>NC_136516.1:16732191-16769691 GCF_053919585.1 Euprymna scolopes
ACATATATTTCTATGTATGTACGTGTGTGTATGTGTGTGTGCCTGTGTGCGTGTGCATGTGTACATGTACATGGATATATATGTATGCGTATGGGATTGTGTGTGAGTGTATGCTATACATGGGGAAAGAAAGTCTTTAAAAAAGAACCCTAAAGAAGCCATAAAAACCTTCATCATATGGACTAAAAAACACTCTTTGAAACTAACTTTGACCGGTCACAGTGAAACACTTACACTTGGAGACAGAACGTCTAAACACTGAACACACGCATCGCACGACGCACCACTATGAAAAACATATTTAATATCAGCGAAGGCATATCCACAAACTCCCATTTTAAAGAAAAACTTTTTACGAAAATATCTGAAGAGAGCACACCCTAAGCTCGAAACGCGTTATAAAAATATTTTAAAATAAAAATATGATGAAAACCTTTAAAAAAAACCCACAATTGTTGATGGCTACACTCTTTTAAATATATATATATATATATATATATATATATATATATATATATATATATATATATATATATATATATATATATATATATACGCTTGTTCACTATTAAATTTTAAATTCGACCGTTTTGGATTTTACCATTTTTGGATTTTTACCCTTGACCGGACTATCCATTCATGTGAAATCTTTTTATTATTTTTCTTTTGCCTCCTGTTCCCCCTTACCTCACCCTTTTTTAACCAAGTAAGATCTTTGACTTACTTGTACTTTCATTAAATACTTTTATATGCAAAATCCGATCCTGCATTTTGCTAATTCCTGCCCTCTGATGAGAAGGAGAGCATTTCTTCGAAACTCCGCGGATTAAGAACTATCCACTTATCTTGTGCTTCCTTTTTTAAAATTAAATATGTTTTTAACTCTTTTTCAAGATGTCTTTTAATATGTTTTATTAATCATTTGTTCATATATATATATATATATATATATATATATATATATATATATATATATATATATATATATATATATATATATAGTCTTTGAAGTTTTCAACCTTTAAAACTATACAAAAAAATATATTTTTTATCATCCGTTAGAAAACCATCCAGTCAGTAAGTTATTTAATCACCTGCAATCACTGCATCAACTCGCTCTCAAATTTACTATAGTACCAATAATTTATTTTTCAAGGGATCATCAGCTGTTTACCATGAAACACTGTTTCGGGGATTTAATAATAATAATAATAATAATAATAATATATATATATATATATATATATATATATATATATATATATATATATATATATATATTAAGCCCCCCTCTTTGGGTAGAGCACTGTCGTAAATAATCTCACTTAATTGGCTGAAAATGCGAAGCTCGTTGTTTGTTTGTTTACGAACAGGCGATTTGAGCACTATAAAAGTGGTGGCGGGTGTCTATTTAAATAGACATTCCGACGAGTTATTTACGGACGTCGATTCCATGGTCGAGTGGGAGAACTGCCGACTGTAAACACGACGGTTCTACGTTCAATCCTAGCGGCACTGATGATTTGTGATACAACGAAACAGGACTGTATGTCGATGACTAAAAATATATATACATATATATATATATATATATATAGAGAGAGAGAGAGAGAGTGAGTAAGTGGGAATGGGAGGTGGGTAGGGAGACGCCTAGCGCGATTAGTTGTACATGATCACGCAAATTTAGCAGAGGTTCTACGTGATTGCGTCTGTATAAGCGCACTCATGTGCAATGGAGTGAGTAGTTCTGGTGTGAATGCTTATGAGAAGAAATTGGTAACATTTTTCATACATTCCATCTCACTATCCACAATCCTGACCTTAAATGATGGGTTGCACACACTTCCCCTACCCAATCAAGGTCGAAAAGGAGACAATCATGTTGACCATTCTTTTTAAATATGGGCGTTCGTGCACGCGTGCATATCTCTACTTATATATATATATATATATATATATATATATATATATATATATATATATATATATATATAAGCGAAAATGTATGTATGTATGTATGTATGTATGTATGTGTGTTGGCTTTTTCTGTATGTCAACAAAAGGCTTTTTTCAGAGAAGCGGTCGCTCGCTTCACAACTTTTTAAAACTTTTTACATCACATATAAATCGTAATATATCACAGTTAACAACGAAGCTCGCCTGTCTATTTAATTTGCTCGATTTCGGGAAGATAAATATTCAATATTTGTCGCTCGCCGCATGTGGGTTAGTCTTTTTCCTATAACATCTTGGGGGGGGGGAAGCGTTCAACAGTAAATGAATACTATCCCGCAGTCAAACTTGACCTCATTAACTCATTAAAACCTGCTAAATCCAAGTAATTAAATAAATTCAAACGTGTTTCCGTTAGCATTTCGCGGTGGGGCAATGGTTAACGTTTTTTTTTTTTTTTTCACTTTAATTTACAACTTTGCCTCAACGGTTCGGGTTCGATCCTCATACTTACTGTTTTTTAACCCCACCCACACACCTCCAAATACCCGGGCAACGCCGGGTACCCCTCGCTAATATATATATATATATATATA
Source organism: Euprymna scolopes (assembly GCF_053919585.1). Lineage (NCBI taxonomy): Eukaryota > Metazoa > Mollusca > Cephalopoda > Sepiida > Sepiolidae > Euprymna > Euprymna scolopes. The sequence goes on from NC_136516.1 coordinate 16,734,741, forward strand.
AGGCACGTTGTCTGTGTGTGCGAGAGAAAAAAGAGAGAATATTCCATTTGAACTCGGAAACAACTCAGCCGATTATTTTTTTTAAATATTCGCACAAAAATACTTTATGCGTCTGCGAGTGTTCTTATATAGGTTTTTTATCGGAATGTTTCCGATAAGTATCGAAAGTTACTAATCAATAATCGAAAAAATCCAATTAAAGAAAGAACATTTAAATTTTGAACAAAGTTAACAGCCTTATACATCCTAACATCACAAGTGCACACAAGCAAAACGGCCGGTCTCTAAAATTAGCATTCAGATCTTTGATAAGACAGAGGCGCGTTCGAAATAAATGTTTCCGTTTAGCACAGAATTGAACAATGATACTTGATTTTTGCATTTAAAACTTTAATTCAAGTCATTATATAAAATATTTTTATAACATAAAATAGGTTTTTTGATAGGATAGAGGCGCGTTCGAAAGAAGTGTTTTCATTAAGCGCACAATTAAACCAAGATATTTGACTTTTAAATATTAAACTATAATTAAAGCTATTATATGAAAAATAAGTTGATAAAATCAGCAGTAGGTTCTCTACAGTGCAACGTAGCCTACAATGTATATTGGACTAAGTCACTGCGGGGGAGGGGCTGTGAAGCTTCCACCAGGTGCACCACTAGAGATCCCTATCTAGAGCAGGCAAGCAAGCAATTTGACTCCAAAAAAGGGAAATTTCGCCGATTTTGATGAAAATAAAAGTATGAGGTTTTTAATAATTTTTTTTTGTTTTGTTTTGTTTTTTACATAGGAGTTACCACTTATCAAGTCCTGGAAGCCACTTGAGGATAAGGGTTAATGAGTAGCCAATGGAACAATATCGTAGTAATCGTTAAAAGTAAAAATTTGGTAAATTGGATTACTTAAGGGAAAGGCTCATCAAGAACTTGTTTACATTGGACTTGAAGACGCCCATATTGAAGTCAGCTGGAAAGTAGGTAAACGGAAGAAAATTCCAATTCTAAGAAAGAAGCTTTGTTTTTGGGATCTACGTTTAGGTTTAAGCACAGATAAAGAGTGGGGGGGAATTATTGATAGTAGTTTCAGCTACACGAGTGTTTTCCGTAGAATGTTTGGCGAGGGAGGCCATAGACTGGAGCTCAGACGAGCACTTGTCATGAAAATAACGATAAAGCAGAGACAGTCTCTTCTGTGGGAAAGAGGTTGCAGGAAAGAGAAAAGAGCATTCCCCACTTGGCTACGAAGTCTATTTTGAACTCTGTAAAGGCAGGATAAGCTGCTTCTAGCAGGTTCTGCCCAGATGTGGCAAGAGTACCCCATCCTTGGACGTACTTGGCTTTTATATAAATAGAGAATTGCATCGGCAGTGAGATACCTACTGGAGTGGTAAAAATCTTTTTTCCGGTGATCTTGGCAACAGATTTGATGTACATGTTCCATTTCAGATCATGAGTAAAGGTCAGATCCAGAAGCTTGTCCAAACATGGAGCCTCCCCAAGATGAAAGCCATTCATTTCAATTAATGCCAGACGGCGATCAGAGCGTTGATGATGTAAAGATAGAAGCTTGAATTTAGATGCATTAAAATTAACCAGCCAGGTCTTTCCTCATTGCGCCACATGCTCAAGATCAGAGGAGAGAGAATAAGAGAGAACTTGGTCATTTACGACCTTTGTAGTGTTGCCATAGGATGGTAGTTTGTCAGCATAAATGCCTACGAATGATCTTAGGATGTGATTTGGAAGATCATTGGACTCTGGATGGACCTCTGAGGGATTCCAGCATTAATACTGTGAGCTTCTGATTTCTGTCCATCAACCACTACTCTAATGAACCTATCAGAGAGAAATGATTTAACAATTTCAACTATATCATAGCTGGAGATCTTATGAAGTAGACCTTTATGCTACACCCTATCAAAGACCTTTAATATGTCAAGAGCAATTGCCCTAGAAAGGAAGCTTTCTCAATTAATTAATCCTATAAGATATAACTCTTAGCACATCTGCTGTAGAACGGAAACAATATTGCATTTAACTGAGAAGGTTAATTTTGCTGAGGTGGTTGACTACTGTATTTAACACAGATTCTAGCAACTTACTCATGACGCACAGGTGACTTATTGGTCTGTGCTGAGAGGGAGATGACCGATCGCCTGAATTTTTAAATACGGGGCATGCTGATGAAGTTTTCCCAGAGTCTTTGGAAGCAAATCTCCTTAAGATAACGCTTAAATAGCTTTGTAAGTAAGAGAGCTAGTTCGTGTTGAAGCTTCTTCAGCAGTATAATTGGAATGCCGTTAGGGCCAATTGCTTTACTGGAATCAAGGTTTTTGATTAGCTTGGCAGAATCAGGCACAGGTGTTTTCAGATACAGGAGGAAATACGATGGGTTGGTGGACATAATAGCAGAAGGTAGAATTAGCTGCAAAGTCTTTGACAAAGATTTTGGCTTTGTCCAATGTTGACGAGATTGCTTCAAGTCCATTGATGATGATTGGGATAGAGCACACGCTTTTGTTCAGGATCCTATCTGTTATTTGCAAAAACTGGCGGGAAGTCGCTACTCAGCTACTTTGGACTTGACAGACAGAGCCTACAACTCTCTCGCGTTCTTTATTACTCTTTTACAGCGGTTGCTGGCAGTCCTGAATGCAGCTTTAGTCTCAGAACATCTATTACGTTGGAAGCAATGGAAAACCGTGATTTCTGTGCGCAATGGCAGCTGGACATTTTGGAGAGAACCACAGCTGTCAAGAAAAGGTTTTTGCTGGATTTTTTTTTAGGTATGATGCGGTCTTTACCTAGAACTAATCATTCTGTTAGGTCTGATAATATAGAGGGCACATTCTTTTTAAATATGAAATGCAGGGGTGGATCTGATATAAATCTATGGACGATATTACAATCAACCGTAGAATATCGATATACTGTACGATGGAGAGGTACGTCTGTGGACTTATTACATTTTGTTGTTATCTTGGCTGAAACAACCGAGTGGTCGGAAGATCCCAGTGGAGACAGAACGGAGGATGAACATAGCTCGGGGTAAGTTGTGAGAAAAGGTTCTAGAAGACTTGTATACTGATCATCAGTGTCTGGCACATGGGTGGGTTCATGAACCATCTGAATAAGGTCATAAGCAATTGAGAAATCGTGACAGAACCTCCCCTTATCATCTGTCTTGTTTGAGTCGGCTAACCATTCCACATTGTGAACATTGTAGTCTACAGAGACGTGAATGTTAGCTGAATGATGAGCAGGCAGGATGAGGTCAATTTTCTCAGATATGCACTTAAAGATAGTAACTCCGTTGTCGTGTGGGCGATAAAGGGCAAAAATAAACGCAGTGGTGTGAGCAAGCGCAACCTGGAAGCACATATAGGGTAATTTAAGGGGTCTTCTCTGGAGATGTCCCTACCACATGGAATGCCATCTCACATGTAGGCACATATTCCATGCCCATGTCGATCTTGGGGTCAAATTTGGATGTTAAGTTAGAGTATCGTTTCATTATGAATCCATCTAGGGAAATAGTCAGTCCAATGCCAGTTTCGCTTAGGAATAAAAGGTCTGGTTTGGTCTCCTCTAATTGGGATTCAACCTCAGAAAGTTGGAACATAGACCCTTGTTGTTGGAGAAGGAGACATGGTAGTGGGGGTCTACGTTCGAAGTTGGAGTTCTGGGTTTGATCGTGTATTCTTTCTGGAGATTTTTCATGATGGAGTTTTGGGATTTGTGGAACAGGTCGACAGACTTGTTTAGAGCAGGGTACTGAGGGAAAGTGAAGGAGAAAAAGAAACGAACAAATATTTTTCGTAGCCCATGATAAAATTTCCGACATCTCAGGCGACCTAGAATACAGCTTTTTCTTCTCCGTTTGTCAGAAAAATTACTGATTCTAAACGAGGGCTGAGAGACAAATTAGGAGAAGCAAGAGTACGGGAGCTGCCGATAATGCATCCACAATCCTTGTCTACTTTCTATTAAATAATAATAATAATAATAATAATAATAATAATAATAATAATAATAATAATAATAATGATAATAATAATAATAATAATAATAATAATAATAATAATAATTCAAAGAAATATGAAAGATTAAGAAAGTCAAGATAACATCACTAATAGTAGGAGCACTAGGAACGATACCGAAAAACTTTGAAAATAGAATGGAAGAAATTGGAATCAGAGGGATGGCTGAAAAGATACAACGGATAGCAGTAATGAAAACTGCAGAAATATTAAGGAAAATCCTTGAATGCGGAGACTAACACACATGAACTGCAGGCACAAACTGAACATACAAAAAATGCTACAGATGTAAAACAAAAAAGAATATGAAATCATGAAAACTGGAATTGTATATTTGTAAGCTAACCCCCTACCTTCCCCGATTTTTTTTTTTTGTATCACCATAAACTAACGCCACACCAAATAAGCGAAGAGAGCCAAGGAGGATGGAGAGATCGAGGAGAAAAAGCACTAGCCAGACCTCCGCTGAATGAATGCAAAGAGGAATGAGACCTTGGGGAGGCTTTTTGAATGGAAGAGAGTAGAATCAGAGGGATGGCTGAAAAGATACAATGGATAGCAGTAATGAAAACTGCGGAAATATTAGATAGATAGATAGATAGATAGATAGATAGATAATAATAATAATAATAATAATAATAATAATAATAATAATAATAACAAGAAATTTAAATTTAGCATCTGAAGAACAGATACTACACTTTGAGCTTGACCAAAAGACCAAGGAAACAAATCATTTTTATAAATTAGATTTGCTTTAAAAGCGACACTAATTTTTTTTTTTTTTTTTTTTTTTTTTAGAATATTTATTTGGACTATTCCACTTTCCTTTTCAGGGGTGACAAGGTTTATTTGGAATATTCCACTTTTTTTAGTGGCGAGCACAGCATGATACCGACCGAAGCTAATACAGATAATAATAATATAGATAGATAGATAGATAGATAGATAGATAGATAGATAGATAGATAGATAACAATAATAATAATAATAATAATAATAATAATAATAATAAATGAAGAAGAAGAAGAAGTCTACTTAATATAAGTTCAATTGAGATGTTTAGGGAAAAGTATGGCGATAGGTTCCCCTCTCACTAACTGAAAAAAGGAAAGAACTCAGTTGACAAAGTTTCTTGCGCCAACTCGGCTGTTTTCCTCGGGTCATTCCCGACATGATTTGAATTGAAATAGCTTGATTCCGCTCTGCGTTCAACAAGATTTTTGAAAATAAATCCGTCGTAACGTGTCATTGTTCGCTGAGTTAGGCTCTAGTGTGTTGTTTTTATAGATACGACGTGCAGGCGGGGGAATAGAATTGTCGGGTCATTTTATGCCATATTTTAATTCAGCATAAAACATTCGTTAGTCTTCATTCAATCTCGGGCAATACCGGGTCTCCCTGCTAGCGCGCACACACACACACACACACACACACACACACATTTCGCTCCTTAATATGCTCAACCCAAGATAGAGATCAATGTTATAATATATTAAATTAGAGTTATTGTTATGGCCTTATTTTAGGGGTTCACAATATCAAACAGGAGAATCGGTAAAGTCATTTCAACGATTAGGCTGGCATAGAATCTCTGATTAGAGAGTCCAAAATGGCTGCCTTTCACAGCGATGGGAGAGTCCATGTGAAGACAGGAATAGGGGTGTCAGTTACCCCAGAACAGTTATTAAATTGTGTTTAATGTATTTGTTCCAATTCATGTTGCCTGTGAACGTTAGGCTGCGAATTTTGAAAGATGACTTCGCAGGTACGTTGTTATTTGTCATGGTAATCGGTGGTTGCATTTTTTTTTTTTTTTTTTATTGCAACGAGAAGCAATTAAAGTCGCACCGACTGGCAAAATGCGTAAACACAGATGAAAACGATTATTCGAGAATGTTCGCTTTTTATAGAAAACTTTTAAGCGTCAAATGAAATAAATATGTGATTTATGGTCGTGTTTATTTTGGGGGGTTTAGTGAGAAAAACATTTTAGATTTGAAGCCGAGATAGAACTGGCTCAGAGGCGTAGTCATTTTCATTATTACGCAAAGAATGGAGTCCGGGCTGCTTCACTATTAAAAGGAAAGATAAACGACATTGCCCGGGTGCAATCATTTCAAAATCTAATATTTAGTAATCATTAGGGCTAGGACAACAGCATATTCTTTTCACTGTTTTACTCTCGAGTATGTATCCGTTGATATCTATCTATATATATAAAATAGTAGCGTTCGTGTGTGTGTGTGTGCGTGTGTGTGTACAACTCCCAATGACCAAAGAAATATAAAGGCCAAATGTGTGTACATCTCTCCTGATCAAGAAATATTAATGCCCATGTTAGGATACTTCTGTCAAAGGAGACATTATATTGTATACGGACTTTCAATATATAGCATTCTTCAAACCACATTTACATTATTGAGTTACAGTCATTAACATATCACATTAAATTAAATCTATTCAAATAATTACCTCGATCACATTACTTATTCGACATAATAGCTTTGTTTCAACGGTACTAATTAATAAAAAATTAATTATTTAGTTTATTTAAATTTCAAGTTATATTTGATTTAACTGATTTTATCTGAAATCTGAAACCGTTTTACTTTCAAACCAAAAGCCAGAAAACCAAAAGGGGAAATAACTGTGATAGTTTAATTGAAACGGAGCACGTTATCAAATATTTGTTTTCATTTCGAAATATTATTCTAAGCTGAATTATTATTTTTATTTTTATTTCGGAGGAAATATTTTTCGCTTATTCTTAATTATTAAGTAACCTTTTTTATTTGTTAGAGAAAAATAATTAAAACTAATGTCCTCATTTACTTGCATCCTCACGAGGGCAGAGTTAGTCAGAGACACATGTGAACAAAATCCATCTTCCTCTGCTCTTTTTGTTTATAAAATTTAATCGGTGTTGCCCAGGATTTATTATAATAATTATACCATAGCAAGTGTGGTTAATTACCTGCGAAACAGATATTCTTTATAATTTATTTAATATCTTAAATTAAAAATGCTCAATTTTTACGACGTGACCTAGCGTCCTTTAACCCCTAGAAAAAAATGGTCAATGTCAAGTTTCTTTCCAACTCCTCAAAAAACTTGAAAATGACAACTTTTAATGGTTTTCGATGGTGCTGAAAATGAATATCACATTAAAATTTGGGGCAGATAAGTAGTTTTCATGATATGAAAAGTTGCTTTTTCAAAAAGTGGTGGATCACTTTCCTATATAAATTTAGCGTAAAATGGGCACCCACTTTCTAACCACCTAATAATTTCTTCATATCATAAACAAATTTAACTGTGATATTCGTTTTCAGCACCACCGAAAACCGGCGCTGTTTTTTTACTAAGAGATTCGTTTATGTTTTCATAATTTCTTCAATTGTCTCATTATGACAGCCTCTAAGGTTTTTCTTGAGCTTACGGAATAACCAAAAGTCACAGGGAGCAAGGTCTGGACTATAAGAAAGGGTGAGGAACTAACTTGATACTCATCCTGGTCAAATAGTCTGTGAAAAGAATGGAATTCTCTATACACCCATGGGATAAACTTCACGCAAATCTTCCTCATCCACAGTTCCCAGCGAATAATGGTGTATACAGTTTCCACACTGACATCAAACTGTGCTCTTATTGTCTCTATAGACACACGATGGTCCGTATTCATGGAATTCTTTATTTGGCCAATCAAAACTTTCTTTACTACTCTCACACCTCTCATCACCCCTCACAGACTTCCTGCCTTCCTTGAATCGTTTATGACACTCGATTCATGCAAGATGGACCAAAAAGCAGTCTGAGGCATTCCATACGTCTATGTAGCATTTTTAAGTTTAAAACAGATTTTTTTTTTTGCCATATCATTCTTCTAAAGTGTCCTCACATCCAGATTGCATTTTTCAAATTTACCAGCTATGACAATGAATCTTTAGTAAGGCGTATTCCAATTCCTGCTGTAGCTGTTCCTTTGAACCTGAAATCATAAAAATTGATCAGTCATCTCATAAAATGTATAGCAGTAACATAGTGAAATTTCAAGAGTTTACGACAATTTTAAAGCCTGTACAAAAAAGTCTGGAAACCTATTGAAGGCACCTTGTATATGTCGATTGGACTCTGGGTGCGTATGTCTACATTCTAAGGTTCACATCCACGTCCTGTCGAGGCCGGGTTCGTCTGTTACCTCAGTCCATCTCGGTCTTCTAAGCTTTTGCGACCTGGCCCAAGCCACGATCTGTCTCCAATATGCCCGCCTAATCGATGTTAATAGAACTTAGTTCCTTTAATTTTTGTGCTAATTGCCAGTAGCCTTGAGGTTGAATACAAGCTTCTGACATTTTTATTATCAATTCCTTCACAGATGAGAACTTACGTTCGTAACACATGTATCTGTTGGCTTAAAATTAATTATTAATATTTAGCTGAATATATTACAATTATATATGTGTGTGTGTGTGTGTGTGTGTGTGTGTGTGTGTGTGTGTGTGTGTGTGTGTGTGTGTGTGTGTGTGTGTGTGTATTAAAACATCATCATAGTAATAATTATATCATCCTCTTATCGGACTCGGTCCTTATTAATGAGCACTCTAAGTTGAAATTAAAGTTGGCTACTAAAGCACACATCCGCATATCATGCTGTTATAATCATGAGATCACTCTCGCTGTCTTGACATTTATATAAATGTTAATTTAAATTGTATTTCTCGCGGTTAAAGTTGTCCGTGGGGTTCGTTTCCTGCTTATGGAGTCAGAGATGGCTTCGTGGGCGGGTCAAATCTCCCGACCAGCTGTAAACGTAACTCCCTGTATTGATGATTCTGAAAGGATGAGACTAGTGTCTCTAGGTATCTAAAAATAATTTGAAAACCTTTTCAAATTTGGAAGAGAGAGAATTCGCCATGAATGGCGATGGATGAAATTTGAGTTCTTATGAGAATAAAGATTATATATATATATATATATATATATATATATATATATATATACATTATTTATTTACAAATTATATATATATAAAGGTTAAATAAATATATATATGTGTGTGTGTATATATATATATATATGTATATATATATATGTATATATATGTATATATATGTATATATATACATATATATACATATATATATACATACATATATATACATATATATAACTACTTAATTTACTCACATAAAATTAATATACGAAAGTATAGATTTATGCGTAAACTTTAAGTATTTACTTCAAAAGTGCTCAATGCGTAGGTAGAGCTAGTTAGTAATTTATAAAATATATATGGCGATTAAGCTACACTGAATATTCCGCGTTTCATCCATTCTAAGACTCTTCAGGCTTATGCGCGAATTATGTGGTTGTTTATCGTTTATCACTAGAAGAGGAGCATATAAAAACGATAAACAACCACATAATTCGCGCATAAGCATAAGTCCTAGAATGGATGAAACGCGGAATATTCAGTGTAACTTAATCGCCATATATATTTTATAAATTACTAACATATATATATATATATATATATATATATATATATATATATATATATATATATATATATATATATATATATATATATATATATATATATATATATATATATATATATATATATATATATATATATATATATATATATATATATATATATATATACTCACTACTCGTTCAAGCAGCCGCCAATAGCGTAATGGTTAGAAGCCTTGACTGCTGTATAAACGGTCGGGTTTCAATCCTGGCTTGAGGTAGTTGCCTGTCTAGCCGCACTGATGAGCTGTGAAACAGCGAAACAGTACTGTATGTGGATGACTATATATATATATATATATATATATATAATTTTAAATAAATAAGAATGTAAATATATATAATACTAATTAGAGTAGGGGGTGATAAGTAGTAAAATGGATTAATCCTAATCTTATAAATACAAGACAGGTAAATTAAAAAAAACATATCAGTTTTGAATTTGGAAACGGACGAATCTCACAGAGGAAACTAGATCTAATATCTGTAACATTTTTTCTTCTTAAGATTAAGAGAGGTGGTGTTTGATCTACACTGCTGGGGAGCCACGATTTAATATACTGTTTTGTTATTAAATCCCCGAAACAGTTTTTCATGGTAAACAACTGATGATCCCTTAAATTTACATTAGTACTATAGTGAATTCGAGAGAGCAAGTTGATGCATTGCTTGCAGGTGATTAAACGGTATATATATATATATATATATATATATATATATATATATATATATATATATATATATATATATACCGTTTACAAGTACTGGGTAATAATTTATCACTGATATTCAAGTGACAACAAGCCGACCCATTCATAATAAGCGAGTTTAGTATTGCGTGCCACGTTCTATTTTCCTTCATTCTAATTATGAAACGCTCTAATTCTTTTGGGATCATTCACTATATCACGGCCGTTGTTGATTGGCGGCTTATCTATTGGGATCAAGTGCCAACAAGTAAATTCAACGCAAGAAATGTATGGTTGGTATCTTTTTCATCTCAATCGGAGACGCAATCTAAATTTATAAGAAACAAAGAACGAACTCTTCAGCAAATTCTTGAAATTATTTTGCAATTATAAACACACGCACACACACGTATTATAGTATACTATTATATAAAAAGGGAACTGTGTGTGTGAGAGAGAGAGGGGGAGAGGGAGGGAGGGAGAGAGAGAGAGCTGTATTTCGACAATATCGAATTTTACTTGAATTCAATAAAATGTCAGGCAATTAATGGTTGCTTTTGTATTATTGTATATTATTGGTGTATTTTTTTTTATTTCAGAAATATTTCCGTGTTTTTTTTTTATTTTAGCGTAGACATTTTATTGCCTTTGATGAGAAAAGTATACATTTTTGAAACTCCATGAAATAACATTCATCCTGCTTTCTTATTACATTTAATGATGATGCAATAAATATTGTGAATTTTTTATCCCTCATTAGCTAATTTTCTTTATATATATATATATATATATATATATATATATATATATATATATATATATATATATATTTGTATATTTAGGCAGCATTTTTTCATTCAAGAAAATATTATTAATTGCAACGGAGACATTTTGCTTTTTGGTTCGTTTTCTTTATAATTTTTCGATTTTCCGTATAATCTTTTTTGTATCAAAATCAAAAATATTAATAAAAGTTCCATAATTGTTGCTATCACGAGCGCTTTCGATTCGTCCGCGAATCATCATCATGTGTTGAAGTAAAAGTGCGAAGGAGCGAAAATGAGAATTAAAAGTGAAAACTAAAATATACAGTAAACGGCGATAAATTAAAATATATAGAGTCGATGAAAAATCGATTAAAAATATAGGTCGATTAAAATTCTAGTATAAAAATCAGCAAGTTCGTGGACACTGTTAACAAAGTCCCCTACGAACTACGCAAGACATTTTAGAACGTTACTGCTTTTCTCTAATGCAATATCATTTATAGTGTGTTGAATGGATCTAATATATGACAAGAGTTTTTAATTGTTTTATAATTTAAATGTTAAAAAATTCAATATATATATAAATATATATATATATGAAAATTTTGGGGGCGAGGTACAAAATTTAACTATGGCACAATACAGACAACATGATGATTAAAAAAAATTGAAATAATTAAAATAAAGATTAGCTAACCAGGTTTCGTTCCTCGCTCAACGGAGCTAAATCGGGGAAAATACGATTTTTAAAAAAATAGTCATGAATATGGCAGGCAAAAAAAAAAAACGAAAAAATAAGAGTGGAAAGAAAATTACACAGAAATTAAAGTAAGTCCTAAAATATTTTCTTTTTGCTTGAAAGAGAATGCATCAAAGACTTAATAAAAATAGTTTCTAGAATTTCTAGATGAAAGGGCGAGTGCGACTTACTCAAGATCGTGAACATGTCAGCACTGAAATTTGTGGCACACGCATGGTTATTTATGAGGTACTCGCAAATCCAAGAACCCGTCTACATTTGTTTGTTTTTCTTTCTTTACTTTCATAATCCCGGTCTTTCTCCGCATTGTCTTTGGCTTAAAAAAAAAAAATTCTATATATTTCTTTACCAACAATGCTTCAAGCAAACTACTACCTACTCATATATATATACATATATATATATATATATATATATATATATATATATATATATATATATACTTTATATATATATATATACTTTATATATATATATATATATACTTTGTGTATTAGTTTGTATATCAACATTTTCAAATATTCATAAACTACTTTTACCATCCCAATGAATGCATTGACGATGATACGTACGACTTTTAGAAGGCGAGCCATTAAAAGGTATTTATATTTTTGTTAAAAAATATTTCAAATTTAGACTCTCTTAACCTAACCTTTCAACCAAATTATATCTTATTTTATTTTTATTCATCCTACTTTGTTCATCAAAAAAGTAGCTATTTTCCTTTATAGTTTAAATATTTTCCAGATACATCTGCCTTACTTAAAAATGCTAGATTTATTTTGATGTCTTTAGTTAATCCTCCCCCCATCCAATATTTTTGCTGATGAGGAGACTTTGTTTTCCAAAAATATATGATAAAGTTATTGTCCAAGACTCAATGTCTATCACAATAAAAACATCGTTTCCGAAACGATCGTACAATTTATTGACTTTGTTTGTTCTTCCTTATCGATTTTTAATATATATATATATATATATACTGGGTGGCAGCCCGGCGCTGCCCGGTCGTATAATACGCTTAAACATGATATTTTTTATTCATGCAGATTACGTATGTGTTATTATAGAATCAATCCTTTTTGATTATTATATATTACGAGGAATAATTGTATATTTTAGCTAGTTGCTCGGTCGTAAAAACGAGCCCCAACTCTAATTAGGCCACGTTTTTTAGTGTTTTGTCTGAATGAAATGAAACTTTGGTCATAACTAGTTTAAAAAATACCCTCTTGGCCTTCAGGACAAGATCAAAGTGTAGTATCTGTTCCGGCAGATGCTGCAAGCTATGACTAGCTATGACTAGCAAAGACCAGATGTGGGGGCAACTCCACATGCCTGACCTTTAACCAGCTCCCATTTCCCACCTCTCGGGAGCTGGTCCCCTTTTTCCCTTCCCCCTCCCTTCACTCCTCACATTAAAAATTGGCCTTGTGCCTAATTTGCTCGGTGGGGGAGCAAATAAATACCATCAAAGTGTAGTATCTGTTCTGGCAGGTACTGCAAGCAAAGACCAGATGTGGGGACAACCCCACATGCCTGACCTTTAACCAGCTCCCATTTCCCACCTCTCGAGAGCTGGTCCCCTTTTTCCCTTCCCCCTCCCTTCACTCCTCACATTAAAAATCGGCCTTGTGCCTAATTTGCTCGGTGGGGGAGCAAATAAATACCATCTGTTCCAGCAGATACTGCAAGCAAAGACCCTATGTGGGGGCGACCCCACAGATAAGACCTTGGTCAATGTAGGGGCAACCCTTCATACCAATTGACACTATCCAGCTTCCCTACTCCCCGGGGAGTTGGTCCCCATTTTCCCTTCACTCCTCACTTTAAAAATCGGCCTTGTGCCTAATTTGCTCAGTGGGGGAGCAAATAAATACCTCAAAGTGTAGTATCTGTTCTTCAGATGCTGCACTTCAATTTCTTGTTCTCTGTTAGTGGAGGAGAAATCCTTCACGACTGAGACAATTTTTATTTTTGTTCCTTTTCTCCATGTTAAAAAAACGACCCTGGTGTCTAACTCTGTCCCGTGGGGAGGAATTGTAAGTAGGAACTAGTTTATTATATTCAAAACATCATATCAAAACACTAGGGTCTTTGACCTTTTTTTTTTTCTCCGTTGACTGTAAAATGCTCAGAAAATCAATTGAATGTCCTGTTTTTTTTTTGTTTTTTTTTTTCTCCGTTCTACAGCATATGTTCTAGATGGCCTCCATTTAGCTTTTGGTTATTTTTTTTGGGGGGGGGTCACCCTGTAATACGCTTAAACAGGATATTTTAATTTGTACAAATTATGCATGTATTATTATAACATCGATCCGCTATTGATTATTATATATTATAAGGAATGATTTGCCCGGTCGATTAATTTGAAAAAAAAAATTTTTTTAATAATAATGATAATGTGGTTCATCAAATTCCGTCTGTGTTTGTTTACAATACAAGGTCAGCTGATATTTGTGTTTGACGTCATAAAATTTGCATGAATATAACTTTTTAATTCATACAGGAGCTGAGACATGTGTATGTAAGTATTATGTTTTTTGCTACACAATTCATTTCTTGTGAGTAAAAAATATGCTCGAGCTGAGATTGAAACCAAAACCTAACGACAGTTAGTCAAGTACGATAACCATTAGGCCAGCTTGTCATGATCTTTATAAAGTGTTTTCAAACCTATTTATTCTTAACATAAGGAATCTATCATGCGAATGATTCACGCATACGCGTTTGCGAAATAGTTGACAAACAGATACAAATCTGATTACCCCTCCCCAAGTACCAATTTTTCAATTTGGAGATCGAAACCAAAGCCTAAAGACGGTGAGTCAAGTACAATAGCCATTACGCAAGCTTGACACGAAGTTTTAAAAAAGTATTTTGAAACCTACTTATTCTTAGCATGAAGAAGCTGATATATAAACGTTCATGTGCAGTTGTGAAACAATAAACAAACAGATAAAAATCTGAAGACCCTAAGTACCAATTTTTCAATTTTGATCCCTTAGCAGCCCTTTTTTCCTGATGAAAACCGATTAAAAAGTTTTCCACATGCTTGAATGGTGCCCGGAAAAATCGTATCCGGAAAACCCGTGCCCGGAAAACTCGTACCTTTCTGCTAGGTAGGAAAACTGGTCTCTTATTGAATAAATTATTTCGCCTCTTGTTTTAAAAAAAATAAACTTGATCACGGAATCCAGACACGAAAAACGAAACCATATATTTATTTTAAAAAATACTTTGGTTTTAACACTTTTTGCGTTATTACGAAACAAAAATAAAAGAAAGAAAACACGCATTATCAAAGAAAGCAATTATTTTTTTATTCAGAAGAATTAACTACTTTCTAATCTTGGATGTTATTTTCACATTTCAGCTAATGTAACCTTTGACCTTTGTGTCTGGTCGAACTTGGTAGTACGGAATTTCAAACTAGTCATGATAAAAGTCTTAATTCATCGTTGTGTTCTTAAGATCACCTTTACAGAGGATTGAACCTTGAACCTCTTGATTACTTCACTTAGAAGCGAGTACTACTTAGCACTTTAATCTGACTGCAGCATAGGTCTTGTATTAAAAGGACGAAATAATAATCAATTTTAAGTGACAGTTGTCTGGAGGTTTTGTGGTTCAACCTTCAGTATGAGCTGATACAGAGAATACAATTGCAAATTACCTAAAACTTCTGCCCGACTATGACTGCTGGAATAAGAGCAAACTACACTCGTCTAGCTGAAAACACTATCAATAATTTCCCCACTCTTTATCTGTGCCTAAACCGAAACGTAGATTCCATGAACAAAGTTTTCCTGCTTTCCAGCTGACTACAATATGGTTGTCTTCAAGTCCAACGTAGACAAGTTCTTGATGAGCCGTTCCACAAATTAACAAATGTACCAAATTTCCATTACTAATGATTACTATATCGTCCAATTGACTACTGTACGCTCTTAACCCTATCCTAGAGTGGTGGTGCATATGTAAAAAAAAGCATATTTAAAAAAAATCGATTTGTCGACTTTATCTGAACAAGTACCTTTTTTTAGATTTATCTCCCTTTCTCTCTTGATTTATATTTTTTCCTTGATGTCTGTTTCATCTCTTATTTTCAAACCTTAGCCTCATATGTACTCGGTGGCCAGTTAAATGAATTCCGTGTTATGTGTGTGTGTGTGTGTGTGTGTGTGTGTGTGTGTGTGTGTGTGTGTTGAGAGACAGACAGACAGACAGACAGAGAGAAAGAAAAGGAGAAACAAACAGAGAGAGGTGAGCTCCGTGTCTAGCTTTGCGTGATTACGCCTCTTAAGGGCATCACTTAATCTCCCCGTCTTAGAGATTCCTATCTCTTGTCATTCAGGTTTCATCTGGCGTCACTCCTCACTCCATTTCCCCCGCCCCCCACCCCGCGCCACCCCACCCCACCCCTATTCATAGTTCCTCTTCACCAAGTTTCACTCGCAAAGTACCTCGAACAATTAAGCTTTCTACCCTCATACGTCCATCCCATAACTGAGATGTGCGTGTGCGTGTGTGTATGTGCGTGTTTCTGTAAACAAAACTACGCCACATCACGTGTTAAGATGTTATGCGGCGTATTTTCAAAATGTTAATTCGAAGAACAAGTTCGTTCGTGGCGTTATGCAAGAATTTATTCAATAACAACAAGCCTTCTTTAAAATAAAGGCTATCAATGTAGTAATCTAAAGTCGCAAACCTCGATTGCTTCTTCAATGGGATTGTAAATATAATTTTTTTGTGGTGCGTCCACCCTACGGACAATAATGAACTGTTCTACTTACTATAAAAACAGGAAAAGTATCTTTCTCGGTGTTAGCATACGATTACACACGAGTCTTGCACTCGTGGTAGCCGGACTGACGAATACCCACGCACTTCACTTTGCTTTTCTCTTCAATATATTTCGTCTCCACTAATTACTGAGCAATGTTTTTCCCACACTCTAACGGAATTAAAGCAGAATGTCGGAATATACTTGAAATGCTTATGCTTGACGTTGCTTCTTATATTTATGTGTCACATGGCAATTAATCTCGCTGGGGAATTTGCTTGTAACTCATTAAGAGGCAACATAAAAAAGACTGAGAAATTACATTTTGATTGAGATTGTCGGACTGACTTCCTCATCTTGGTTGTTAGAGTCACAACGTTTCGGCCTTCATCAGGTGTTTTGTATCAAACTTAGGAACCGTTTGTTAGGAGTCTCGAACCCAACCCTTTATTATTATTATTACGGGGGTACCGTGTTCGGACTCCAGCTAGGCTCTGGGACATAGTTGCTGATTCTCTGTTTTGAATGTTACTTTCCACTGCCTTCGTTCAGGATTGAACTCAGCACCTTTGGGTAACTGTAAACTTTGATATAACGTCTAGGACCACTTGGCCATATGTCACTAGGACAATTTTTAGTTGGTTTTTGTTAATGTTAAACCTATGTTGTTATTCAAGGTTTTCTCTCTCTATCAGAGGTGTCCAAATTGCATTCAGCTCTATGCTTGGTTTGCTCAGTAGGTTGTTATGTCCGAGCATATGTTTCTTTAAGTTTTCTCACTTTCCAGTGGGTCTCTCCGTTTATTATTTTTACTTCATCCCATAGGGGGCGATGATCCCCCCCGCTCCATCCAGACATGGTTGGCTATACTCGATTTTTCCGACTCCCCTTTAGTTACCGCTTTTCGGTGTTCTTCCACCCTTACTTTAAGGGGGCGGCATGTTTCACCCTTGTAAACCTTTCTGCAACTGCATGGGATGGAGTATATGCAGTTCTTGGTCATGTTCTCCTCCATGCGAGGCTTCACTCGTACCAGGTGTCGTCTGAGTGTTGACTCGCTTTTGAATACCGTCCTGATGTTGTGGGGGCACATATTCTCTGAATCTTTTCGGAGATGCCTCGTACGTATAGCAGGCAGACCGTTGGAGGTTTTTTGGGTTTCATTCTCCTCTCTTATACTATTAACACGTCTGGTGTATAGTATGCTATCGGGGTAGTTGTTACGACGGAGGGTAATCTTCAACCTGACCATTTCTTGGTGGTATGTAATGGTGTCGCTACTTATTGTCTCTGCTCGATGTTGTAAGCAGTTGTATGTATGAGTATATCAAGGAAGGCCAGTTGGTTATCTTTTTCTTTCTCCATTGTGAACTGTATCGATGGTCTTATTGAGTTCACATGGTTTAGGAGAGCCTGGATGTCTTCCTGATGGGGCCAGAGTATGAATAATAATAAAGCGTTGGGTTCGAGACTCCTAACAAACGGTTCCCCAGTTCGATACAAAACACCTGATGAAGGCCGGAGAGCAAAACGGACGAAACGTTGTGCCTCTAACAACCAAGATGAGGAAGTCAGTCCGACAATCTCAATCAATGAAAACACCTCATCTCAAAAATACAGACAATTACTAAATTACATTTTCTTGGTATCTTTCGATTTTGGATCGTTTAGTCGAAAATAAACTAACGGTTCATGCATTTGTTAAAAATAAACTAATTATAACGTAAGAATTTATTCAACAAGTATTCTAAAGACGATTATTAGTAACGCAATTTCAAATTTGGTTAAATCACTAATCATTCAAAACAAAAAAAAATTATTTGGAGGTTTTTCAACTTCATCAACTGATTCGAATAGGCCATTTTTCATAATCTTATTCATTTCAGTTATCTGGATAAAAAAAAATTCTTTAAATGATTTTGATGTTTCAGATTCTACAGCAGTCCAGCCTCGTCCACCACAAAGGAAGCGGGTATTCGATCAGACAATTCTGAGGAACACACGTCATAAAAGTATTTATTTAAGGAGACAGAGACTAGCAGCATCACGTCTGGGAGAGAGCCGATGCAGAGAAAAAGAAAGGATGGGTCAAATCTAATTACAAATACATTCCTGCATTTTATCAAGAGCATTCAGATGAGACAATGATACACCAGCTAAAATATAACCAGATTATTCCATAATTTAATATAGGGAAACAAGCAACAATACGGCCATCAAAAAAAAAAAAATGACGAAAGCCCTACACAACTAAAATAACGAAGAAAATACGAGCTAGCACAGAAGAAGCACAGAATAGATCAGAAAATTCTGAAGAACACATACTATAATAGTACTTGTAGAAAAGACTGAGACTAGCAACGTCACCTCTGAAAGAGAAAGTGCGGGGAAGAACGCACGAGTCCAATTAAATTACATATGTGTTTCTACTCCTTATAAAGAACTCTCAAATTGGAGTAATTCACCAGAGCAAACTTAAAAACAATACTCCTTATGATGGTACTGCTAGCAAATTTGTAGAGATAAACTAGCGGGGCAGGGGGCACCTGGCTTTGCCAGTTCGTAAAATACGCTTAAATATGATATTTTAATTTGTCCAGATTTCGTATATATTATTATAGAGTCGTGATCTTAAGAGTTAAAAAAGTATTGGGTGTCATCAGCTAAAATCGAAACCGAAAGCAAAACTGCAGCATTCAAAGCTGGTGACGTTACCACTGTACCAACGTGGCACGCATATGAACTGATTGAAAATAAACTAAGATTAATGTAAAAAATGTATAACGATTTTTTAACTTTCGACACACTTTTTACCCCTTGAAAACTATTTTAACAAGCTAAAGACCAATAAAAGAACTGCCCATAAAAAATCCAATCATGTGAGGTCCCGACTTTTAGTTTCGGAGGAGATAGAGTTTGAAAATATGGAAACAGACATAGTGAGGTGTATAAATTAGATAAAGCCTCCGGTTTAAGAAAGTGTTTAGATCGATAAAGTAAACCGATTCAACGAGAAACGGAAGGAGCAACGGATCTAATGTTTGAACTAAAAGAAATGTTTGATGCTGACAAAATGGCACAGAAATTCGTAAGCTCAAAGATTAGTACATAAATTTGTATGTTCATTTTTTTTTCTTCTTTTTCTTTTTGCGGACTGTTATCCTCATCTTTATAGTTGTTGTTTCATCACGTTCAACCAACTCCTCCTTTGGCCTTCTTCAGATAGTTAGCCGTGACAGGATAGGAATGCTCAGCTGTAGCCGTAGAGACTCAACGCCTCTATCTACTGCACCAATGGCTCTTCTGAAGATAGCGGTTTGAATCCTACCCAAAAGAAAGTCAGGGGATTAGTTGGCCAAAACGTGATTAGACGACAACTATGGAAGGCAGTAATTACTGGGAATACGGTTACAAGGTTCAGCATTCTTATCCCATTAATCACATGAAGAAGGCCAGAGGATGAGTTGGCCGAAACGTGGTGAAACAACAATAATTATAAAGACGAGAATAACAATCCGCAAAAACTGAATACACAAATTATGAAACCTCATTTCAAAGGATTTCAAAAAATAAAATAATACAGGATATCTAAAATGAAGTATGATATCTTCATTTCGGACATTATTATCACATTGATATTAAAGATGCTAAATCTTTTTATTTTTATTTTATGGAAATCGCCCCCAGACAAGGCATGAAGCCATTTGATGTAATACTCTAAAGAAAAAAAAAATACTTATTCAAGGTAAAAAAAAAAAAAACTAGATAAATAAAAATTAAATAATATTAGGTTGACAACTAAGTTCTTGCCGTTTTTTTTTTTAAATCTACATTTTTTAAAGTACAATAACAATTAACAACTATTTAATTGATGATGTATTCTCCGTTCGTGTTCACAACTTTTTCTCGGCGTTCAACAAAATTCTCAATACCTTTTTTGTTAGAAATCATTTGATTTTGACTCGAAAAATAAAATATAAAAAAATACATTTAAAAAAAAAACGGCAAGAACTTAGTTGTCAACCCAATATATAATAGGGGTGCTAAAATTATAACTAGTCCAGGTTCAAGATAAAAACGACGTTTCTATGAAGTATTAACATCGATAATAATTAAAAAAAAAAAAAAAAAAAAAGATCATTTGAATGATTCTAAAACCCTAAACTAAACTTGCCTCGTGCGCACGAACAGTAAAAAGGCTATTTTTTTCGCATTTTCCCAAAGGCGTGACGTGATCGTTCGCTGGACGACGGGTTAGTCTTACGATTTCACACGTTAACTGAGACTGATACGACGTGCCTCTGATCGTGGACAACGTTTTAATATCTCAAAGTCATGGGAGAGATAGTGCTTCACTGCAAACAACGCAATCGCGTGAGCTGAGCCTGGCTTCGCCTCGCTTGACATGTGACCCCACATGAATGCATCACAAACACACACACACACACACACACACACATACACATACTTTATTTAAATTTATTTATATAAACATTTCTGTACTACTAAACTAGTCATGTAGCTATATATAATGTTTATAAAATGTTGTGTATATATATATATATATATATATATATATATATATATATATATATATATATATATATATATATATATATATATATATATAAAGCTGAATGTGTGGGTGGGGGTCGCGAATAGGCTCCTATATGGTTGACTATTTTAAAAAACTGATTACATATAATGATAGGAGATATATCGAGACACAGGAATGGGTATGTTTGATCTGGCAGAACGGTGGTTCATTAAAATTTTGGCGTCTGCGTTCGCGCCTGGTCCACAATGTATGGAAATAAAAAATTTAAAAATTAAAAAAAAAAAAAACGTTTACAAGTGTTTTTGATATAGATGTACATGAGAATACTTTGATAAGTATGTTTTAACTTAAATAGGGATGGTATAATAAAATTGTGGGGTCTGCGTTCGCGCCTGGTCTCCATAGAATGGAAATAGGCACAAACTTTAATAAAGACTTTTCATATCTATCTGCGTAAGTATACTTTGATAATTATGTTTCAGTTTGAAGAAATATGGTATAATAAAATTATGGGGGTGTTCGTTTGCACCTGGCCTCCATAGAATGGAAATATGTCACAAAGTTTAACAACGTTTTTTAATATAGATCCACAGAATATTGTGATAAGTGTTTCAGTGTGAACAAGTATGGTATAATAAATTATGGGGTTTATCTATTTTATTTTTACTTTCATCATATTTTGCTTTGGTTTTGATACCCCCAAATTCGGAGCTATCTCTTTACAACCCTTCCTTTTCATAACCTATCATACTTTCATAAATCAGAGTCCATTTTCTGTAGGGTGTTTTTGAACCCTGTCAACGACGGGTACTTTTGCTTATATATATATATATATATATATATATATATATATATATATATATATATATATATATATATATATATATATATATAAACCCTGTGTATCGCTTGATTGCAGGTCAATATTTTTTAATTTTGAAATTGTTATGAAACGCAGAGAATTAAAATTTGGTACACTGGGAGAGCATAACAAGGTGCATTATTTCCCTAATTTTTGTGGAACTTGAACAAATATTTTGAAAGTTATACTAATTTTTATATTTTCAGGTAATACTTAGTATGTATCGCTTTATTACAGGTATCCCAAAATGCCTAGAAAGGGCCGACTGATATCTAGTGAAAAAGGAACGCCTTGTTGCAAGCCTTGCAGAAGGTCCATCTCTCGTAGATTTAGTCATATATATATATATATATATATATATATATATATATATATATATATATATATAAACCCTGTGTATCGCTTGATTGCAGGTCAATATTTTTTAATTTTGAAATTGTTATGAAACGCAGAGAATTAAAATTTGGTACACTGGGAGAGCATAACAAGGTGCATTATTTCCCTAATTTTTGTGGAACTTGAACAAATATTTTGAAAGTTATACTAATTTTTATATTTTCAGGTAATACTTAGTATGTATCGCTTTATTACAGGTATCCCAAAATGCCTAGAAAGGGCCGACTGATATCTAGTGAAAAAGGAACGCCTTGTTGCAAGCCTTGCAGAAGGTCCATCTCTCGTAGATTTAGTCATAGAGCTTGGAAGAGATCGAAGAACATTTTCTTTATTTGTTGAAAATCCAAACATGAAACCAAGGAAGGACAAAAACACAAGAGAGTCAGTTTCTGCTCGTGATGTTAGAAAAATTCGCCGTCAAATTATCAAGCAGCCGGGCAGCAACAGTGCTTTAATATTTGACAAGACTGGAATATCTTCCTTGTCCAGAAAGACACGCAGCAATGTCTTAAACGAAATTGCAAGAAGCATTAAGCTTTAGCTTGGGCCCAGAAATACATGAAAACCAGCTTTGAAAATGTTCTTTTCACCGATGAGACCAGAGCAACCGTTGATTGACATTATGGGTGGGCCAAAGTTTGGAGTCCTCTTGGATTCAGTATACCTCATCGATTCCGTCGTCCTGTACCTCTATAAGGCCACCATTCGCCCCATGTATGAAGTATTGTTGTTATATTTGAAAAATATTGATCTGCAATAAAGCGATACACAGGGTTTTATATATATATATATATATAGGATCCTTCTACCGCTCCAGAAGATATCTCACTACTGATGCAATTCTCTATCTATATAAAAGCCAAGTACGTCCAAGGATGGAATACTGCTGCCATATCTGGGCAGGAGCCGCTAAAAACAGCCTATCCTGCCTTGACAGGGTACAAAATAGACTTCGTGGCTTAGTGGGGGATGCCCTTTTCTCTACCCTGCAACCTCTCTCCCACAGAAGAGACGTTGCGAGCCTATCCTTGTTTTATCGTTATTTCCATGGCAGGTGCTCGTCTGAACTCCAATCTCTGGTCCCCCCCTCGCCAATCTTTCACGAAAAACACCCGTCTAGCTGAATCCACTGTGAAAAATTTTCCCCCACTCTTTATCTGTGCCTAAATCAAAACGTAGATTCCATGAACAAAGCTTTTTTCTTAGAACTGCACGCCTGTGGAACTCTGTTCCGTCTGCCTGCTTCCCACCTGACTACAACCTGGATGTCTTCAAGTCCAACGTTAACAAATTCCTAATGAATCGCCCCCTTAAGTAAACACTTCATCAAATCTCCACATTTACGTACTGTACTTGCAATAACCCTTATCCCTGAGTGGCTTCCAGACCTTGATAAGTGGTGACCACCGTGTAATATATATATATTAGCAAAAGTAAAAGAGTAATGTACGAACACGAGTGTTTCAAGGTACTACCTCTCGTCATCGTATCTTGATTGTTTCTAGGATTCGAACCACAGATCATGTGTATATATTTAAATCTAATATATAAACGGCTATATGTGTGTCTGTCGATCTGTCCGTCCGTTGGTCTGTCTGTCTGTCTGTCTCCATATTTTTAAACTCCAAAACTGAAAGTCGCAAAGCGGCGCTAGGGGCCTCAAATAATTGGAATTCTTTTGTTGTTGTTTTTGTTGTTGTTTTTGTTGTTGTTTTTGTTTTTGTTTTTTTTGTTTGTTCTTTTTTTGCGTGCCGTTCGTTTATGGGCCTTTAGCCGGTTAAAATAATTTTCAAAAATGTCAAAAATGGGTCAAAATAATTTTTAAGGGGTCAAAAATGGGTCAAAATAATTTTTAAGGGGTCAAAAATGGGTAAAAATAAAAAAATCGTTATACATTTTATGCATTCATCTTAGTTTTTTTTTAAATTTTAATTAGCTTATGTACCTGCCACGTTGGTACAGTGGTAACGTCATCAGTTTTGACTGCTACAGTTTCGGTTTCGATTATAGCTAATAGCACTCAAATATTTTTTTTTTTACTTTCGAAATCACGACTTTATAATAATATATACGAAATCTGGACAAATTAAAATATCATATTTAAGCGTATTTTACGCCCGGGCAAAGCCGCCTCCCCCGCTAATTGTTTATATATATATATATATGTTATGCATAAATATATGTATATATTAGCATATGTAATGCATATGTTTATGTCTTTATAAAAATGAAAAAGTACATCTCTATTTATTCTTGAGAACTCTTATATAAACCTCGTTAAATTCCTTAGATTTTTTTAAATATATATTCAAGCTGAAATTTTATGTAGGCGTGTGTACGTGTTTCATACAGGC
Organism: Euprymna scolopes; assembly: GCF_053919585.1. Lineage (NCBI taxonomy): Eukaryota > Metazoa > Mollusca > Cephalopoda > Sepiida > Sepiolidae > Euprymna > Euprymna scolopes. Next base: position 16,759,497 of record NC_136516.1, read on the forward strand.
TATCATCAAATGACTGTCATGTGTGGGATGAATTGGTGCCTTGTTAAGAAAGAAACATCATTAACGACCCCCCTGGTTGACAGCGATAGAATAATTTTCCCCCCTCTGTGTTGCATAATGAAGGGGACATCTCCCGGTAATTATAGAAATTAAGTAATTAGGATTAAAAGTAATATTTATTAAAGGAGAATGCTGGAATCGAACTCAGTGATCCAAAGTTAAAACGAATACATATTGCTATTTAGATGAGATTCCAGGAATGTAAAGAATTGTCCATTATATTAGAAATAAGTATACAGCTAGTAAGGCCAGAGAGATAGAATCAGACAATGTAAATTAAGAAATGTCTTTGTGTTGCCAAAAACGTGTTGGAAACATATGTAATATGTAAAACCCACGCGAAATAAACATTAACATTCTGGCGTCACAAAAAAAGATATATTTAACATATTCAGTTAAGTTAGGGTTCGAAATCAGTCAAGTCAGTTCAGGGTTGAGTTTAGAATAGTCAGAGGAAGAGTGTTAGCCTATCATTCTCATCATCAGCTGGAATAAATGGCATCATGTTGTTTGTATGCCTTTGTCTTCGTCATCATTTCAACCGAAGGTTGGTTGGTTGTTTTTGTTTTACGGCATATCAACCCTTTTCAGGTTATTTAATGCCGAATCTAAAGATTTTGAAGAAAAATTTTTGAATAGAATATATTTGTTGTTTTCAAGTCGGTTTCTATTTAACCCATAGTTGAGACCCTAACAGGTACTACCACTCCGGGTGAGAGTGGACCTGGGGGCAATGGCAATTAAAGGGTGGCTCCACGCTCCCCAAAGCCCGCAAACTGGGGCCTCACCATCAGATATAGTTTAAGGTCATATCCAGGAGCGGGAAGTAGGGAAGGAAAAAGAAAGGAGGGAGGAGGGGAAGGAGCTGTTGATTTTGTTTTGTTTTTGTAGAACATAATTAAGTTTTACAAAAGAGAATAGAAAACAAAAACAGAAATCGGTGTAGGTGCATTTCGTCTCAGAAAGCCAATAGACAGCCTGATCTGGTAGCACCAGCAACCGCAAGGTAATGTGCATTTACTGTTATTATATAACATTACGCTGTCCCCTCGTTTTGATGATTGAACTTTGTACACACACACACACACACACACACATATATATATATATATATATATATATATATATATATATATATATATATATAACTTGAAGGCCTCTATAATATTAAATGTGCAACAATTTTTATTTATTATCAATACAGTGAACGTCCCTGTGGACCACCCAAAATGTAACCATGGACCACTTTAAATCTAAACAGACAATCTTGTACTTCCGTTAGAAAAGCGATTAACATATCCAAATACGTCATCAAGAATAAGCGGATCAAATTCGATAATCACATTTCCATCAGACGTCGACATATTTTTTCAAAATGGCCGCCAGCCGGTCTCATGAAAAAATTGATTGAGTAAACACGAGCAAAAGATGAATAAACAAAATAGAATGCGTGAAAAATTCAAAATACTTTTGAAGTTAATGAAGTCGGCAGACATAAATAAACATTAACAGCTCATTAAGAGACAAACGTTTTGCAAAGGTCGAGGCAAGAAAAAAAAACGTGGATAAAAAAAACGGAACAAATTTTTATTTTCTTTGAGAAATTCGTCTATGTTAAACACGAACAGAGAGACGCAAGTACAGGGGAAGAAAAAAGGATCCTTTGAGCGTTGTTGGAAAAGGAGGGATTATTTTTAAGAAGGTGGCTCCCGAGTGGTTTTTCGATTGGGCCAGATATGAAAAAAAATTAAGACATCTGTAATTGTGCTAAATTCAGTAATTAGTGAAAGTGCTTCCGTCGCAAAAAAAATTATGTGCGGAAGGTTCGCATGTGCACACATGGCACTGTGCATTTTTTTGTTTTTCTTTTAGCTTGTAATTCTCTCTCTCTCTCTTTCTTTCTCCCGCGCTTTCTCTTTCTCCCCCCCCCCTCTCTCTCTCTCTCTCTCTCTCTCTCTCTCTCTCTGTGTATATATATATATATATATATATATATTTATATATATATATATATATATAGTAAGTTATAACATATATATGGCGATTAAAGTACACTGAATATTCCGCGTTTTATCCACTCTAGAATTCTTCAGGCTATATATATATATATATATATATTCAATTTGACTTTACATAAGCAGTAATTTCCTGCTACACAGTCATGAGCATGTTTCGGTCTTCTAGTTTTCAGTAACTAGAGACCTCTTCAGGCAAAAACGTTTATATTCAAAAGCGAAATTAAGATTAAGAATTCCGCTTTTCAATATAAACGTTGTTGCTTGAAGATGTCTCTAGTTACTGAAAAGACAAATTGAAATTAGTAAATGTACATTGAAAATGTAACTTGCTCTACTTCCGTATTGAGCACTCTTGTATTAAGCTCGTTATACTTCACTGGTTACCCTACCTTTGAAAAGTAACAACCTCAAATTATATATATATATATATATATATATATATATATATATGTGTGTGAATAAAATAAAGCAAGATATAAACGATGCTTTAGACGTTATGTGAATAAAAAGGAAAAACCTAAAAGAATGAAAATAAAAATAAAATCAACGTTTCGTCCCTATTTCAGGGGACATCATCAGGATTTCTAGGCGAGGATGTACAGGAAGACGGTCATCTATCACATGCGAAAAAGGAGAAGTTCAGTTCTCTTTCTGTTCTGGAGAGAAGTTTTTTTTTAATTTAGCTTTGGAATATAAACTTTGTTCCCTGAAGAGGTCTCTAGTTACTGAAAACTAGATGACCAAAACATGCTAATGACTGTGTAGCAACAAATTACTGCTTATTTAAAGTCAAATTGAATATATATATATATATATATATATATATATATTTATATATATATATATATATATATATTTATATATATATATATATATATATATATATATATATATATATAGCCTGAAGAATCCTAGAGTGGATGAAACGCGGAATATTCAGTGTAGCTTAATCGACATTTTATAACTTACTATATATATATATATATATATATATATATATATATATATATATATATAACAGTAGACGTATGTATGTGTGTGCAAATATTTAACCGTTAAACTCTTAAACACTGAAATTAAATGGAAATAGTAATCATAAAGGCTGTGACAGCAGACTATTCTTTTCATTCTTTTGACTCTCGAGTATATATCCGACACAGTAAGACACAGTCAATCAACCGAGAACCACATCACTCTATATAAAACATATAAGATATTAACGGATATATACTCAAGAGTCAAAACAATGAAAAGAATATGCTGTTGTCACAGCCCTAGTAATCATATACCAAAGATATACTTACACACACACACACATATATATATATATATATATATATATATATACTAGCGAGGGGTACCCGGCGTTGCCCGGAATTTTTGTAAGTGTGTGTGAAAAAAACCCGCAATGTGAAAAAAAACAGGTGCCCGTGAAAAAAAAAAAACGAAGCCTTGACGCGCAGTTGGAAAATAGTAAAGTGTGAAAAAAACAGGTGCGCGTTTTTGATTGACGTGACGGCGATAGGTATTCAGCAGTTAGCATCTTGTGCGGGACAGTTTTTAATGAGGTCAATAAATCGGTTTGTTTGTTTTTAAAAACCCGCTCCCTGTTTATTAGGGGAGCGTCTCGTCTCGAAATGAAAGCTACCGTCTGATATGACGAAGTCGACATTGACCAAACGTTACTTAGCTTTCTAGAGACCACTGGCTTTCGGCCAGTAATTAGAGTCGAGTTTCGCTTTTTGTTTATACCGAAACCCGAATGTAACGCGTGCCTATGCGGGAAATGTGGAATAATTAACGTTTGAAAGTCAATAAAATTAAATAGACAGGCGAGCTCCGTGGTTAAGTGTGAGATATTACAATTTATAGATGATATAAAAAGTTGTGAAGCGAGCGAGCGCTTCTCTGAAAGAAGCCTTTTGTGGACATCGAGGAAAAGCGTACATACATACATACATACATACATACATACATACATACATTTTCGCTTTTATATACATATATATATATATATATATATATATATATATATATATATATATATATATATATATATATATATATTCAAAGATGTCGTAAATAAAAGAAAACACAATTGCAATTTCTCTTCCGAATTTCAGACTTTGTAATCATGCTCACATTCCTTTATTTTCTTTCCAAATTTATGAGTTCTTTTTCTTTAGCGAGTTAATGGGCGGAATAAATTCAAAAATTCATATGATAATTGCATAAATTATTCTGTGCTACGAAACATGTGCTGTCAAGAATTAAACATTTTAACATATTCAAAGAAATAAATAGTAAGATGGAAAATATCCTGAAATTTGGAATATAAACCTTTTGTCATTTATATATATATATATATATATATATATATATATATATATATATATATATACATATATATATATATATATATATATATAGTTTTTGAAGTTTTTAACCTTTAAAACTATACAAAAAAATATTTTTATCATCCGTTAGAAAACCAATAAAAATATATATATATATATATATATATATATATATATATATATATATATATATATTAGTGATCTTTTATTTATAAATATTAGGGTTTTTTTATTTTTTTAAGGTAGGTTTTGTGTTGGTCTATCAGGCTAAACCCTACCCCGAAAAATAACAGACGCCCCTCCCAAAAAAGTAGTGGCTTTAAAGTGGGTGTTCATTTTACGTGAAATTAATACAGTTAGTGATCCCCGCCCCACTATTTAAAAGTATATGGCGAGAAAACCGAAGCAGCACAACCGACAAATGTAGGGGAGACAACCGAAGCAGCAAAATCGACAAATGTAAGGGAAACAACTGAAGCAACAAAACCGAAGCTATATCCCATGACACTATGTATACAAATGTAGGCAAATTTGGCCATTTTTTCAGGTTTGAAAATATAGGTCTTTTCTTACCAATTGTCATAAAATTTTAGCCATAGAATATTATTATAATCGTAAAAAAGCCTGCAAATTTGGATGTAATTTCGTTCCATAAAACCAAAGATATTAGCATTTCAGTATTCGATTTGGCTACGAGTATAGATATATCTATATACCTTTTTTGGAAATTTCATAAGTTCGAAATCTCGGCGATTATTGATCAGAATTTAGCAAATGAAAGCTCGTTGGAAAGCTAATGGCCTGAATTGTGTAGTGGGCTATATGACATTTACCCGGAAGGTAGGAATTAAACAAATTAAATACATTTTATGAATTACAAATTCAAAACATTTTAAAGGATTACAAATTAATTACATTTTTCAAAAATACTAATTTGCCACAATTTTAAAAAAAAATAATAAAATTCAATTTTTAAATTTACAAATAAAATACATTTTTAGTAATTACAAATTTAATACATTTTTTAAATTACAAACAAAATACATTTTTAGACATTACGAATTAAATATATTTTTTAAAATAATATGTGAAATACATGTTTAAATTACGAATTAAATACATTTTTAATTGCGAATTAAACGCATTTTTAAGAATTAAAAATTAAATATATCTTTAAAAATTATTAATTGAATACGTTTTTACAATTATATTTTTACAAATTTAATATATTTTTAAAAATTACAAATTAAATATATTTTGAAAAGCTTTTTAAAATACTAGTTTAATACAAGTAATATAAAAAATTTTTAATTACAAAATTACTACATTTTCGAAGGGTAATGAATAAAGCTGAAGAGCTGAATGTTTTGGTTTCGATTCTAACAGATGGCACCAAAATCAGTTTTATTTTTTACTTCTGAAATCACTATTATATGTTGGGTACAATATAATAATCGATAGAGAATTGACTCTAAAAGAATAAATTCGAAATCTGCATAAATTAAAATATAAGTAGACGTATTTTATGACCGGGTGACGCCGGGCGGCCTGACAATGTGTGTGTATATATATATATATATATATATATATATATATATATATATATATATATATATATATATATATATATATACTTAATTTACTCACATAAAATTAATATACGAAAGTATAGATTTATGTGCAAACTTTAAGTATTTACTTCAAAAGTGCTCAATACGTAGGTAGAGCTAGTTAGTAATTTATAATTTATAAAATATATACGGCGATTAAGCTACACTGAATATTCCGCGTTTCATCCACTCTAGGACTCCTCGGGCTTAGGCGCATAAGCCTGAGGAGTCCTAGAGTGGATGAAACGCGGAATATTCAGTGTAGCTTAATCGCCGTATATATTTTATAAATTACTATATATATATATATATATATATATATATATATATATATATATATATATAAAAATATATATATATATATATATATATATATACTAAAATTGAAAAATTGTTTTAAACAGAGCACGTTATTAAATATTTTCTGTAATAGATTTGTTTTCATTTCGAAATATTCTTCTAAGCTGAATTATTATTTTTATTTTTAATTTGGAGGAAATTTTTTTTCGTTTATTCTTAATTTTTAAGTAACCTTTTTTATTTGTTAGAGAAAAATAATTAAAATTAATGTCCTCGTTTACTTGCATCCCCACGAGGGCAGAGTTAGTCAGACACAGGGCCAATTTTCCATGTGAGCAAAATCCATCATTCCATACATTATATGCTCCTTTTTTTGTTTGTTTATAAAATTTAATCGGTGTTGCCCAGGATTTATTATAATAATTATACCATAGCAAGTGTATTTAATTTATAATTTATTTAATATCTTAAATTAAAAATGGTCACGTTTTACAACATAGTCCAGCGTCGTTTAACCCCTAAAAAAATGAAGACCTACTTTTTGGGCGTCTAATACGTTTAAACAGTCTTTATAAATAGTATGAAAGAAGAAATTTTGAAAAAAAAAGAAAATTAACATTTTAGCGTGGGGATCACTTTTCTATATAAATTTAACGTAAAATCAGCACCCACTTTTGGCCACAAAGCGTTCAACGAGACATGTAATCTCTAGCATTTTTTCAAGTTTGGCGATCGAGGGGAGGGGGGGGGCAAACATGACGAATACAAATTTGGGGGGATTACATTAGAAATATAAGAAAAATTTCACAAATATGACGAAAATTTTAATTTAATTGTTTTTGGAATTATTTTTTTTTTTTTTTTTTTGCGATCGCATTCGCTGCTATTTTTATTGAAACAAAAGTTGTAATTATTTATTTTTAATTATTTTGGGGGGAGTTTGCTTTCCAATATCCGGAGAATAGTTCATTCTCTTTGTAGCCCTTCTGTCGAAATATCTGGTGGAGAGAGCATCACGTACTTCTTCTTTTGGGGGGCGATTACATTTACATGTTTTCAGCCGTTCTTTTCTTTTTGTTCTGGGATTATCCACGTTGCCCATAATGAAAATGATTAGTATACAGGTGTGTTTCAAACGGACCTTCATGTCAACCCAGGCAAAGCTGGGTACCCATGCTAGCATATATATATATATATATATATATATATATATATATATATATATATATATATAACTACTTAATTTACTCACATAAAATTAATATACGAAAGTATAGATTTATGCGTATAGATTAAACTGTAGACGAGAAATAGCAAATAACTGTGTTCACAAAATAAAATGTACTCTAGGATAGCGATACAAAATAGTTTTAAAACTAACAAAAACAATAAAAAATAAACAAATAAATAAATAAAATAAACATGAATATACATAAACGATCACACATATATGTATGTATGTATATATATATATGTATATATATGTGTGTACACATATATATATATATATTTATATATAAACTAACATTAATAAAAAAAGCAAAAAAAAAACTAACCTAGATTTAAAATAGATCAAAAAACTAAATATCCAGGCAAAATAGAGCGCACACGAAGGAACAGGTCAACGAGAGGTCAAATAGGTCTTTTTCCGATAAATGCATTCGCATTGGCTGATAGTAAGGGCGCGGTAGATACTAGAAATCTGATTGGCTAACTAAAATTTCAATAGAAGATGCGCATATAAAAACGACAAACAACCACAGAATTCGCGCATAAGCCTCAAGAATTCTAGAGTGGATGAAACGCGGAATATTCAGTGTAGCTTAATCGCCATATACATTTTATAACTTACTGTATATATATATATATATATATATATATATATATATATATATATATATATATATATAGCAGATCTTCCAAGATCCAAATATCTATTTTCATGCAAAACAGCTTCTCCAGCATGTAAAAATTGTAAATATTTGGGTCTTGTAATGTAACTAAACTGTTATTCTTTTATATATGCACTGTTATTCTATTTAACATGTAAACTTTAACTTTTTAGTAAAAAGGATTCGTATAAAGAAAGAGCGAAATAAAATTGAAAAATTTACCAAGACAATATACATGTATAGCAGGTTGTTGCCTAAGTTGCTGCCGTTTCATAAAAAAGTTTTGTTCTAAAATATGTTTTGATATTTGGCAAAGTATTATATATCATTAGAAAGCAATTGTTCTGTTCTACAAGATAATTGTCATCGTTTTTTGCTCATATAATTTGATCTCGTGTTTTAGAACCGTAAAATGGATTATCAAATAGATTTTTTTTTTAATCACATTTTCGATACCCCCTTCTTTTCGCCTTTAATCAGGGTCAAAAAGCATTTGAAGTGACCAAGGATATTTGTGCCGTATATGGAGAAAACGCTATAGCTGAGAGAACTGTTCAAGATTGGTTTACCAGATTCAAACACGGTAATTTTGACCTCAATGACGCCCCTCGTACCGGACGAAGACCAACCCAGGGTTCTTTTGAAGGAAGATGGCCATCAGGCATGTAGAGAACTAGGTGAAAAGATGAAGTGTGATTTTGCGACGATTTCACGCCATTTTCAGTCGATGGGATGCACACAAAAACTTGGAACTTATTTTTACTTTTAAAAACGCAATATATATATGATGATTGCAACGTCTTGTCAGACGAGTGCCACTCCCTCAGACATTTAAAATCCATGAGCCCAAATGCCTGAGAGAGTATCTATACAAATATGATGCTACAGAGTTTTAGCTTTGTACGACAGCTAAGTCTCTCTCTCTCAGTTAAAAATGTTGAGATCCAGCAACAAGCAAGAGCAAGATAGCCAGCAACAAATTAACCTGCAGACCAGCTTAATGCGGGTGATGGTCTTCCGCTTTATGGCTTTTTAAATCAGAGATTTGCTTCTCCTAGAAAGGCCTTCACCACGGCTTACGGGAGCCCTCTCCACCCCAATACACACACACAAATATACACGGTGCTAGTTGGCCGTTGACCCAGAAAAAGAGTTCATTCGCCCTTTGGAAGGTCTTGTTTTTAATCCTTCAGGGAGACTAGCCGCCCTCCTCACCAAACAAGTCTGGTGGAGGAACTAGTTTAGTCGCCGGTGACCCGACCATGAGGCAGGTAGTACTGGGTTACATGGTACCAGTAGCACATGACATGACCTGACATAAATATATATATATATAATTCTGATATAACATTCCGAATAACTGTTGACTATGTGCGTTCGATTACTTGCACCTAATGTCCTTCAATTTTGACGTTAATTGCTGATGGTCCTGAGGCTAGCCTATGAAGTCAAGCTTGATTTTGTGACTGGTTTCGACTCTACCGACCAGCAGTAATTATCACTTCCTACACTGATTATAACATAAGCGTGGAACACTAGCGTTTGTAGGTATAAAAATAATTGTTAATACTTATATCAAAATATTATAATTATAAAACTCCTTAAAAATATTAAAGTTGAGCCCTGTTTAAGGAATTAAAAAAAAAAGCGGTTAACTTTTGAGTTAATTTCCGTGAGATGAGATGCTAGCCTACAAAGGATGACTTTGTAACTGAGTTCGAATCTCCTGACCAGCAGTAATTATCACTGCCTATACTGATGATTGCGTAAGTACGAAACACTTGTTTCTCTAGGTATAAAAATAATTATTAACGATTATTTTAAAAATATTTTAGTTTTATATATGTAAGTGTTCTTGTGTGTTTGTATGTGTGTGTTTGTGTATGTGCGCATGCGTGTGTGTGTATGTGTGTTTCGTTGCCATAAATCCCTATCGAGACTTTTAAATCTGGCGACTC
>NC_136516.1:16774691-16857191 GCF_053919585.1 Euprymna scolopes
ACACAGGAAACCTCCCGAGCACTACTGCAAGCAATAATTAAAATTAAGGAACCCCTATTAAAAGCACTACTAAAACCAAGTTTCTACCTCACCACCCCTCACCCTTGAAGATAAAATATTTTTTTAAGTAAGACCTAAAAAAGGTAAATCTTCAGAATCCATAGGAGCGCTACTAAAAGCAGTAAATATGATTATAAATAGGAGTATAGCTATATATTGTACATTTATATTTAATTCAGTTTTTTTTTAAACTCAACGGGGTTGAATTACATTTATTTTTAAGGCAAACACTTTAAAATAAGTTTTTAAAAAATATTGTTGCCCTTGTGTATGCTTTGAATAACAGCAGTGGCTTTTAATATTGGACTTAAGACAGGGCGGTCATAAAATAGGTAAGCAGTCGAATTTTTTGAAACCGGAAGTAAGAAACCGGATGTACGAGTTAAACGCCCAAGCAAGCAAACTGATCTGAGTTATATATATATATATATATATATATATATATATATATATATATATATATATATATATATATATATATATATATGAACAAAAGATGAAAGTCTATATTCCAAATATTGGATTTGGAGTCTATTATGATTAAAAATTTAGTTTATTCTTAATAAACATGTAGTTATTTGATTATTATGTTCTCCGGTTTTTATATATTTTTTTAAAGATGGTTTAAGTTTTATTAAAAGTTTCAACTTAACATCAAGGCGAGGAAAAAGCGAAAAAAATATAAAAGACTGACGAGGAAGTTTTATTCCGAAATATATACCTTTAAAAGAAACACTTATTTTAATAATTTCGCGTTGTAATTTGGCATCAAACGTATTCCATACGTATTTTATTTTAAAATTCAAATTTCAGTCAACGCTTCTAACATGGATAAAAAAAGAAAAAACATCTACTCTGATTTTCAAATCGCGCGGCCAAGCGCAACCTTTCAGGCATTACAAAAACAACACCGCAGTTACCATCACGTAGAATCTCCATTCAACTTTCCTCAGCTTAAAAAAATATAAAAGACTGACGAAGGAGTTTTACTCCGAAATAAATATCTTTAAAAAACACACTTATCTATATATATATGAATTCGTATTCCTGTGTTTGTTTGTTTACAATTTGATTAATATATAAAAAAGGTCCGTTAGTTTAATATTTCATTTATTTTTATATATAGTATGATTCTTTAAAAAATATACGATTAAGGAAAATCAATTGTACTAAATAACTGTATGTTAGTTTCATTTTCTAGTAAGAGAGTTGTTTTAATTGTTCTATTTAACGTTATTATTTCATCAACTCTAAATAACAATTATATTGATAATATATTTAATTAAATTTATTTGGAATTATTACTTCCGACATCGATTTTTTATGAAACGAGTACAGTTATTTCCCCTGATAATTTTTTTTTATACTTTCCGAAGTTCAAAAGATAAAAAAAACTCTTCCCAAATAAATTAATTTGATAATCGCAAGACGTTTCTAGCGTGAAAAAATAATTTCGTGTAGACAGAAAGATGTTTTGCTTTAAATATTCGATACTCTTGCATAAGTTGACCCGGATTCTCGGGAATTCCCGTCAAGCATGGAGCGGGCGAGACCGGAAATCATCGGTTTAAGCCGAGCGTTGTAACAGACGCTTTAAAAACAAACAAACCGGAAAAGATATAAATGTAAATAATCAAAAATAACAAAAACCTACCTTTAAAGGACTGAAAATATTGTTTTATTTATTTTATTTTATATATTTCTTTGTTTTGTTTTTTTGTTTTTGCAAAACATTTATCAACAAGAAGTTTGTTTTTTTATTCCTCCAAGAAAAGATGAAACTTTTTTTTCACCGTAAATTCTTAGGTGTAAGTACAGACTATTTTATTTTTCAAGACTTTTGTTCAGTCAAGTGTTTTTTTTTTGGGGGGGGAGGTCCACATAAATTATATATATATATATATATATATATATATATATATATATATATATATATATATATATATATATATATATATATATATAAAAGAAAATAAATAAAAATATGTTTACGAAAAGCGTAAATTGTTACATGAAAGTACAGGAAAAAATTTAGTTGATTTTTTTTTTCAAGAAAACTTAATATTTTCATTTTATTTTAGTTTATTTTTTACGGATGTTCATTGCCGGCGGAAGAACTTTCTCGAGATGAGGATATTTCCTTAGGAATCTTTTACTTCGGTCGACTGTTGAACGGCCATCGACGGCAAAGATGGAAGAGATGGGGTGAAGGAAATGTGTAAGTGTGCTCCGATATAATACCTTCGCATACTTTTAAGGGTAGCCTTTTCGGACCCCCATAAATAAATGTTTTTACTATTGTTAGAATCTCACCTAGTGGAGAGAGTATCGCGTACTTTTTTTTTGGAGGGGGGGGGAGGTACATTTGCATGTCTTTATCTGTTCTTTTATTTTTGAAATTATTGTGTGTAGAGGGAGGGGGTATCGACGTTACCCACGATGACAATGATTAATATCCTTAGTATAGTAGGTGTCTTCAAAACTGAACTTTATGCCGACCCGGGCAACGCCGGGTACCGATGCTAGTATAATATATATATATATATATATATATATATATATATATATATATATATATATATATATATATATGTATATATATATATATATTCCCGCTTAATATAATTCAGAGATAAAACATATAATGAATTTAACGAGATTTATACAAGAGTACTCAATACCAAGGTAGAGCAAGAACTTCTGGAAACTCTCTCCAATATCCATTAAGGATCCTAGTTAATCATAGATAACTAACTGAAACATACTCATGACTGTGTAGAGGTACCAAATGTTTATTTAAAAATAAGTACAATATATACATGTAATTATATATATATGTGTGTATGTATGTGTGTGTATGTATTGTCATCCACATACAGTACGTTTTCGCTTTATCACAGATCATCAGTGCGGCTAGACCAGCACCTTTCCCTAGCCAGTAATTGGACTTACAACCATTGAGTTGATAGTCGGCAGCTCTAACATCTAGTCTATTGTCTCGGTACCCGCAAATGATCTTCTCAAATGTCCATTTAAATAGACACTAGATCACCACTTTTACATAAATAGACACTAGATCACCATTTTACAGTGCTCGAGCTGTTGGTTTATTTACAAACAGCGAACCTTGTATTAATGCCTATATACAATTATATAAATGCAACTTTGTCTCTGTATATATGAGTTCGTTCCTTATAAACCCCAAAACAGCTGAAGAGATTTTCTTAAAAATTTGCAGAACTGTAGTGTAGAAGTTTGGGAGTGATCTTAGTTCGTTTTTGTCTCAGAATACCCCCGATAATTACCGATAATCGATGATCGAAACCGTTATTTTAATTTATCTGTCATCAGTAAAGCCATTTTCCCATGCTGTCGCTTAGCAACAAGAATAGAACAACGGGCCGTCAAAATTCTACTGTAGAAAAAAAACAAAACAAAAACAACAAAAAACGGTGTTGTTGGTTGGTTGTTTTGTTTTATGGAATATCAACTCTTTTCAGGTTATTTAATGCCGAATCCAGTGATTTTGAAGAACAATTTTTTAATAGAGTATATTTATTTTTGTTGTTGTTTTTTTTTTTAAGTCGGTTTCTATTTAATCTATAGTTGGGACCCTAACTGGTACTACCAGTCCGGGTCAGAGTAGACTTGGGAGCAATGGCAATTAAAGGGTGGCTCCACACTTCCCAAGGCCCGCAAGCTGGGGCCTCACCATTGGATATAGGTTAAGGTCATATCCAGGACCGGTGTTGTTGGAGAAGAGTATACCACATAATCAAGTTCCGTTTGCGAATATATTGTACCTGGAATCAGTATTGAAAACGAGGTTTGTTGGAGAAGAGTGCTGCTGCATAACAGATAATGAAATTTTGTGTGTGTGTGTGTGTGTGTGTGTGTGTGTGTGTGCGTGCGTGCGTGCGTGCGTGCGTGCGTGCGTGCGTGCGTGTGTGTGTGTGTGTGATAGAGAGAGGGTGAGAGGGAAAATGTGTGAGAATCGAGATCCCTGCAATGATAGAGTCTATTACTATTTCTGTTTTTAATTTTTTTTAAAATTTTTTTCCATTCTTCGTTTCTTAGGAATGAGTTTTGTTTTGCCCTCGTTCATCATTTTTATGATGTGCTCATCTTCTGCTGCTTCTACCTCAACTCATTTGCATTATTATTACTATTATTACTATTCTCCCTATCCTTATTGTGTCTACGTGTTTTTGGTGAGTGCGCGCGCGCGGAAACTGAAAGACACTTGATGTCAATAGAACGGCGCCATAAGATATAGGTCATTCTTGTCATTGAAGATTTTCTGACGATCAAATAGTTTTCGTCTCTTAATTCCTTTATGGTCGTTTCATGTGTCATTTCGAATAAGGTGGTTAGGGTCAGGGTTAGGGTTAGGATCAGATGAGATGCTGAAACGTAGTTTTCGTAAAAGTGCGTGGAAGTTGAGAAAGGTTAAACCGCAGTTAATTATCTGCCATTACGTGAAAGAAAAATTGGAAACAAAACGAAGAAAAGAAAGAAAAATGTTTTACAAATTCGTTTTGTCAGTTGTCATAATTCGTTTTTGATTATGCCATACGATACAGATGTACTTGGTAGCATGAAATAGAGTAGAAATGTAACCACTTCCCCATGAACGCAAGAGATTATATATATATATATATATATATATATATATATATATATATATATATATATATATATATAAAATAAAAAAATCACCTTTTTCTTCACCATATTCCCTCTGCTTCACGTTTTTGTTATCAAGTAAGATCTTTGACTTACTTGTTGTTTCATCAAATACTTATGCATGCAAAATCGGATTCCGCATTTTGCTAATTCCTACCCTCTGATGAGAAGGAACGTATTTCTTCGAAACTCCGCGGATTAAGGACTATCCACTTATCAAGTGTTTCCTTTTCAGATTAAATATGTTTTTAACTCTTTTTCAAAGTGTTTTTAACATGTTTTACTAACTGTTTGCTCATATATATATATATATATATATATATATATATATATATATATATATATATATATATATATTGGGCGAAACCTATCATGGATAATATCGGTCTTAAAGGTACCCCACTCTTATGGGTCTTAGGTAAACCATAGAGACAGGGACGTACATGGTTCATTAAGTCCCCGTCTCTATGGTTTACCTAAAACCCATAAGAGTGGGGTACCTTTAAGACCGATATTATCCATGATAGGTTTCGCCCAATATATATATATATATATATATATATATATATATATATATATAGTAGCGTTTTTTTTTTAATAGCTTCTAACTTTATCTGTGAAAAAAGAAACAGAAAACTTTGGTGAATTTTCCGATGTTTAATAATGGTAATTAAATAAAAAAATACTTTTTTTTTGGGGGGGGTGAATATATAGTAAGTTTTTTTACATATAAATAAATTTAATCAAATTACAGGCGTCCAAAAGTTAATGAACGCGGAAAATTAATACTATCTTCAGCAATTTTAATAACAACTTAAGAAAATGTCGACTCCGAATATTCGAAAAGAAATATCTATACAAGAAAAGCTGTTTTTTGTGACCATTAAGATGAAAAAAAAAGTCCATATGGGCGATTGCAAAAATATTGAAAATGTCTAAAAGCGTTGTTTTTCGGGTTTTTGAAAATATTAAAAAAAAAAAAAAATGGGGGAGGGCGTACCATTGACTGAAAAGAAAAAATCGGGGCGACCCCGAATAACAACTAAGAAGAGGGATAGAAAAATCACTAGATCATCTCGTTCTTTAGCTGAAACCACTGTCAATAATTTTCCCCACACTTTAACTGTGCCTAAATCAAAACGTAGATGCCATGAACAATGCTTCTTTCTTAGAACTGCACGCCTGTGGAACTCTCCTCCGTTTGCCTGTTTCTTCAAATCCAACATAAACAAATTCTTGATGAACCGTCCTCTTAAGTAATCCAATCTACCAAATTTCCATTAATAACGATAACTACGATATTATCCCATTGATTACTGTTCACTCAATAACCCTTATCCTCGAGTGGCCTCAGAGCCTTGATAAGTGGTGACTCCTATGTAAAAAAAATGTATATTATAAAATAAATCTATATTATAAAATAAATACATATGTAAATAAATCTCGGTGAAGATTTCTCAAATTATCACTTATTGTTAACTCTATACAATCAAACAACGCAATGGTTTCTACAATTTATTTCCTTTAATCAACAAACTTAGACTAACACAATAAACTTGAATTTAGTTCGGGATTGGCTTTTTAACAAAACTCTGTAAATAATATCGATGATAAAATTTTTAAAATGTGTAAATAAAAATTTTAAAAAAACAATCATTTCATTTCATAAACGCACCAAACATTTTGAATTTTTAACGATTATGATTACTTCGATAAAAAAGACAAAAAAAAACATTGTTTTCATGTCAAACTATTTACAGAATAAACCCGTCGACACACCAGTGCTCATTAGATCACCAAAGTTAAGCAACGTTGATCAATACCAGGTGACTGAACTTTTGGGAATACCAGACGCTGTATGTAGGAGGACATTGACACCTCCCTGCAAGAACTGCAAAGTCTAACTCCCCTAATTTACAAAATTATAAAGCAGGGGAGGCTAGGATAGTAGCCCTGGGTATATCTAGGACCTTTGACAGGGTATGGCACGGTGGTCTTTTCATGAAAATCAGATCCTATGGTATCACTGGATAAATACTTATCATAATTAAATCCTTCTTAAATAAGAGAAGAATCCAGGTTGTCCTCGATAGACGTACGTTAAAACAATATCATATAAATGTAGGTGTGCCTCAAGGGGTCGATCATCTGACTTTTATTATTCCTGATATTCATAAATAACCTCCCTGATGAAATTGTCTCTGAGATGGGTATTTTGCTGATGGCACCACGCTCTATAAGAAACTCAAGGGGAATACAAATGAACATGTATTTAAGGCAACTGCAGAAGCCCTAGAGGAAGACCCCTATATATATTTATAACACGTGTTATATATATATATATATATATATATATATATATATATATATATATATATATAACACGTGTTATATAGTCACGTGAGAGATATATTTTATAAAACATGTCATATGTTGTATGTGAATATATTTCATAACGATTTACATGTTGAATAGTTGGGTTCATATTTTATCTGTATATACGTGTACGTGTAAATGTGTGTATGTATATACGTCGTATCATTTAGTTGATCGTCTAGTGTGTATATTTTAACATTTATGCAACAGTTCTAACAGAAAACGATTGACGTGGACGTATCGAAACATTTGTAGAAAAACAGTTTTTTTAACAGATGTAAAAAACACAAAACATACCTGAATTATTTACGAACATTTATTTTCATGGTCCCTCCGACATCTTCAAAGATTACACGTTTTTACATCTTGGCTGTCCGAAGTGACGCCGCTTCCCACGCCATCTTGAGTCGTCCGTTCTCTCTGATGTCTAGCTAACGACTGCCTAGAATCTCCCCAAATCTACATACATCACATGTTTCTTTACGTCACATCATTACGTGTCTCAGACCAACAGCTGATGTAACTCCAATCTAGTTATTTGTTTATGCAACACAAAAATCATGTTTACATCTATTTTCTATTTTCAAATTCATTTTGCGATATTTTATATTATATGTCAGTCATTTTTTCCCAATTTAATTCTTTATTTTTATAATCATAATAATTGATCCAGCGACCCACCGTCGCTCGAATCAACTAGTAATAATAATAATAATAATAATAATAATAATAATAATAATAATAATAATAATGTTTTGACCCTTGGCCCTGCTTGCCACAGTTAACACAGATACTACGCTATGATCACAGCCTAAAGGGTCATAACATTACAGATGGAGTGGGGACAAAAATGGGAGGTCACATTCAATGCTGCCAAGACTAAGCTTCTTTCCTTTAATAATTACAAGAAACCTTCTCAACCACCAATAGCCATGGTTAATGATGTATGAAAGTATTTCGTTCAAAATCCTCAGCTTAACGTTCACAGGAAACATGAAATTGAAATAGATACTTTGAGTGCATTTCCAAGGCTGATGCAAAGAAAGTGGGGTCTCTCTACCATGCTAGAAAATAGGTTCCACACTATCAGCTAAGCTTCAACCTCTGTCCCATCGACGAAATATTGCATCCTTTGCCTGTTTTACAAGTACTCTAGGTGCTCCGACGGACTACAAGCCCTTCAACAACCCTAACAAGCACAGTAGAAATCCCTAGATGTAAGAAAGCCTTCTACTCTAATAGTTTCTACATTAGGACTGCTAAACTTTGGAATTCCCCTCCGGGTTCCTGTTTCCCTGACTGTACTGATATGCAAAAGTTGAGGGGTAATGTAAACAGATATCTTGCTGCTCAACTCCCTTCATAGTACTTGTTGTCATTCTGTAGATGTTAAGCCTAAATGGAGACGTTCTGATATTATTGTAGCTCTTTTGTTAAAACTGCAAAAGTATTTATTTAAGTTAATACGACCAGCCGACAAAGCCCGGTCGCAAAGTATGCTTAAATATGATATTTTAATTCTTGCAGATTTCATATATATTATTAAAGAGATAATGGTCTTTCGATTTTTATATATTATAAAGTTGCAGTTTCAAAAATAAAAAAATATATCCATATAACTTGGGTGCATCAGTTTGAATCGAAACAGAAATAATAACTTATGAAAAAAACACATATAAATATATTTAACTTGAGTTTCTTCAGCTGTAATCGAAACCGAAACTAAAACTTATGAAGAATTCTTGGTAAAATTTTTTATGACAAGAAATAGAAGCCCATCTATAATATAAATTTCACTTATCTGTTTAAATGTATGTATGTATGTATATAGTTTAACTTGTTGCTGGCTATCTTGCTCTTGCTTGTTGCTGGATCTCAACATTTTGAACCGAGAGAGTTAACTGTCGTACAAAGCTAAGACTCTGTAACATCATGTGTATAGATACTCCCTCAGGCATTTGTCTATAAAAATGGTCCTGTGGCAATGGAAAAGTTGTGACGTGTGGAGGCTTGAAATGCTGGAAGCATGTAATAATTGCTTGCTTGAGCGTGTGAATTCATCGGTAGGACTAAAAAAAAAATTTTTAAAAAGTCATTTTTGGGCTGATGGAGTGTCTGAGGGAGTGGAACTCGTCTGACAAGACGTTGCAATCATCATCATGTATGTATGTATGTACATATACGTCAGGTCATGTCATATGCTACTGGTACCATGTAACCCAGTACTACCTGCCTCATGGTCGGGTCACCGGCGACTAAACTGGTTCTCCCACCAGACTTGTTTGGTGAGGAGGGTGGCAAGTCTCCCTGAAGGATTAAAAACAAGACCTTCCAAAGGGCGAATGAACCCTTTTTCGGGGTCAACGGCCAACTAGCACCATGTGTGTTTGTGTGTATGTATATGTGCGTTGGGGTGAAGAGAGCTCCCGTAAGCCATGGTGAAGGCAACATTTCTAGACGAAGCAAATCTCTAATTTAAAAAACCATAAAGCGGGAGACCAGTATCCGTATTAAGCTGGTCTGCAGTTTAACTTGTTGCTGGCTATCTTGCTCTTGCTTGTTGCTGGATCTCAACATTCTGAACCGAGAGAGAGACTTAGCTGTCGTACAAAGCTAAGACTCTGTAACATCATCTGTGTATAGATACTCCCTTACGCATTTGTCTATTAAAATGATCCTGTGGCGATGGAAGTCATTTTTGGGCTCGTGTCTGAGGGAGTGGCACTCGTCTGACAAGACGTTGCAATCATCATGTATGTATGTATGTATGCATGTATGTATGTATGCTTAAAACTTTCGACAGAAGTGACGGATTTTCAAGAGATCAGTATCGTTTTGAAGCTCGACTCTTCGGACGACAAACATCGAAAAATTTGCTAAAAACATTAATTCCTTCAGCCTCAACTGGGCACTTTTCTACAAAAAGGGGCGTTTTTTGCGCATATATTTTCAAAAGTCATCCCCTCTTTTTGCTTGACTAGCCTTAATTTAAACATTCGTCACTTCTGGTTTGGCAATGGACGCAACAACAAAGACATCACGTTTTTATTTTTTTTCATGTTCTTTTCCTCATTGTGATACGTGTTCGAGCCTGCCTGCCTACTAATTTTTTATTTATTTTTTTTTTTTTTTTTGCTGAACACACACCTCCAAACACCTGGGCAACGCCGGGCAACGCCGGGCAACGCCGGGCAATGCTGAGCAACGCCATACAACCAGTCTAGTAAACGACAGTCACTCGGATATAAACGTGAAACACAAAATAAATAACACGTACGTTATCCTATTAATAATAAATATTTATTGATTTTAAATTAACATTACAACTAAAATCTATATATCATTCCCTCCCACAAGTTAATGTTTACATTTAAGAAAATATCTGCACATTTAACGTGTCTTTATAATAATCTGGAAAATCAATCAGTTAAATATTTGGAGACTTATAAAGAATCGGAATTGGAATCGGTAATTGTATCGGATTCGGGAATTTAGTACAGAAATGGGCCATCGTATCGGAATCAGGAAAAATATTGGAATCGTCCCATCACTATTGGCAATCTTAACGTGGTCCCTCTTGTTAAGTAGCCGATATCTTTGTAGAAAGAATGCGGACAAACAAAATATCGGGGGAAACCAATGCTAACAATAAAATCTTCGGATTCATACGACGACGACGACGACGATGATGATGATGATGACTAAAAAAAGTGGTATCGAGTTGAATCATACGATATGCACGCTCCCGGGGAGATAACTCTGGATCACATTAGATGGTCCAAGGGAAATAACTCTTGAATAACTTGACTACTTGAATTACACGACGAGCGGCCTTAAGATAATTTTACCATCCTTATTTACTTTCCTCCCTACGAAAGCAGACTAATACAAAAGTCAGCTTTCATGTACGAACAATACTGCTTCTCCCCCCCACCCCCCACCCCAAAAATGGTGACTTTGGATTGGAGCAAAAATAAAAGAATCCCTTTCGTTTAGAAGTGCTTTCACTTTAATAACTGGTGAGACAAAACCGCGATATCCCAGCAGATACTACTCTTTGCTCCTGGACAGCATTCCAAAAGAGTTACGAGAATAATGTGTTTGGAATTGATATACTTACTGGCAAAGTTATCCGGCGTCGCCCGGTTTGGAATGCACTAATACGGTAATTATTTAAAAATGAAATTATATGATGACATTAATTTTCAAGAATGTGGGTTCGGCCATTTTTCTCCTTGGAAATAAATCATACATAGTTCATCAGAGGGATTTTGTTCTTAATTTCTTGACTCCCTACGAGGGCAGGGTTAGCCAGAGGGTCGGCTCATGTGCGAAAAAACAGGAACGCTGGATTGAAACAAAAAAATATATAATTATTTCAGTTTAGAGCAGAGGTTCTCAATCAGGGGTAAAAAAAAATTATATAGTCAGAGGTAAATAATTGAATTAACTGATAATTTAAAAATAATTATTTCTTTTCATATAGAGTCATGTCTAAGAAACGCCCATCCAAATTAACTTCATATTTTTTTTTGTTTAGAAAAGGTTATCATTCTCTTTTTATGATAGGAATTTATATTAATATTTTTATGGAAAAAACTTTTTTTTTAACAAAGGAGTCGCCACTTGTCAAGTTTTTTTTTTGTTTGTTTGTTTTTTTTTTACAAGGTGGTCACCACTTATCAAGGCCTGGAAGCCACTCAGAGATAAGGGTTATTGTAAGTACAATACGTTAGTATTGAGATTTAATAAAGTGTCTACTGTCGCTGGAAAGATGGTGGGATCCTTCTACCGCTCCAGAAGTTATCTCACTACTTTCCAGGAATTTGTTTACGTTTGACTTGAAGACATCCAGGTTGTAGTCAGGTGGGAAGCAGGCAGACGGAACAGAGTTCCACAGGCGTGCAGTTCTAAGAAAGAAGCTTTATTCATGGAATTTATGTTTTGATTTAGGCATAGATAAAGAGTGGGGAAAGTTTTTGACAGTGGATTCAGCTAGACGAGTGTTTTTCATAAAAAGATTGGTGAGGGGGGACCAGAGATTGGAGTTCAGACGAGCACCTGTCATTGAAATAACAATCAAACAAAGATAGGCTTGCAACGTCTCTTCTGTGGGAGAGAGGTTGCAGGGTAGAGAAAAGGGTATCCCCCACTAAGCCACAAAGTCTATTTTGTACTCTGTCAAGGCAGGATAGGCTGTTTTTAGCAGCTCCTGCCCAGATATGGCAGCAGTATTCCATCCTTGGACGTACTTGGCTTTTATATAGATAGAGAATTGCATCAGTAGTTTCATAAATTGGATTACTAAAGGGGTTGATTCATCAAGAACTTGTTTACGTTGGACTTGAAGACGACCATATTGCAGTCAGCTGGAAAGCAGGAAAGCTGAATAGAATTCCACAGGCGTGCAGTTCTAAGAAAGAATCTTTGTTCATAGAATCTACGTTCAGGTTTAGGCACAGTGGGGGAAATTATTGATAGTGGTTTCAGCTAGACGAGTGTTTTTCATAAAAGTCAAGCAAGGGAGGCCATAGATTGGAGATCAGCCGAGCACTTGCCATGAAAATAACGATAAAGCAGAGACAAGATCGCAACGTCTCTTCTGTGGAAAAGAGGTTGGAGGGAAGAGAAAATGTCATCCCCCCCCACTAAGCTACAAAGTCTATTTTGTACTCTGTCAAGGCAGGATTAGTGCTTCTAGCAGCTCCCGCCAAGATGTGGCAACAATCCTCCATCCTTGGACATACTTGACTCTTACACAAGTAAAAAATTACATCATCAGTGAGATATCTACTGGAGCGGTAGAATGATCCAACCATTTTCCAGCAACTTTTTGTTACGGATTTGATGATTTTATTTTATTTTATTTTTTTTTTTTTTTTTTTTTGCTGTTATTTTTTATTTTATTTATTTATTTATTTGTTTTTTTTGTTTTTGTTTTTTTCGCTGGTATTTTTTATTTTATTTATTTATTTATTTGCTGTTATTTTTTTGTTTTTGTTTTTTATTTATTTATTCATTTTTGCCGCTGCTTCAGTTGAACATTTTTTTGGAGCACGCTTTCATGAATTTTTATTCCATCTCAGATCAGTAGTAAAGGTCAGACTAAGAAGCTTGTCAAAACATGGAGCCTCCCCAAGACGAGAGCCATTCATTTCAATTGATGCCAGACAAGAGTCAGAGCGTTGATGATGCAAAGATAGAAGCTTGGTTTTATATGGTTTATAATCAACCAGCCAACTCTTTCCCGATTGCATCACGTGAAGTCCTAAATAAAAAAAAAAGGATCTCTTTAACCTTCTCGTTTTTCTGTCACTATGAATTTTTTGGAAGGCAGTAGATGGTTAATGGATAAATACATAAAGCCGAGAGGTCAATGATAGGAGGAAAAGTTGAGAATGGCTTATCTACACGGTTAAAGATGGCGGACGATAGAAAAGAAGGTAATATCGGAAATTTCAGCGATAATAAGCCTTCAAAACCTTCCAGTAGATTGCTGTTATTTTTTTATTATTATTTATTTACTTATTTATTTCTGTTTTTTTTTTTTTTGCTGTTATTTTTTATTTGTTTATTTATTTTTTTTTTTCGCTGGTATTTTTTTATTTTATTTATTTATTTATTTATTTGCTGTTATTTTTTTATTTATGTTATTTTTTATTTTTTATTTATTTTTTTTTGCTATTATTTTTTTTTTTCGTTGGTATTTTTTTATTTTATTTATTTATTTATTTGCAGTTATTTTTATTTTTTATTTATTTATTTATTTATTTATTTATTTCTGGGTTTTCTTTTTTGCTGTTATTTTTTATTTTTTATTTATTTATTTATTCCTGTTATTTTTTATCTTTTATTTTTTTTATTTTTTTGCTGTTATTTTTTATTTTTTAATTTTTTTTTTTTTTCGCTGGTATTTTTTCTTTTATTTATTTATTTGCTGTTATTTTTTTGTTTTTGTTTTTTATTTATTTATTTATTTATTCATTTTTGCCGCTGCTTCAGTTGAACATTTTTTGGAGCACGCTTTCATGAATTTTTATTACAAACCGTTTATCGTGTACTAAAATTAATGAATGTTGGTTGTTAATTACTTCTCCCATTTTATTTATTTTATTTTTTTTTTTTAATCTAAAATATTTTTTTCTGCGAGAACAGTATTGACACCCTCATGTTTGGTGCCGCAGAAGTTTAAATGTAACGTGAACAGGCATTTCGCTGCTCAACTCCCTACTTATAGTGCCCCTGTACGCATGGTCCATAATTCATAGTAGATCATTCTATTTTACATTTCAGGGACAATGTGTCTTGTTTGAAGTGAATATTAATTTCAAAAATTAAAATTGAAATAAAAACTAGGTTTGCTATTTTTATTTGATTGAGATTTGCCCTTATAACCGTGTCCGGAAACTTTATTTTCATCACCCTGGTCACGTCCCTGTTATTCGTGACAATCCAGCGATGCATTGTGAGGGTGCTGGCAATGGTCCTGTTGTCGTAACTTAGATCGGTAGAGAGCAGGAGGTGTACAGCAGTGCATTTCCGATCTCGCTCGTGGAACATTGTGTCGCTTTCAGACATGATAGAAGGCTCCTATCGTTCTTGGGATTTGTATGTAACTGGCCAACTAGTAGATGGTCTGCAACAAAAAAAAAAAAAAGGAAATAAAAGAAAATCGGTTTTCATCAAATGGAAATGGAATCGTGACGTCTTTTCTACTGTGACAGTTTCATCGTTCCATCTTGTATTTCTTACTTTCTGCCTATCGTTCTGAGCCTCTCTCACTGTATTTTATTTGACCCAGCTTCTATTCTCTCTCTCTCTCTCTCTCTCTCTCTCTCTCTCTCTCTCTCTCTCTCTCTCTCTCTCTCTCTCTCTCTCTCTCTCTCTCTCTCAGAGGTTATAAAACTAATTTTAAAAAAACATTGGAAAACATTACAAAAAATAGGAATATCACATGTATAATACTATTCAACTCATAGCTGGAGAGAGACGGGGGGAGATAAAGGATATAGTAAAACAGGGCTAATTTTTTAATTTTTGTCATTTTATTTATTGTTAAAACAATCTAAATCGATTTCACATATTTTCTAACATTTGTTAAAATAATGAACTTTTTTATGGTTTTCAAGCAGGACAGTCTTGCAATTCAAGGTAGATAACTCTTTAAAAAAGAGAACGAGTAACTTCCCTTTGAAGAAATGTAAAAAAAAAAAAAATAAATATTTTACTATTACACAACGTATTACATATTTTCTAGTATTTATTAAAAATCAGTTTTCACACTAAACTTTTTATCTGGACGCATTTATTTTGGCAGATTTGCCGTTTCGTTGTGCAAATAGCCTCGAACCCTGTTATCAAAAAAGGGACACATTGGGTCGACACCGATATATAGCGCTTAAACAAATGTTTTACGTAACATTTACATCAACCACGTTTTTTTAACAAATAAAAATAAAAAAAAATAATGAAAGATAAAGTTTTGCAATGATTAAATGTGTTTTATTTTATAATTTACATTTATTTTAGAATTAAAAATTTTTAATATTTAACAATAAAAATAATTTGTTGTTTAACAAACGAAAAAAGCAATAATAACAGATGAAGGTTAAAAAAAAAAAAAATTTTATTATTACATTTTCACCCCCAAACAAGGCACATTGCCACTGTGGTGTGGGGGGGGGTCTACTATCAGGGACATAAGCTACTGGGGTACTATGTAGGGAGTTGGACAGCAAGATGTCGGTTCACGTTACACTTGAACTTCTACATGTCAGTACAGTTGGGGAAGCAGGGACCCGGTAGGGAATTTCAAAGTCTAGCGGTTCTGAGGAAGAAACTACTGGAGTAGAAGGCTATCTTACATCTACGGATCTCAACTGTGAAGGGGTGGGATTTAGCTGCTTGTTGGGTTTGTCGGGGGTATTTATGTCGAGGGGGTACGAGTGCTTTCAGTTCGTCAGAGCATTCACCATTAAAATACTTGTAGAACAGGCAGAGGGATGCAACATTTCGTCGGTGGGACAGAATCTTAGATGACAGTTCGGGACCTATCAGGTTCGACACTCTCTTTTGGACCTTGTCTAGGAGCAAGAGACTAGTAGCAGATGCACCAGCCCAAATATGACAACAATACTCCATACATGGGCGAATGGTGGCCTTATAGAGGTACAGGATACTTTCGGGCGTTAGTAGCTTTCTAGCATGGTAGAGAGAACCTACCTTCTTTGCAGTGGTCCTGGCAATGCTCTCAATGTAATTGTTCCAACTCATGTTCTCTGTGAGCGTTGGGCCAAGGAGTTTAAAAGAAGTACTTTCAAGCTTTGGCCATTGCTATTGGTGGTAGAGAAGGTTTCTTGTAATTATTGAAGGAAACAGTTTAGTCTTGGCAGCATTGAATGTGACCATCCATTTTTGACCCCATTCCACTACAGATTGGAAGTCATCCTCTTGTGTTTCTGCCATTTCCTTAGATATGTGTTCATTTGTTTTCCTGTAGTGCCTGTTATAGAGCATGGTGTCATCAGCATCTCAGAGGCAATTTTGTCGGGGGGGGGGGTCATTTACGAATATTAGAAATAATTAAGGTCCGAGGATAGACCCCTGAGGCAATGCCGTATTTATATCATATTGTTTAGATGTACGACCGTCGAGGACAACCTGGATTTTTCTCTTATCTAAGAAGATTTAATTATGTTAAGTATTCGTCCAGTGATACCGTATAATCTGATTTTCCTGAGAAGACCTTTATGCCATACCCTGTTAAAAGCCTTAGATATATCTAGAGCTACCACTCTACCCTCCCCTGCTTTGTCCAGTGAATAGTATATACGTTCAGAGATTACAGTTAGAACGGGCTTGCCTAAATCCATATTGTTGGTCGGTCAGAAGTTTAGCATCTCTAAGGTGATGGATGGACTAGAACTTGGTTAATTATGGACTCAAATATTTTGGCGAAAAGTGGGAGGAGGCTAATGGGGCGATAATTAAATGGATCAGTTCTTTCGCCAGAATTCTTGAAAACTGGTACCACAGAAGCAGTTTTCCAGCAGTCTGAAAAGCAAGATTTATTAAGGCATTTGTTGTGAAGTTTGGAGAGAACTGGAGCTACTGATAAACAATAAAATGTGTTTTATTTCATAGTTTTAAATTTTAATTTTATCATTTAAAATTTTAAATATTGAATAAAAATAATTCGTTGCTTAACAAATAAAGAAATAAAAAATGCACGATGAAGATTAAAACTTCATCGTGCATTTTTTTTTTTTTTTTTTTTTGTTAAACAACGTGATTAATTTAAATTAAATTTTAATTATAGGATTACATTCTCAATAATCACGTAAATATAAACAAACTTTTGTTTACATTAAGTGCTATATACCGGTGTCGCTCGAACGTGCCCCTTTTTTTTAATAACAGGGTTCGAGGCTATTTGTACAACTAAACAGCAAATCTGCCTTTATTTTAGTATTTGTTGTCTTATGACAAATTTAGGCAATGACGCACATAAACTCATTCGAGCGATTGCTCAGTGGCTCTTCATAAGAAATAGACGGTGTCAGCCGATTTGGCATCCCGCTGACAAAAAGGTCCATGATTCAATTACGAAAAAAAATAATTATTAATGAAAACCGTTTTCGAAAACAATTCACGAAAATTGAGTTTTTAGTTATCTCCCCTAAATAAAATCCATAATTCAAACTAGTGCTTTTTTTTTTTTCGTTATTTAATTAAAATTCCTCTTTTTTTTATTATTATTGTTTAAACCCCATTTGATGAATCTATAGATTAATACCGTAGCACCTTTAACGTACATACGTGTGTCAGGGTTTCCAGATAATAAATTTTTCGATCGGGAGATCCTATTTATTAAAAAAGAGGATTGAAAGCGATAACATTCCACAAACATTAAATTAGTATATAGATTCGCTAATTTAATGTTCGTAGTGTGTTATCACTTTTTACTCCCCCCCCCCTCCAATAAATAAGATCTCCCGCTCACCGAAGAGGTAATGTAAAAGAAAATTATAATAAAACAAAAAATGACGTCGTTTTTGGGCCGTACGTGAAATTAAAATATACGTTTTTGTTTTTTTGTTTTGTTTTTTTACTCATGTTCACCCCTTACAAAGCACATCACCACTTGGACGTAAGGGGCTACTATTTGGGGCCATGTCTAGGAAAGATTAACAAGATATTTGTTTATGTTACATTTAAACTTCTGCATATCAGTACAGCCAGGGACGCAGGCAGCAGGAAGGGAATTCCAAAGTCTAGCTGTTCGAGGGAAGAAACTATTAGAATAGAAAGCTTTCTGGCATTTAGGGACATCAACAGTAAAGGGGTGGGATCTTATTGCTAAGCAGGTTTGTCGGGGATATGAACGTCGAGGGGGTACAAGTGAAACGAGTTCATCAGAACACATTAAAATATTTGTAAAATAGGCACAGTGATGCAACATTGCGGCGATGGGACAGGAGCTCGAGCTTAGTTGATAAAATGGGACCGATTAGATTGACAACTCGTTTTGGGGATTTTATCTAAGAGGGAGAGACTAGTGGTAGATGCACCAGCCCAGATGTGGCAACAATACTCCATGCATGAACGAATGGTGGCCTTGTAGAGGTACAGGATACTCTCAGGCGTGAGTAGTCTTCTAGCTCGATAGAGGGAACCCACCTTCTTTGCAATGTCCTCTCACTAGGATCTAAGGATAGTATCTGTTCTGTCTAAAAGTTAGTATAATGATATCGTGAGGCTTCCATTCATGCTGGCATCCATACAATGGAAATATGTCACAGACTCCTATTAAGATATTTGAGATAAACTCTAATGATCACATTTATTTCATTACTACATTAATTACAGAAACCAGATAAGATAAATGATTTTACAGTTTTAACAAAAGGGCTACAATAATATCGCCAAGTTCCCATTCATGCTGAACGTCCACAGAATGCCCAGCAACAATATATTACATATGAAAGATTCCACTGTGGATTTTCTACAGTTCTCGTTAGTTTAAATGAACAAACTTTTATAAATAGATATTTTTTTTAAATACTTTTATTTTTTATCAATTAGTAATTTTTTAAGAAAATTAAACACTCAAATTTGTGTCTAGCGAAGTTTTCTCTTCAGCGTCCAAAATGAAAATGCTTAAAACGGCTTCTGCGCATATTCTGCGCATACACTCGTCTAAATTAATGAAAAACATTTTTTTTAAAAACATTCTAAGCTAATTAGATGCATATCTCTGAATTAAAAAAAAAAAATTGCCGTTTTATATTCGCCGTGAATACATTAAAAAAGAGTTCTTTTCTTCAAAAGACAGATGAAGTGAAATCTACAACAGAGTATTAGCATATCGCTAGTGTGAAGTGAATAGTATCAGTAAGTAAAGAATTGCCTTTTAGAAAGGTTTTATTAACTGTAAAATACACGTACGCTCTTGAAAGGATCGAGCGGGAAAATGAAACAGAGGGCGCTTTTATTATAAATGTCAATCCCAAGGGGGATAACTCTTAACAACAAATTAAATCATAACATTTTCCCCGTCCTAAAGTATTCAAGTAAGGGGTAATTAATTATAGACAAAAATTTTTTTTTTTTTTTTTTTTTTTTTACAATCACATAAGAATCATTTTATTTACAAATAACATATGAACCCAAACTGCAGTTTTTTCAGTATTTAGTCACAAAATCCTTATATTTACTAGGGAATTGTCGAACTCGGGACGACCTCCGCACAGATTGGCAGGAATGCTGATTTTCAGTATTATTTTTTAGTGAAATCTGATTTTCTTCAAGATCAGACGATTGATTTTTGTCTTCCTCATGACCAATGTTTTCGTTAGTAGAAGGTTCAAATAAAGTCTCTGAAGTAGTAGGATTATTATTAGAGTTTTCTTCATTTGATGAGTTTGGAGCTAAGTCTCGAACGTTGACAGTGGTTTCAGTACCAGAAGGTAGTTGAACATAAGCGTAGTGGGGGTTGACATCTATTAGGGTGGCAGGCGTTACAGGAGGGTCATGTTTACTTGTTTTAGTGTGGTTTCTAATATATATTGGGCCTGGTTTAACCCAAGAAGGAATTGAAATTCCGGAAGCAGATTTACGACTATATTTAAATAGTCTATCATGGGGAGTCATATTAGTGGCAGTACAAAGTAATGATCTAATTGAATGAAGTGCGTCCGGTAGTATGTCTTCCCAATAAGGTAGTTTCATTTGATTAGAATGTAATGTTGTTTGAATGGCCTTCCATAAGGTACCGTTGAGTTTTTCAATCTGTCCATTACCTTCAGGATGATATCTACTTGTTTTAGAAGTAGCAATTCCTTTTTTGTGTAAAAAATCCTTTATTTCTCTTGCTAAGAAATCAGAAGCACGGTCAGTATGTATCATGTCAGGCAAACCAAAAATTGAAAAGAGTTTGTTTAGACAGTGGATAATGGTTTTGCTTGTCATATCTCTGCAAGGAAAAGCGAAAGGAAAACGGGAATACTCATCAATTAGAGTAAGTAGATATTTGTTGCCATGTATAGAAGTAGGTAGAGGGCCTTTAAAATCAAGATTTAATCGTTGAAAGGGTAATATGGCTTGAATGAGAGTCCCTCCATTGGTATTGGCGAATTTGGGTTTCAGTAATTGACAGGATGAGCAAGAGTCAGTAATATTCTTAATTTGATCCAAAGTAAAAGGGAGGTTCCTCGTTCTTATAAAATGGCTTAATCTTGAAACACCAGGATGACATAATTGTTTATGTAAATCACGAAGATCTTGTAGATTGTAAGTAAGAGCAGAGATGCGAGAGAATGTGTCAGCAGCAATATTTTCAGGTCCAGGTCGATAAACTATAGTGAAATTGTATTGGGATAATTCTATACGCCAACGACATATTTTGTCATTCTTAATTTTTGATTTTCTTTTATTGTCGAATATGAAGCTGATGCTCTTCTGATCTGTGATGACTTTAAAGTGCCTGCCGAGTAGAAAATGTCGCCACTTACGGAGAGCTTCTACAATAGCGGCTGCCTCTTTTTCTACTGCATGGTGCTTAATTTCGTTAGTATTGAGAGTTCTTGAAAAAAATGCAATAGGACGACCTTCTTGATTTAGTGTTGCAGCAATGCAATAGTTACTAGCGTCCGTTTCTACTTCAAATTCTTTATTTGGATCTACCGTTATTAAAGTGGCGTCTTTTAGATCATTTTTCAAAGTTTGAAAAGATTTTAATACAGATGAAGGTAGTGGAAATTCTTTGTTTTGATTTAGTAATAAAATTTTATCAGAAAATTTTTTAATGAATTTGCAGTAATAGGAAAACATTCCAACTATTCTTTTTTGAGATTTAAGATTCAGCGGAGGTGGCATTTCGAGTAATGGTTTTAGTCTTTGATAATCGGGAGCTATTTGATTATTTTCTATGGTGTAGCCAAGTAGAGTAATAGAACTAGAAGAAATTATGCTTTTATTTTCATTTAAAGTGATGTTATATTGTTTAGCAATTTTGTAGAATTTTTGAAGATTGTAATCGTGTTCTTCTTGATTTTTCCCACATATAGTTACGTTATCAACATACACAAAGGTATCGGTTAGATTTTCTTTTTCTATAATATAGTCTATGCTCCTCTGGAAAGCACTTACTCCATTGGTGACGCCAAAAGGAAGACGAGTAAATTGAAAAAGTTTGCCACTTACTTCAAACGCAGTGAATTTACGATCAGCATGATTTATAGGTATTTGGTGATAAGCAGATTTTAGGTCGAGAGTAGAGAAGATGTTATATTGAGCGATGTCGTCTACCATCTTATTGATATTAGGCATTGGGTAAGCGTCTAGTTCCGTGAATCTATTGATGGTATCGCTGTAGTCGACTACCATTCTTTTCTTATGATTCTCATTCGAAGTTACAAGAACTTGCGCTCGCCACGGAGATATCGAAGGTTCAATTATGCCTTCTTTCAACATTCTAGCAGTCTCTTCTTTTATGAATTTGTTGGCGGCAAAAGTGTAACGTCGGGATTTTGTCGCAATAGGAGTAGTATGAGGAGAAAGATTAGAAAAGAGAGGAGGGGGTGGAACGTTTATGGTAGGAAAAAAATTATTCGTGTTTATAGCTCCAATTATAAGTTTGTCTCTAGGACCGTCGAATTTAAGTGTTACTTTTTTATATTTTTTTAAAATATCTTTTCCGATTATTAAATCAATGAAAAGGTTTTCAATGATTTCAATTGTTATTCCAGAATGGGTTTTATCTTTCAGTATTAAATCCACGACAGCTTCGCCAGTTATTTTAGCATGTTGATCGGAAGCAGCCAGAGCTATAGTTTTGTTTTTAGGTATTGTGAAGAGTTTAAGTTTTTTAGCAGTATTTTCATTAATGAATGTTTTTACACTGCCGGAGTCCACCATAGCGTTCACGAAGTGCCCGTTAATTTGGCATTGAGTGAATGTGACATCTTTGGAGTTAGTTCCTAGTCAGGATAGAGAAGGTGAGGGGTAGTCAGAGTCGTCATAAAGAACAGCAGTATGAGTGTTAAAAATAGAAGATTTACACACTTTAGCCCAATGACCATTTTTTTTGCATTTTTTACATTCGGCGTTTCGTGCAGGACATAAATATCGAGGATGACGTGATTTTCCACAGAAAAAACAAACCCCTTTTGGATGCATATTTTCTTTAGTCACAGCTATACGATTGTAGCCCGAAGGATTATTTGTAGCTGCTACAGTAAAGTTATTTGCGTAGCTTATCGAATGCTTTTCTGCTTGTTCAAGAGATCTGGCCGTGGCATATGTGTCTTGTAAAGTCAGGATGGGTTTTTCTAACAGTCGTTGTCGGATGGACGAAGAAGAAATTCCGCCGATGAAAGCTTCCCGAATGTATTGATTTTTGTTTTCTTCAGCAGAAACCGCTTCGAAGTTACATGTTTTGGCAAGCATTTCCAATTGTAGTATGAAGGCATCTATATTTTGTGTTGTTTGTTGCTTCGTCGTCATCAATCGATATCTATTATAAACAATATTTTCAGGTTTTAAATAAGCGGCGTCCAATGCTCTTAATGCACTATCGTAGTCGGTTTTATCACTTATTAAATCGAAAACAGAGGCTGAAATACAATTGATCAAGGCAAAGAAATTATCTGAAGTGTTTTCGATTAATCCGTTATTATGTGAGCGGATATAATTCTGGAGGGTTAATTTCCAATGCCTATAGGATTTTTCGGAATTAGGGCATGTAGGTTCCACCTCGAATCTGTCGGGACGTAAGATTCGATCCATTATTTTTTTTTTTTTTTTTTTTTTTACAGTTAATAAAATTGAAGTGAATAGTATCAGTAAGTAAAGAATTGCCTTTTAGAAAGGTTTTATTAACTGTAAAATACACGTACGCTCTTGAAAGGATCGAGCGGGAAAATGAAACAGAGGGCGCTTTTATTATGAATGTCAATCCCAAGGGGGATAACTCTTAACAACAAATTAAATCATAACAACATAACATCGCAAAACTTCCAGTATTTCAGGGCCACTCGAACATGTTTGAGCACCAATATCCGCAACAGTCTGAATATGGTGTATTCGACGGCAAGTCCCCTTATCTAAGGCGTGTCTAAATTCGGCATGGGATTCCGATATCAAAGATATTTTAACTTTTATGGAAGGCGGCAGTTCGGGAGGAGCTTCTTTTGAATCTACCCCTGTGCCATGCAAGATGTGGTATTGCTGCTAATTTCTATTTTTGCTCACAGAACGCTGGTCTTACTCCTTCTCTGCTGCTATGTATTTTTGACTGGTGTCGTTTTGAATCACTCATTGACTCCGTTGTCAACCTCTTTGATGTTCGACCCACTTTTCGTAAGTGTCTAGTAATTCTACAATTATGGCATCCGAGTTCCTTTGTCGGACAATTCTTCCATCTTTTTAACCCGTACAGGTATGATGTCCTCCTACACCCTTCACACGGTTTATATCGAGGTGTTCTGGGTACCTCTCCTTCCTGAGACGGTTTCTTCTCTCACCTCATTGAGCCAAACGTCAAAGTTCATTTATGCTGCTTTGCAAGTGAGGAGTTGATGTATCCGTTATCTCTAGACTAACCAGTCTATGAAATTTCTGTTCCACTGTTGTCAAAATATTAGCTTCGGTCAATAGCTTGCACTGATATTTTGCATTTGCAAGTTTAGCTAAGAGGTGGCCAGCTGCCATATCCTCTGAATAGTTTATAGTTTGTTGGCAGTTCTTGTTAGAATACTGGACAGTAAAATTGCAAAACCTCACTTGGGACGGAAGCTTTACTAAAAACTGTGCGGGACCCTCTCCTTCTTGCTGTCTCGTATTACAGAATCCGTGTCTATGCACCTTTTGATGTAGACCTCACCGCAACGAGTCGTATATGCTGTAAGAGCTGTTCTTTTGTGGCTATATTAAGAGCTTTGGACTCTACTAGTTCAAACAAAAGTTTGTTTACTCTGTGAGCAAGCCATTCTTAACTCGTAGTATATCTCCATGGGGTCGGTTAAACTGCACATGTGTGTATCGGGTCCATATGTTGATGAATAATGCCCAGTTTCTGTAGGTGTAACCAGGCTCGATCACAGGTCTTTCTGGTTTTTTAATGCGAGACTGGTTTTACCCATTTTCGGTGCCAGCTGCTGTTTTCTTTCTGTAAATTTATCAA
The DNA here is from genome assembly GCF_053919585.1 of Euprymna scolopes. Taxonomy (NCBI): domain Eukaryota; kingdom Metazoa; phylum Mollusca; class Cephalopoda; order Sepiida; family Sepiolidae; genus Euprymna; species Euprymna scolopes. The sequence goes on from NC_136516.1 coordinate 16,799,497, forward strand.
CTGCTGAAGTAGTTGCAAGTAATTTTTCTCATTGCACTGTCCTGACAACATTACTATTCAAATTTCTGAAAGAAAACGCATCTAAAACCGAGCTTTTATCTTTACATCATCCACGTTCTGATCCCCATCTGGTATCAATTGAAATGAATGGCTCTTGTCTTGGGGAGGCCTCCTGTTTTGACAAGCTTCTGGGCTTGACCTTTACTCCTGATCTTAAATGGAACACGTACATCAAATCTGTTGCCAAGGCCACTGGAAAAATAGTGGGATCCTTCTATCGATCCAGTAGATATCTCACTGCTGATGCAAGTCTCTATCTATATAAGTGCCTGGTACATCCAAGGATGGAGTACTGTTGCCACATCTGGGTAGGAGCTGCTAGAAAGGACTTATCCTGCCTTGATAGAGTTCAAAATAGACTTTGTAGCCTCGTAAGGGATGTCCTTTTCTCTTCCCTGTAACCTCTATCTCACAGAAGAGATGTTGCGAGTTTGTCTCTGCTTTATCGTTATTTTCATGGCAATTGCTCGACTGAGCTTCAATCTATGGTTCCCCTCGCCAAACTTTCACAAGAAACAATCGTCTAGTTTAAACCACTATCAATAATTCCCCCACTCTTTATCTGTGCCTAAACCTAAACGTAGATTCCATGAACAAAGCTTCTTTCTTAGAACTGCACGCTTGCGGAACTGTCTTCCGTTTTCCAGCTGACTAGAATCTGATTGTCTTCAAGTCCAACGTAAACAAGTTCTTGATGAGCCGTTCTACTTAAGTTAACAAATTTACCGAATTTCCATTACTAATGATTACTATATTGTTCAATTGACTACTGTACACTCTTAACCCTTATCCTCTAGCGGTCTCTGGGTCTTGATAAGTTGTTATGCCTATGTGAAAAAAAAAGAAAAGAAAAGAATCCTGTTAAAAATAAATCCTGTAGAAATGGATTCTGTTTGTAGCACCATATAAAGTGGACTTAAAAGTCTACCGAGTTCAAAACCGGCGCTGAATTTATAACAACGGATGACGACTGGTGTTCCATTTTTCCCCACTGGTCTCATCGGTCGTCTCCATTCTCTACGGACTCTCATTAATAACTTTTAAATGAAATATAATTTGTATAATTGAGTTGGAATGTTTTGATTGCGATTTGCAGGGTAATTCGTAGCGCTTAAATTATCGGCCCTTACTTCGATTCATGCTTTGGAATTCATTATTTTGTTTGTGCTTACATCTCTCTCTCTCTCTCTCTCTCTCTCTCTCTCTCTCTCTCTCTCTCTCTCTCTCTCTCTCTTTCTTGGTGCTTGTTAAAATAGAGTCAACAGACCGATTTTTTAATGTCATTTTAAGCAAAAACAACATCACGTATTTATTTGTCACGTTGAAAATAGTAATATATCCAAAAATTACGAAAATCCATCAAATAGAAAGTTATTTATAGTTAAAGGTATTTTTCTTTACGGAAAATTGGGTAAAATTGTATTTTTCTTCGACGTTATAAAATACACGGTAAAGGAAACATAACTCGGGACGCAAATTTTTGACGACATGTTAATGGTGACTAACATTTTAGTCTTATAGCAATGGAAATGGACTATTTTTTTTTTTTTTTTACTAAAAACACAATAGCAATTGTTCTACTCAATAAATTTTCGTAATTTTTGGATATATTACTATTTTCGATATGACAATTATATACAGAATATTGTTTTTGCTTAAAACATTATATTTAAAAAGTATCGATCAGTCGACTTCATCTTAAATAAGCCCTAAATTTTCCCCCCAAAATTTGAACTTCTAAAAAGGGGGAAGCTCCAAAGATTGACTTGTTCTCAGATTTTGTGAGAAAAATAAAATGGAGTTTAGGAAACATTTGCAATTCTGGAACACAGTTTAGTGGAGAAGCCTCGGCATGTTTGAAGTTATTTTTGTTTAAATCACATTTAAAAGCCGCCATATCTTTTTTAGAACACTAAGCGGCAATCGCCAGAAGAATCAAGGGAAGTAATTCTAAAAAATAAATAGCAAGAGTAACTTCCCTTGAATTTTTGCTTCAAAGACATTAAAGGTAGTTTTGAGGAAATTTCTTTTGTTTTCCCCCATAGTTTTGGGGTTTGTATTACTGTACACATAGATTCGAAAAAGTTGTCAAAAAACAAATATAGAACAAATAAATGTTATCAAAGGCAAGATAAGTTACTTTTCTACCTAACTGGATATAATTCACGTGTTTTTATTCAGTGTAACATGTTTATTCAGCTCGAAAAACATGCAATGTTTACCGATGTATTGGAAAATTCAAAATGGCAGCTGACTGTCTCTCGGAGAGGGTACGTTTGGGAAAAGGTATTATAAATAATAAACTAGACAAAATACTGTTAGAAAACAACCGAATATATGTCAACTTATGTCACGGTAACATATATTGAGCGAATTTCTAACAGTATTTTGTCTAGTTTATTATTTATAATACCTTTTCCCAAACGTACCCTCTCCGAGAGACAGTCGGCTGCCATTTTGAATTTTCCAATACATCGGTAAACATTGCATGTTTTTCGAGCTGAATAAACATGTTACACTGAATAAAAACACGTGAATTATATCCAGTTAGGTAGAAAAGTAACTTATCTTGCCTTTGATAACATTTATTTGTTCTATATTTGTTTTTTGACAACTTTTTCGAATCTATGTGTACAGTAATACAAACCCTGGTTTTGTAATCAGAATTTCTGTATTTTCGTTTAATGCAAAGACTTGATAATTAATGATTCCCATATAAAACAAACACGAGAAGACTACTATGTTCTGCTGATCGTGACTGGATCCATGCTGTTTTGGTGTGTGTGGGGGGGGGGGGTTAATATATGTTTTTTTTTACTTCAGGTATGGCTCTACTGTTGTATCTCCCAGCTGGCAAACAGGGAGAAGACACTTTCAATTCTCAGCTTTTAATTTTATGAAAATCGCTCTTTCTTTCCCTGACTATCTGAGGTTACGATTTTTTTTTTTTTTTTTTTGTCATTTCACCCCAAACAAGGCTCAGAACCACTAAGTCGTGAAGGGCTTCTACTTGGGACCAGATTTTCAGGGATACTATTTAGGGAGTTGGGCAGTAAGTTGTCTGTTTACATTACATTTGAATTTCTACGTGTCAGTGCAGTCGAGGAAACAGGGGTCCAGGAAGGAATTCCAAAGTACAGCAACCCAAAGAACAAAGCTATTCAAGTAGAAGGTAGTGGTTCTCATTAGGGGTGAAATTCACACCCAGGGGTGAATTTCGGGATTTAAGGGGGTGAATTATGACTTTGAAGAAAAGATCTACTGGAGATGCTCTGAGCCGAATATTTTAAATCCATAGTAGCCACCGCCACACTGAAGAAGAAGAAGAAGAAGAAGAAGAAGAAGAAGAAGAAGAAGAAGAAGAAGAAGAAGAAGAAATAATAATAATAATAATAATAATAATAATAATAATAATAATAATAATAATTCAAAACAGAATATCATAAACATATATTTAATAAATAATGATTAATGGCTTCAACCAACTCCAATAGACATTAATAATTATCACTACAAATAAGATTATACTAAGTTTAAAGATCAAATTATTTCAACCATTCTCAATATGCACAAAATAATAATTATTACTAACAAGTTAGATCATATTAATTAATGTGATATCAAAATATCAGAAATAATAAATAAACTAAGGAACTGACAATCTTTAAATTTAGCTAATTTTTTTCTTTCTTTTTTTTTTTTTGTAGTTACAAAAAAAAAAGAAAGAAAAAAATTATTCAACCAATACGGTAATCTCCCTTTGCTAGGTCAACAAGTTATCCCCCTTGATAGTCAAATCTTAATTTAATTTAACAGAAATTCAAATTTCAACGGTCGGCCTTATGAGAACGGAGAAAAAAAATGAATTTAAAAAATTAAATAAATAAATATAAAATAATAAAATATTTTAATCATAATCATACAAATATTACAGTAAGTAATTAAATTAAATAATGCTGCATTTTGATAGTCCCACAAAATTAATTAAAATATTATTGTAATAATAATAGCAAATATTAAATAATATATTTCAAGTCCCCATTTCTGCGGTATAGGTGGCCTGTTTAATATGCACGTTTGGACGAAGTCGAACACATATCTGACGAAGAGATACCTATTCTCGAAATATTATAAATTCAGATTTTCCAACAGACCGTCTGACGCAAATAATCTCAATACAACCTTGCATATAATGTATGTATGAAATATTTAAATATACGTATATACTGTATTCAGATTGTATTAATAAATCTTTTCTTCATTTGCTTCAGTTAGTGTCTCTTTGTTTTACTACTGCATTGTATTGCCTTCTACGAATCACATTTATGTACATACTAAACAATGCTTCAAGCAAACTACATTAACCTCGGTACTTATACAGTTTAATCAAGACATTAAAAAATGAAAATATCGAAAAAAGTTTAAATTGTATGTATCCGTTATGGGACGAAGTTCTCCGAAAAAAAATTTCACTTAATTTCATCAAGTAGTTTTTTTTTGTTTTTTTTTTTGTTTTTTACAGCGAAAAAACAATTTGTTATGATACAGAGCAAAATGTTCGATTTTTAGGAAGAAAAGCTAGTATTAGAGATGGTTAGCGCTTTAACTGGAGTTATCTCCCTTTGTCATTTCTAAAATTCAAACAAATTTTTTTTAATCCAAGATGGCCGCCTTCAACGCACTCTCATAAAAACGTGTTTTTTTCGCTGTAAAAAAAAAAAAACTACTTGATGAAATTAAGTGAAATTTTTTTTCGGAGAACTTCGTTCTATAACGGATACATACAATTTAAACTTTTTTCGATATTTTCATTTTTTAATGTCTTGACTAAACTGTATAAGCGCCTTAACCTCTTATCTTTTGCTGAATTTTATCTCGAAGTATGTAGGTATGTATGTAGGTACCCTACAATAATTTTGTTTCTTCTACTGTCTGCATGTGTCTCTGTTATCTGTTTTTATTCCCATTATAATTCCAGTTGTTTTCTCCTTGTTAGCTATTCTAATTATGACAGTTTTTGTGACTGTGCTTCGCTAGCTAGTCTAGTTTTTATGTACTAAAATGGAGAATATTCTCCTGTAATTAAGCATATTACACATTCTTGTTTATGCATCCTTGTCATTGTATTCTTCTTCATGTCAGCCATGATGCTGATTATAGAAAAATTAAATCTATAAAATTGTCTGTAAAAAGTTCCATTTATAAATTTTATATTTTATAATTTCGAAGTTTCCATGTCTTAATAACAGAATTTGGATCCCATCATGAGTATCAAAAAAAGAAAGTATGATCATTCATATATTGAATATGGATTCACATCTATCGTCATCAATTCAGAAGAACGGCCTCAATGTGTTATTTGTAATAAAGTTTTGAGAAACGATTCCATGAAACCAGCAAAGATGAAGCAACATTTACAAAATGTTCATCCTTAACATAAAGACAAGAACAGAAACTTTTTTGAATGTCATGGGGATGCTGTAAAAAAGATGAGGCTGGTATCAACAGATTTTAAATAAAACAAACAGTTACTGAAGCTTCTTGTTTTGTAGTTCTTGAAATAGCAAAGCAGAAAAGACCACATACAATTGGGGAAGTTTTGATTAAGCCTTGCTCTCTCAAAATGGTGGAAATTGTGTTGGGATATGAAATGAAGAAACAAATTGCAGCGGTTCAACTCTCAAACTGTACTGTTCAAAGGAGTGTAGCGCCTACCCCGGAACTAAAATTTGACAGGGACTTTTTGATATGTCACCGTTTCCGGAGAGCTCTAAAAAAGAGAACAAAAAAAACTGTGGCACGAAATTTGAGGTGTTTCTCTTCCTCTTTCTTTCCACTGGACTTCATGAGGTAAGACGTGCTTTTCACCACTGCAGGCTTTTTTCGCACGCGCTCGAACCAAAGACATTATGATGATTTCTTCTAAACAAAAAAAAAATATATTTTCTTTATCTCTTTGCTCCACTTTTTACACGAAATGCATTCACAAATAAAAACATTAATTTCTCTTTCCTCTTCTAATTATTTTACACTCAAAAGGAACATTTGCCCAGTCCATAAGGATTTCTTTGTTTTCAATGGACACAAACATATGAGTGTAACGGAACGCCGAGAAATGTTAAATAAATTTACACTTCCTTTAATGTACCAAGTCTGAATATTTATTTTTATTAAGTTTTCTAAAAAGTTATTTTAAGGGAGTTGTTCGTCATTTTGTCTGGCAACCAGCTCACTTCAGGAGGATAAGCGATATGGCCAGTGACATCAAGGATCAAGTTGTGCAAAAGATCAAGTCTTCAGCATTTGGATTATTTTCAATTCAACTTGATGAATCAACCGATGTGGCATCATGTTCCCAGTTAATGGTGTTTGCAAAGTATGTTCATGCAGGTTTATTTAAAGAGGAGTTTCTTTTTTGTTCTCCTCTTGAACTAACGACCAAGGCCTCAGATATTTTAGAAAAGGTTTCACTTTTTTTCGACTCAGAGAATCTTTTGTGGGATATGTGTGTGGGCTGTACAGATGGAACACCAGCTATGTTAGGGACAAAATCAGGATTCCAAGTATGTGTGAAAAGGGGAGCTCCAAAAGCAAAAGGCATTCATTGTATGATCCATCGTCAGGCACTCAAAGCCTCAAAAACACTTCCAGCTCCGTTTGAGAAGGTTTTGGATCAAATAATTCAAATTGTGAATTTTATAAAAGGAGAAGCTCAAAACTCCCAACTTTTCAAGCAATTATGTTATGATATGGATGCTACTCATCATTCACTTCTTTTCACACAAACGTCCGTTGGCTGTCAAGAGGAAATGTAACTGAGCGAATATTTCAGCTTAAGACGAGCTCAAATTGTTTTTGAGGTTCAAGGTAAGACTGAATTTCTTGCCTGGCTAAGCAATGAAGAATAGATCATGCGCTTATTTTGTTGATATATTCGAGCAGCTGAATAAACTGAATCTTCAGATGCAAGGAAGGAATACAAATATAAAATTCGTAGATGCCTTAAGAGCTTTTATGAGCAATGTAACGTAATCCCCCATTGAGGAGCGTTAGAACTACGCTGAGGTAGCCTTTTATTCCCGGGTGACGCCAGATAACCCAAGGATTTAAGATAAAGAAGATAAATATATATTTCTTATTTCATGTCAAAATAGATATTGTTTAAAACCAGAGAAATATATTTTTATGGCTAAAAGTTGATGACAGGAAATTTCACTCATAACATTGTCTGGCCTTAAATGAACTCAAGGTCGGATGTCAGAATTTCAGAATTGACATCTGAACTTGGAAATCGTGAGAATGAGTAATTCAGATTTCAGGTGTGGGAATTGTGCCCACCCAGGGACCAGGGGCCTCCGATTTCGTGGCGAGATCTTATTGGCTGGGGGGAATTTCCACCCCATCCACATACCGTACTGTATATACAACTGTCGTGCGAAAATTAGTCACATTAGTAGAGTTGGGAGTTGAGTTGGAGCAGATTGCTTGTGGAGTTCGAGAAGAACAGACTGTATAGAGACGTGACCCCTCCACCTTCCCCATCCAACCATCTGTCGCTGTCTGTGAAGAGATTTGAAACTTTGGAAAAAACTTACAAAAACCTGAATGAGATTTGTAAAAACATTTGTACATAATTTTGCGAAATTACACTGTAGATTAGTTTACATAAGTTGTCTTTCTTCCTGCCTGCTGCTTCAATATTCGCTTTCAGCATACCAGATTTCATGTAACAACCTCAGAGAAGACTAGACTACACAAGCCGAGATTTCTAGATAAAAAGGGGTCATTAACCACCTTCTCAAGTGAGGGGTTACAGCAAGCTTGAAAATTGGAAGAGAAAAGTCAATACAAAAAATGTAGCTAGGTTTGAGAAACTGGCATCCATTCTTGATATTTGTGATGAAGATAAGATGCTTCCACAATTTGCAAAAAATGAAATTTTGCAGCATTTGACGGCACTGAAAAATGAATTCAGCAGATACTTTCCTGAACTTGGTGATGATGAGTTCGATTTAGTAAGAAATCCATTCAAATTGCCAGTTGAAAGAGTTCCAGGTGATTGCCAAGATGAATTCCTTGAGCTAAAAACTGATTCGGAAGCAAGAGATATGTTTGATGAAAAATCAATAATAGAATTTTGGCCCCTGATGTGCGAATCCTACCCAAAAGTGTCGGAAATAGCTTTCTGTGCATTGCTTCCATTTGTATCGACATATCTTTGTGATATATATATATATATTATTCCTTAATTGGAATTTTTATTTTTTTTTTTTTTTTATTTTGAGATGAGCATTTTTTTTTTTTTTTATGTTAATTTATTTTTATTTCGGACTATTAGTCTCATCTTTATTAGTTGTTACCACCTGACGAAGGCCAGAGGAAGTTGGCCGAAACGTTGTGAACCAATAAAAACAAACAAACAACAACTAATAAAGATGAGACTAATAGTCCGAAATAAAAATAAATTAACATATCTTTGTGAGTCGGGCTTTTCAACTTTGTGGCAAATTAAAACAAAGCAACGCAGTAGATTAGAGGTAGAAAACAACCTGCGTTGTGCCCTGTCAAGCACTCCTCCGAATATTTCAGAATTGGCCAAAGCAAAACAATCACAGTTTTTGTCATTTGATGAATCGTAATCTTCTGAATGAAATTGATTACAGATTTTAATTTCTTGTTATTTTACTTATCTTTTTAAATTGCATTAGTTTCATTTTTGTTTTTTAAGTAATTCATTATAAATAAGAAATAAATTCTGCTTTTATTTCTGTTTTCTATATCCGTCAACATTTTCAATTTGCATTTAATTTATAAAACTCAATTATAAACATAAGCCATGTATAATGTTGTGAATGTATGTATACAAATTAGGAAAAATAAAAGTTTTTTGTTATATTTCCATATATAATGCATTTTTGAAAAACATTTTTTGGAAATGAGGGGGTGAATGAACCTTCGACAAATGGAAAAGGGGTGCATGAGTCAAGCAAGCCTGAGAACCCCTGATTTACAGCATCTAGGGATTTCTTCAGTGTAGGGGTGGGATTTTGCTGCTTGTCGGGTTTGTCGAGAGTATTGTCATCGAGGGGGTACTAGCACTTGCCATTGGAATATTTGTAAAAGAGGCACAAGGATGCCATGTTTTGGCGATTAGACAGAGGTTGGAGTGTAGTTAGTAGTTCAGAAATTATTAGGTTGGTGAGTCTTTTTTTAACCCTCTTTCTCTTTTTTCTTTCTTTTTCCTGAAATCCTTTTCTCTCTCTCTCTCTCTCTCTCTCTCTCTCTCTCTCTCTCTATCTCTATCTCTCTCTCTCTTCCCTACTTTTTTCCTTTTTTTCTCTCTTTCTCTTGCATTCTTAAGAATTGGTTATCAAATATGGAGGGGCTGATCTTCCATTTGATATGAATTTGCCATTCTCCTCTCGTTGCTCTGATACAAAAACAAACACATCATCTTGCGATTTTCCTTCTTCAGAATTCTGGGACTTGTACAGTTTAGTCAAGACATTAAAAAATGAAAATATCGAAAAAAAAAAAAGTTTAAATTGTATGTATCTGTTATAGAACGAAGTTCTCCGAAAAAAAAAAAATTTTCACTTAATTTCATCAAGTAGTTTTTTTTTACAGCGGAAAAACACGTTTTTATGAGAGCGCGTGGAAGGCGGCCATCTTGGATTTAAAAAAAAAAATTTGTTTGAATTTTAGAAATGACAAAGGGAGATAACTCCAGTTAAAGCGCTGACACCCCTTCCCATCTTTAATACTAGTTTTTCTTCCTAAAAATCGAACATTTTGCTCGGTATCATAACAAACTGTTTTTTCGCTGTAAAAAAAAAAACTACTTGATAAAGATACATACAATTTAAACTTTTTTCGATATTTTCATTTTTTAATGTCTTGACTAAACTGTACAAGTACCAGAATTTTTGATATCAAGACGAAACTAACAAAAGACAACAACTTTGCTTTAAATACTTTTTCAACATAAATAAGTGGTCAATTTTACAGACGAGCCTCGCTAGGTCCATCCAAACTGTCATCTTTATTCACCATCAAAAGATTTATACGTTTGATGCAAAAAGGAAAACAGTTTCTCATTTCCTCGATGACTGCATCTGACTCACCGAGTTTGCCCAGCAAGGCAATCTGACGTTGCACTGATGCTAGAAATAGCATTACACCTGAGAGCTATTCCTTCAAACTCCTAGGCTTAACATTCACAGGCTTAACATGAACAGGAACAAATACATTGAAGACATTGCAAAGGCTGCTGCAAAGAAGGTGTTTTCCCTTTGCCATGCTAGAAAATTACTCACCAATGCATGGATGTTTATTGCCACATCTGGGCTGGTGCATCTACCACTAGTCTCACTCTTAGACAGGATATAAAAAAAAAAGTTTCACATCTAATAGGTACTGCACTATGAGCTAATCCCAAACCACTGTCCCATCTCCGCAATGTTGCATTCCTGTGCCTGTTTTATAAGTTCTTTTATGGAATGTACTCTGACAAACTCTTAGCTATACATACTCCTGACAAATATACATACTCCTGACAAATATACATACTCCTGACAAATATACATATTCCTGACAAATATACATACTCCTGACAAATATACATACTCCTGACAAATATACATACTCCTGACAAATATACATATTCCTGACAAATATACATACTCCTGACAAATATACATACTCCTGACAAATATACATACTCCTGACAAATATACATACTCCTGACAAATATACATACTCCTGACAAATATACATACTCCTGACAAATATACATATTCCTGACAAATATACATATTCCTGACAAATATACATATTCCTGACAAATATACATACTCCTGACAAATATACATATTCCTGACAAATATACATATTCCTGACAAATATACATACTCCTGACAAATATACATACTCCTGACAAATATACATATTCCTGACAAATATACATATTCCTGACAAATATACATATTCCTGACAAATATACATATTCCTGACAAATATACATACTCCTGACAAATATACATACTCCTGACAAATATACATACTCCTGACAAATATACATACTCCTGACAAATATACATACTCCTGACAAATATACATACTCCTGACAAATATACATATTCCTGACAAATATACATATTCCTGACAAATATACATATTCCTGACAAATATACATATTCCTGACAAATATACATATTCCTGACAAATATACATACTCCTGACAAATATACATACTCCTGACAAATATACATACTCCTGACAAATATACATACTCCTGACAAATATACATACTCCTGACAAATATACATACTCCTGACAAATATACATACTCCTGACAAATATACATATTCCTGACAAATATACATATTCCTGACAAATATACATATTCCTGACAAATATACATATTCCTGACAAATATACATACTCCTGACAAATATACATACTCCTGACAAATATACATATTCCTGACAAATATACATATTCCTGACAAATATACATACTCCTGAAAAATATACATACTCCTGACAAATATACATATTCCTGACAAATATACATATTCCTGACAAATATACATACTCCTGACAAATATACATACTCCTGACAAATATACATATTCCTGACAAATATACATATTCCTGACAAATATACATATTCCTGACAAATATACATATTCCTGACAAATATACATACTCCTGACAAATATACATACTCCTGACAAATATACATACTCCTGACAAATATACATACTCCTGACAAATATACATACTCCTGACAAATATACATATTCCTGACAAATATACATATTCCTGACAAATATACATATTCCTGACAAATATACATATTCCTGACAAATATACATATTCCTGACAAATATACATACTCCTGACAAATATACATATTCCTGACAAATATACATATTCCTGACAAATATACATATTCCTGACAAATATACATATTCCTGACAAATATACATACTCCTGACAAATATACATATTCCTGACAAATATACATATTCCTGACAAATATACATATTCCTGACAAATATACATATTCCTGACAAATATACATACTCCTGACAAATATACATACTCCTGACAAATATACATACTCCTGACAAATATACATACTCCTGACAAATATACATACTCCTGACAAATATACATACTCCTGACAAATATACATACTCCTGACAAATATACATACTCCTGACAAATATACATACTCCTGACAAATATACATATTCCTGACAAATATACATATTCCTGACAAATATACATATTCCTGACAAATATACATATTCCTGACAAATATACATACTCCTGACAAATATACATATTCCTGACAAATATACATACTCCTGACAAATATACATATTCCTGACAAATATACATACTCCTGACAAATATACATATTCCTGACAAATATACATATTCCTGACAAATATACATACTCCTGACAAATATACATATTCCTGACAAATATACATATTCCTGACAAATATACATATTCCTGACAAATATACATATTCCTGACAAATATACATATTCCTGACAAATATACATATTCCTGACAAATATACATATTCCTGACAAATATACATATTCCTGACAAATATACATATTCCTGACAAATATACATATTCCTGACAAATATACATATTCCTGACAAATATACATATTCCTGACAAATATACATATTCCTGACAAATATACATATTCCTGACAAATATACATACTCCTGACAAATATACATATTCCTGACAAATATACATATTCCTGACAAATATACATATTCCTGACAAATATACATACTCCTGACAAATATACATACTCCTGACAAATATACATACTCCTGACAAATATACATATTCCTGACAAATATACATATTCCTGACAAATATACATATTCCTGACAAATATACATATTCCTGACAAATATACATATTCCTGACAAATATACATACTCCTGACAAATATACATATTCCTGACAAATATACATATTCCTGACAAATATACATATTCCTGACAAATATACATATTCCTGACAAATATACATATTCCTGACAAATATACATACTCCTGACAAATATACATATTCCTGACAAATATACATATTCCTGACAAATATACATATTCCTGACAAATATACATATTCCTGACAAATATACATATTCCTGACAAATATACATACTCCTGACAAATATACATACTCCTGACAAATATACATACTCCTGACAAATATACATATTCCTGACAAATATACATATTCCTGACAAATATACATATTCCTGACAAATATACATATTCCTGACAAATATACATATTCCTGACAAATATACATATTCCTGACAAATATACATACTCCTGACAAATATACATATTCCTGACAAATATACATATTCCTGACAAATATACATATTCCTGACAAATATACATACTCCTGACAAATATACATACTCCTGACAAATATACATACTCCTGACAAATATACATATTCCTGACAAATATACATATTCCTGACAAATATACATATTCCTGACAAATATACATATTCCTGACAAATATACATACTCCTGACAAATATACATATTCCTGACAAATATACATATTCCTGACAAATATACATATTCCTGACAAATATACATATTCCTGACAAATATACATATTCCTGACAAATATACATACTCCTGACAAATATACATATTCCTGACAAATATACATATTCCTGACAAATATACATATTCCTGACAAATATACATATTCCTGACAAATATACATATTCCTGACAAATATACATACTCCTGACAAATATACATATTCCTGACAAATATACATACTCCTGACAAATATACATATTCCTGACAAATATACATATTCCTGACAAATATACATATTCCTGACAAATATACATACTCCTGACAAATATACATATTCCTGACAAATATACATATTCCTGACAAATATACATATTCCTGACAAATATACATACTCCTGACAAATATACATACTCCTGACAAATATACATACTCCTGACAAATATACATACTCCTGACAAATATACATACTCCTGACAAATATACATACTCCTGACAAATATACATACTCCTGACAAATATACATACTCCTGACAAATATACATACTCCTGACAAATATACATACTCCTGACAAATATACATATTCCTGACAAATATACATATTCCTGACAAATATACATATTCCTGACAAATATACATACTCCTGACAAATATACATATTCCTGACAAATATACATACTCCTGACAAATATACATATTCCTGACAAATATACATATTCCTGACAAATATACATACTCCTGACAAATATACATACTCCTGACAAATATACATACTCCTGACAAATATACATACTCCTGACAAATATACATACTCCTGACAAATATACATATTCCTGACAAATATACATACTCCTGACAAATATACATATTCCTGACAAATATACATACTCCTGACAAATATACATATTCCTGACAAATATACATATTCCTGACAAATATACATATTCCTGACAAATATACATACTCCTGACAAATATACATATTCCTGACAAATATACATACTCCTGACAAATATACATATTCCTGACAAATATACATACTCCTGACAAATATACATACTCCTGACAAATATACATATTCCTGACAAATATACATACTCCTGACAAATATACATATTCCTGACAAATATACATACTCCTGACAAATATACATACTCCTGACAAATATACATACTCCTGACAAATATACATACTCCTGACAAATATACATATTCCTGACAAATATACATATTCCTGACAAATATACATACTCCTGACAAATATACATACTCCTGACAAATATACATACTCCTGACAAATATACATATTCCTGACAAATATACATATTCCTGACAAATATACATATTCCTGACAAATATACATATTCCTGACAAATATACATACTCCTGACAAATATACATACTCCTGACAAATATACATACTCCTGACAAATATACATACTCCTGACAAATATACATATTCCTGACAAATATACATACTCCTGACAAATATACATATTCCTGACAAATATACATACTCCTGACAAATATACATACTCCTGACAAATATACATACTCCTGACAAATATACATACTCCTGACAAATATACATACTCCTGACAAATATACATATTCCTGACAAATATACATATTCCTGACAAATATACATATTCCTGACAAATATACATACTCCTGACAAATATACATATTCCTGACAAATATACATACTCCTGACAAATATACATACTCCTGACAAATATACATACTCCTGACAAATATACATACTCCTGACAAATATACATACTCCTGACAAATATACATATTCCTGACAAATATACATACTCCTGACAAATATACATATTCCTGACAAATATACATACTCCTGACAAATATACATATTCCTGACAAATATACATACTCCTGACAAATATACATACTCCTGACAAATATACATATTCCTGACAAATATACATACTCCTGACAAATATACATACTCCTGACAAATAATAAAATCTTACCTCTTCACTCTTGATGCTAGAAAACCTTCTACTCTAATAATTTCTCTCCTCAGACTGCCAGACTGGGATTCTCTTCTTGGTTCTTGCTTCCCACAATGACGGAGTAACTATCTTTAAGAGCATCGCGGAGAAAATTGACCATATCCTGAATGCCCATCCACTGCCAAAATTCATGTCTGTGGAGATTTCAACATACACAATGATGAATGGCTGGTCCACTCAAGCAAGACAGATGATGAAGAGAGGTTTTGGGATGATTGCTTCCTTGCTTATGATCTTATCTAGATTGCCGATGAACCCACTCGCGTTCCTGGTGCTGATGGTCAATTTGCAAGATTTCTAGATCTTTGTCCGACTACTTAGCCTGAACTGTGCTCATCCTCCGTTCTGCCTTTGCTGAGATCTTTCGATCACTCGATTGTCTCAATTAAATTAAAACAAAGTGTAACAAGACCTCAAATATCCTTCTCTATCGCACCGTGTATCATTACTCGATGGCCAACTCAGACAGAAACACTTCTATGCTACATGTTCAAAAAGGACATGTCCTCTATAGCATCCGACTTAACAGATTGGCTAACTGTTGTTATAGACTGTTGTACCATAACTGGGCCCATAACCTTTTAAGTGTTGAGACATTATGTTGAACAAAGATGGCGGCAGTAAATAGATTAAGCTTCTAATCATTTCTCTGTATAATCAATTGTCTATTAATTTAGTATTGGTCTCTATATTTTTATTTATATCCATCTCAACGGGAGTTGTACGCAGTTATACCATCTTGCATTCTGAACTTGAGCAGAATTTTTTCAATGTACCTTCATTGTTATAGTTTTATTTTCACAGGTTAACTTTATACTGAGGAATCGTGACAATTGTCCAAGATCGGCCATTTTAAATGTTTTATTTAATTTATTTTTAACATCTTTTAAAGTGTTGTCACAATTTGAGGCGAGTAATATATTGTCACCCGAAAAAACCCAACTCAACAATTTATTACCTATATGTTTGGTATACCTGCACACATCCATGGGACATTGCTCGAATTCTTGTTCTATTAAAAAATTATGGAGTGTTAAATTCCAATTGTGAACACTTTGTATATTTGCTGTATAGTAATTTATTCAGTTTCCATACAAAATTTTTATTTTTCATTTAAAATCTGTCTGGAGAGTAAATATAGATTTCATAGTCAATTGGAGCATTTAAATAAGCATTTTTTTACATCCATTTGATGTATTTTTAAATTGTATTGAGCGGCAAGTTGTAATAAAATTCTAATTGTCGTTAAATTTGTCGTTGGTGAAAATGTTGCAAAATATTCCACTCCAGAAATTTGTGAAAAACCTTTTGCAACAAATCTTGCTTTAAAAGTTTCACTGCCAGAAGCTGTGATTTTTTTTTTTTTTTTTGAGAAAACCCAGCGAGAAGAAATTTTATTCTTATTCTTTTGTTTTGCCACTATTTCATATATATTATTTTCAGATAAAGCTTTCAATTCTGATTTCATAGCTTTTTCCCATTCTTGATGATTTTCTGAATTAATTGCCTCATTATAACTTTCCGGTGCACTTTTCAACGAGTAACAGTAATCCACTGCGTAGTCTTCTATCTCTTTAATTTTTAAGAAGTCTGTCCTTTTTCGCTCCCTTATCGGGTATCAGCGTGCCGGGTTAATATTTACGTCAGTAGTTTTACTGCAATTGTCATCATTATTAATATTTTCGTGATGATCGATTATTATACTAGGTAATATTTCCTCTCGTTTTTCATCCACTGGTTCGTTATTTTTTAAATTTAATGTATCATTGAATTTTACACATCTAACCCTTTTTATGGCATTTTGGTCTGGAAAGTAGATTAAATATGCTGGACTGCTTTTATTGTAACCTTTTTCGCTTTTAATATTTAGTTTACTGGTATTTTCTATAAATGCAAAGCAATTTGAACCAAATTTATGCATTCGGTTCATTTTTGTTTTACACTGCAAAACGCTTCATACAGTGTTTTACCTAATATTGTATTAAACTATCTATTTCTGATACATGCTATTAAAGCATACACCCATAAACTATGCACTAATTTTTATTCGATAAGTAGACATCTTGCCATCTCATAAAGGGTGTGCCATGCTCTTTCAGCGGTGCCATTTTGAAGTTTCTCATGTTTAATACAATGGTTAATTAATAGACGTTCAAAGTCTTTACTAGTAAATTCAGTCCCATTTTACCAAGCCATATGGGGCAATATCAGCTAAATATTTAATGATGAGGATAGTATCGGATTTGTTTTTTAGAAAATAAACTATAATTAAACCTGAATAATCATCAAAAAAGTTCAAAACATACCTTAAAGTGTTTCTTTCCATCGAGGTTATTGAGCCTGCCAAGTCACCTTGCACAAGTGAGAGAATTTTCGTGGCCTTCTTATCTGGTGTTTTGCTTATATATTTTGTCATTTTCCCCTGTGCACAAACATCACAATTTGGAAGATCATCTGAAGGTATTATTTTCATGCCTTCGACTACATTCGGTAATTTTTTAATATCAGCTGTATTGCACTGGGCTAGAATTTTATGCCAGGTTTCCAAGTCGTGACAGGCAGTTTTTGAGGGAAACACTTTTTAAATAATATAGTCGGCCATTTTCTTTAATGCCAAATACAGTTCCATTTGGGTATATTAATTTTGACTTGTTTTGGCCAAAATTTATTTTTGCACCTTGTTTAATGACAGCCTGCACGGAAAATATGTCTTGCTTAAATGTAGTTATGAACATTTTTTAGAATACAGTTACAAATTTTGCCTTTATTATTTTTTACGGATATTTTAGCATCGCCTATTTTCAAGACTTTCGTTTATTTGACTACTGTCGGCAAGCTTGACAAAATGACTCTGTGGATTAAAGTTTGAATCAAAATTAATAAAATCAGATTCCTTGGTGATAATGTGTGCTGTAGCGCCACAGTCTACAAGAAGATTTTTACCGTTTGTGGTATCGTCAAAGTTACATGTGAATAGAAATGTATGTTCTTCATCAAAGTTCTCAACATTTTTTATAGAGTCCATTTTAGAGCGTTTATATCGACATTGGAAACTTTTGTGGTTGGGTCGTCCACAATTATAGCAGATAATTTTATTCATTTTCTTGGGAAAATTACTTTTAGGGAAAACATTGCGATGAGATGTATAATTTGGTTTTGTCGGTTTTCGAGAAGCATTTTTGAACTTCATAATATTGCTAGAATTATTATTGTCCACGAGCATCCGATTCATCTCTTCATAATGGTGCAATGCCACTTTAAACTCACTGGAATTTATGGGTTTGTCTTTTTGCATTATAACAGTCGTAAATGGTTTAAAATCTGCTGGAAGTCCCTTGAGGGTCATTGATATTAACAGGCTATTGCTTATTATTTCACCCGAGAGTTGTAAGACATTGGCGGTTGTTTCTGTCCTTATAATGTAGTTGGTAATAGTCTCATCTTCATTACGTTTTAGAGACGTTAGGTCTGTATATTAGTGATTTAATTTTCGGTTTCCCTTTTGATAAATAATGTTCTCTTAATATGTTCAATGCTTTCCGTCCATCATCCAAGACATCTCTTATAATCAGAGACAGACTTCTATCATCTAAGCATTGAATCAGTTCTGCAAAAACAGTTGCGTTCTTTTGGATAAATTCGAGGTCATTAGGATTTTCTGTTGAAGATTGTATAACTTTGGGTGGTTTCCAAATCCTTAAATACTCCAGAAATTTCACCTGCCACAATTCAAATTTAGATTCTGATCCATCAAAGAAAAGACGATGGCTGGGCCCATAACCTGTTAAGTGTTTAGACATTATGTTGAACAAAGATAAAGGCAGTAAATCAAATCGGTGAAGAATCAATGCAGTCCCGATCTTGAGTGTTAAGTAATTCCTAGTAACAAAGATGGCAGCGAAGAATCAAATACAGTTTCGTAAAAGAGACGACAGCGAACTGATTGAATCCAAAATTTAACATTTTTTATAGTAACTTCTGAAGCTTCTGATTGGTTGGTTATTATAACTGTGGTTATAAAAATGATTTTCATTGGTTGATTATTATAACTGTGGTTATAAAAACGATTGTCGAAATCATTGGAGTCATACCCTCCATCATGAGTCAAAAACATTTTAACAGGACGGAACATTAAAATTGTCTCCCTAGAAAAAAACGGCATGATTCCATTTCCGTTCAATGAAAATCGGTTTTCTTTTTTTGTTGCAAATCTACTAGTTGTGTACAAATCCCAAAAGCGATAAGAGCTTTCTATCATGTCTGAAAGTGAGACAACGTCAACGAGCGAGATAGATGTGCCGCTGTACAATTCGTGCCTCTACCTATCTAAGTTATTAAAACAGGACCATTGCCAGTACCTTCAAAATGCATCGCTGGATTGCCACACATAACAAACTGACTAACTGTTGTTATAGACAGTTATATACTCTCAAAACAATTTTAAACTGAAACCAAGTAGCCAACCATTCTACTTTTTTAAAACTGAATTATTTTCACTTTCGGCTCAGTTCACTTAAACTCGTTTTCATATATTTCTTTTTCTCATTTTCGTGTTTTTTTTTTTGTTTTTTTGTCACACTTCTCTCCACCCAGGATGCCTACTGCATCTAATTTTTTTTTTCTAGGTGTTGCTCAATATCCATATTACACCACCTCTCTCCACCCAGGCAATGTCAGGTACTCCCGTTAGTATATATATATATATATATATATATATATATATATATATATATATATATATATATATGTCAGCTTTTTTAAGAAACTTGTTTTTTCTCATTGAGCACTTTCGGTTGAATAAAAAAGTCGGTCAATTTAGCTCTTATGCGCAGATCATCATATAATGATTAGATCACTCGGACAGACGTTAAAAAACATTTTTAAAACATAAATATTTAAATTTCAACAGCATTTTTCACAGTTAACGGTAGCCGAATGGATACGGTCTTTGCTAATGAAGCCAGAGATGGTTTCTGTTGCAGATTCGAATCTATCGACCGGTGTTAATCGTGACACCCTGCACTGATGATTCCCAAAAGAATGAAACACTAGTATCTCTAGGTATTTGATAATTATTATAGTAAATAATTATTATTATATCATTATATATATATATATATATATATATATATATATATATATATACTCCATTATTATGTTGAGCTCTATTGTAAGCATTTCTGTGCCAAAAACCAATAAAAAAAAAATAGCGATAATAAAAATGAATAATATGGTGAGACTTTTAGTTTTTTTCTTTTTGTTTGTTTGTTTTTTGTACATGAATAAATGAAGTCACTGTATAATAATTGACAGGAGACGTATAAATAAAACCGAACCAAAGTTTGAAATAAATTAGGAGTAATTCATTTAATTACTCAATAGATGACAACAAAAAAAAAAGGAAATAAGTATACAGGATCATGAGTAAAATGACAGTATAGTTAACAACCGAGAAATCGGAATATATATATATATATATATATATATATATATATATATATATATATATATATATATAATAAATAACTTTCACTAAACGCGTTAAGATATGACTGTTTTTTTTGTTTTTTTTACCGATCTGTAAACATTAAACATTCTGAAACATTTTTCAATTATTTTTTTTTTTAATTAGATTTTGTTCAAAGCCTTTTTGTTTGACATGTGAGGAACATAATGTTTAATTGGCCTTCTGTTGTTTGTGGGGTTCATTACTTAAAAAAAAAAGAAAAATTTTTTTTAAATGATCAATCATACTCCAAACAAAGTTTGCATGTCAAACCTCCTCCTGCACTTAGGGTTAGTAGCAGGGCAAGTTAAGTTGTTTTTTTTTTTTTACTATCTTTTCAGCCTTAACCAGAGATAAGCGACCATTTCAAAATAAATAAATAACCATTTTTTGTTTTGTGTTTTGCTAAGTCAAATTAACGATAACAAGTTCAGAGATAATAAATCGTACAGTCAGTTTCCGCACTTTAAAAGTATACAGATCGGTAGAAAATTAAATTTTAATGAATTTAGTGAAAGACATTAGTTGTAATTAAATTTGTTACAATATTTGTCGTATAATGGAGTATGATCCACACAGTCGGGAGATTATATTTATAAACGATGCTGCTAGGAACTGACGAATCGAATTAATTCACGTTCTGCTACCAACCAATCAGGAACCAGAATTGCTCCATAAATATTAAACCTTTCTGTAGCAATTTCGCGGATGTTTTTTTTTTTCGTCTCGACACGGAAGAATCTTTTGCTCTGTGGATTCCAACTCGAGAACTGTCAACTGCAAACCAGTCAACTGCCAGGACTTGTGTAGAACAACGAACCATCGGAAACTGTTCTTAAACTAAACATGGCTTACATTTCTAGAGAATTCAATTTTTTTTTCGATTTCTTGGTTGTTAAGTATATCGTAAGATTACCGTATTGTGTATATTAACAGCATGTCAGTATTTACAGTATATTGATAAGTTTATTTAATTTTTTTTTTTTTTTTGAACCATGGACTTCAATGGGAGGAACAATGTTTGTATAGATCTTTTTTTTTTCATTATTTTTTTTTTAATATATATATATTTTTTTAATTGGTGTCTTCGGCTCTCTCCTTAAAATGTTCACAAATACTCTTGGTAAATAATTATTATTATTAATAATGATAATAATAATAATAATAATAATATTATTATTATTATTTCATGTGTGTTGGAAGGGTTTGAAAGAGGAACAGAAAAAAAAATGAAGAATTTTTTTTTATCTATGAAATAAATATAAGTAAAAAGAAAAATTTACAAAAAAAAAATTGAAACATAAACAGGTCGAAATCGATTACTTAAATCTTTCCATCTTTTTTTTTAAGCAGCTACAAAAAAAAAAATGACCAACAAGTAAATTATTGAAAAATCAAATGAGGAGAAACAAAAAAAAAAAATGACCAACAGGTAAATTATTAAAAAATTAAATGAGGAGAAAAAAAAAAAAATGACCAACAGGTAAATTATTAAAAAATTAAATGAGGAGAAACAAAAACAAAATAAAAAATAAAAGGGTGGAAGGTATTGTTTTTCAAATTCTTTTTTTTTTTTTTTGTAACTTTGACATCAGACATAACATCATTGTAATAACAGCACCATCTTTAGTAATAGCAATCGCAGTAATAATATCCACTGCCCTTCATAAAACCATATGAAGTGGCCCTTACATAAAAACATTTTTCGTGTTTGTATTACAATCCACAGACGTACGAAAAAGTTGTCAAAAAAAAAAAAACAAATATATAATAAATAAATGTTATCAAAGGTAAGATAAGTTACTTTTCTTCCTAACTAAATAATTTATGTGCTTAATTTAATGTAAAATGTTTAATTGGTTTGAAAAACAAGTAATATTAAGCGCTACTGAAAAAAACTGGCCATGATATTTTTGAAGTCTCAACAAAGACTTAAAAATAAGAAATAAAACAAAATGGTGGTAAAAACTCACCCAATAAATGTTACCGTGGCACTTATTTGGATGGGTTTCTATCATCATTTTGTTTTATTTCTTATTTTGAAGTGATTATTGAGACTTCAAAGATGTAAAGAGACATTGCAGCCATTTTTTCTTGTTCTCCAGTAACGGTCAATATTAATTTGTTTTTCGAACCGAATAAACATTTTACATTAACCCTATATGACCTGCATTAATTTATTTTTATTTCAGACTATTATTCTCATCTTTATTAGTTGTTGTTTTCATTTTTATTGGTTGTTGTTTTTCACAACGTTTCGGCCAACTATTCCTCTGGCCTTCATCAGGTGGTAACCGCGACGGATAGGAATTTTGAATCTCCTAACTGCATTCTCAGCAATCACTGGCATCCGTAGTTGTTGTCGTCTCACCACGTTTTTTTTTTGTTTTTGTTTTTTTGGCCAAGTAAACCTCCGGTACGCTTTGGGTAGGATTGAAACCGCTACCTTCAGACAATGTCCAGAGGTTTACTTGGCAAAAAAAAAAAAAAAAAAGTGGTGAAACGACAACTACAGATGGCAGTGATTGCTGAGAATGCAGTTAGGAGATTCGAAGTTCCTATCCGTCGCGGTTACCACCTGACGAAGGTCAGAGGAATAGTTGGCCGAAACGTCGTGAAAAACAACAACCAATAAAGATGAAAACAACAACGAATAAAGATGAGAATAATAGTCTGAAATAAAAATAAATTAATATATACAGGATGGCCACAAAGTCACGCACCAATGTTAATATTTATTTTTTATTAATATAATTTTATAATTTTTTTTTCAGATCAGATTTTTAACTTTGTGGCCACCCTGTATAATGCTCATCTCAAAAATGAATTCCAATTAAGGAATAATATATATACCTATAGGACCTGGTTGAACTAATTCGTTCAGTCATAAATAAATCAATATAACTGCATAAATAAAGTTGGAATTGATTTAAACACGCCTTGTACGTATTAGTTCAGTATCTGGGTAGATGCTAGACACCTCCAGATTGTCCATTGCTTACATTCAGTATGCCGCCATCTGTCTCGGAGAGAGGAGGATTTCATTTGTTGGCATAAACAAACATTTTTTTCAAGCATGGATAATAATCAAGGTAAGTTTATGAAATGCAAAAATTCTCAGTGGAAGTTTAACTCTTGAACTTTATGATTTTTCCAGTTTTAAACAATTATTACCCTTTAAACTAAAATTAACAATAAATACTTTTTAATCATCTACATCATAATTCAGGCCATAAAGAGTTAAATAAAAACACTAAAAACTTATCCAGTTAGGTCGAAGAGTAACTTACCTTGCCTTTGGTAACGTTTGTTTGTTATATATTTGTTTTCTGACAACTGTTTTTTTGTACCTCTGTGGATTGTAAAACAAACCCAATTTTCCCTTCCTCCCATGTACGACTGTCTGTGTCCATGTTAGTGCGTGTTTATCAAAAAACTTCACTCACTAAATTTTAATTTGCTAACAAAAAAGATCAAGACAAAATCTAACGAAAAGCACCAAACATGTCGACAATGATAGACGTCTTTTAGTTTTTAACCATCAGTTTTTCAATTTTTTTAATTAAAAAAAAAAAAAGAAAAAAAAGGTACTCATTCATATTAGCACTTTTTATAGCGATAAACAAAAATGAAGAAAAACTTTTATCTTTTACCTACTTATCATGGAATGAAGATTGCATATTCCAAAAATCACAAAAATTGATCATGTAGTTTTCTTTTGATTTTGTTCTTTTACTTTAAACCTGTGTTAGTTATCTGGATGTTCCAAACATGGTTTGTCCCATGAGGTGTTTATTCACCTCAATCCAAAAATGTTTATAGCGTTATTATTTCGTAAAATATAGTTATCCTGCTTTGTTCAGGATATATCTACAGTCCTTGTTGAACAGTTTGAATTACTTGTAACTTGTTGATATTAATATAGGACATTTAGCAAACCATCTATAATCTTTATCTCTCCAGCGTCATTACCATCTGAGCTACCAACAGATGGATGCGAAGGCTTAAAAATTAAGTGACTGAGCTATAAATATTTAATTTTACCCATGCACAAAAGTAATAGCAGGAGTAATGTTTTATTCAACTTTACCTGACAAGGTCAACTGTTTTTCTATTTTCGCCCCTTAGCAGCTATTTTTGCCGGCTAAAAATCAAATCGCATTTTTGGTAGAGACTGTTTCGCGCATATTATTGCCTAAACACTAATTTTATTTGAATTCCTTAACCCAGCGTTAGTCAACCGGGTATTCCAAACATGGTTAGTCCAATGGAGTGTTTATGCACCCAAATACAAAAATGTTTATAGTGTCATTATTTTGTAAAATATATTTATCCTGCTTTGTTCAGGATATATCTACAGTCCCTGATGAACAGTTTGAATCACTTGTATCTTGTTGATATTAATATAAAATAATAAAATAAAATAAATCATAAAACTAAGGAAAAATTAAGACATTACACTAGCTCAGCTCATAGCTACAAGACTGGATTTGTAATAAATTGTAAATAAAATGATAATCCCATCAAAACTTATGATAAAGAAAATGGCAAAACATTAATTTCATATTAAATATTACAGAGTAGCCTAATGATGAATAATATGCGCTTATATCTATAAATTTTAATTCCTACTGGAAAAATACAAAAATATATAAATCATAAAATCATACCTACGTTAGTCAGCTGGGGTGACTCGACACCCCAGAAGGACAAAGGAAAACTGAGATACAACTGCGCCATACCACGTGTGCTGTACCCTCGATGAGTCAGGAGAGTACTCGGAGGGAGGAAAAGAAATAATTTACCAACTAGGAATTATGAGCACTTAAAAGCAAAATTTGGGTGACAAAGCATCTCATGGGACTAAGGCAGGGTTAAAAAAAACAAATTTGCCATTTTTTATTGACAACACGAGAGCATGTTCCACTAGAGAACATAAGGGGAGGTAATTAGTGATTATTTTGATAGTTTCTACATGTATTAGGGTTGTCTGCCCTTGTCCATTAATTCATTGGATGCTTTTTTCACTCTCATTGAAACAGAATAAAATGTGATTTTTTTTAATAAAAAACACTTGATCAAATTACGTGATTTTCGGAATGTTTCATCTGCATACTGTGACTAGCACATACAACATACGGACATTTCTATATTTTCTTTAATTTTAAATACCATCCTAAGTGTTAATCTGAACAAACACCCCCTCAAAAAGTTAGTCGTCATTAATTGCAATGGATTAATATATACAGAAAAGTCTGTATGATTTACTTACCAGTTACGGAACAAAAATGTCACATTCCAAAAATCATATAATTTGATCAAGTAGTTTTTTTTTTATTCGAAAAACATCAAATTTTACAACTAAGCGAATCAGAGTGCTTTTGTCAGCCATAATTAAATCCTACAACATAAGGGGAAGACAACTCAAACCGAAGTTGAGAGGTCAAAAACCAGTCTCATGTTCAATAGTTTAGTAATAAAATCGCTAAAAATCGTAAATTTTGATTTCCTCGGTTTTTAAAAAAAACTGTGATCGATTTACGCAATTTTAGGAATATGACATCTTTGTTCTGTAACTAGTGCATCATACGGACTTCTCTCGATTTTCTTTATTTTTAATTACCGCCATAAGTGCCGATTTGAATAAGCACTCAAAGTTTATATGGTATATATGCTTTAAAAATGTTTATTTTATATATGCTTTAAAAATTAAATTGATTCTTATTTTATATTTTTTTGATCAAGTAGATTTTTTTTATTCAACAAAATCAAATTTTACGACTAAGCAAATTGTAGTGTTTCGTCAGCCTTATGTTCAATAAAATTTAGTAGTAAAAAAAATCGCTAAAAACCATAAACTTTGATTTTCATAGTTTAAAAAAAAAGTACTTGATAGACTTACGTGATTTTTGGAACATGACATCTTCGTTTTGTAACAAGTACGTACATCATGCATAATTTTCTGTATTTTCTTTACTTTTAGTTGTCACCAGAGGTGCCAATTTGAATAAGCACCAAAATTCTGTTGTTTATTTTTAAAGCTTTTAGTTTTGATTTATTATTAAAAAATTTCTTTATCGTTTTTTTTTGTTGTTTTTTTTTTAAGTCCGTCATTTCAAAACTTTCTTCCCAATTTTGTCGCCTTCTCATACATTTTAACAGGGCCACGTTATGTGATGATTTTATATCTGAAGATTATACAGGGTGCAGCATAAATAACAGCCTTTTTGAAAGTCCTGATAATCGTAAATTGAATGTCGACACATTGATAACGTGGTCGCCAAAAGATGACGTCACTTGAGAAATGCAAAATGCAACTTCCGGATACATGAAACGAAATATGTTTTAATAGTTTTTCATGCAAAAAAAAAAAAAAAATTGTAAATAGTTTACATTTTCACAATTAGTTATAAATTTCATTGAAACAAATTAACTTAAAATTAAATTTTAAGTTTTGAATAATAATTACACAAGAATTACACGTTGAATAATTATTTGAATTGGATTGAACGTTGAATAATTATTTCACACAAATTTTAATTTAAATTGGCTCTTAATATATAGCTGAAAGGGGGATAGGTCCATACAGGTATTATTTTCTTTTTATTGTTATAAAAAAAAAAAAGTTATGAGTATTTTTTAATAGTAATCGTTCATTTATTTAATACGAGTATTTTTTTAAAATCTATATTAATAACTCCATTTTAATAAGAAATTTGTAAAAGATTCGATTTTTACTTTTAAATAAATTTTAACTCTAAACATACATTATATAAAAAAAAGGAATTTGCGACTACTTTTTTTTTTTTTAAATGTAATAATGTTTATAAAACACAACTATTAAAAGTTATTTCGTTTCGTGTATCTGAATGGCGAATTTTGCATTCATGAGGTGACGTTACCTTTTTGCGGACATGTTATTAATGTTTCGACATTCAACCTACGATTGTCAAGATTGCCCCCTTTTTAATTATTTATTTATTTATTTTACTTTAAATTCGAAAAAATAAAGAATAATTTAAAAAGGCTTTACTTATGCCACACCCTATATATATATATATATATATATATATATATATATATATATATATATATATATATATATATATATATATATATATATATATATATATATCACTAAACGTTATATATAATATCATTAAACGTCAGCATCATCAAAAATAAAAAATAAAAACATAATATATAACAATGTCAGAAAAAATTCCAATATTAACACATATTTTAAATGTATATATATATATATATATATATATATATATATATATATATATATATGATTTAATAAATGTTCCCAGTTTATTAAACAACAAAAAATTATTTATAAAATTGTTTCTGCCGACTTTTTAGAATAGACAGAAACAATTGTATATATAAAGGTTTTTATTAAAAAAAACAAAACAAAAAAACTTAAAACATGTATTAATACATTTTCAGCTTCAATAAGATAAAACCTATAGTTCTTAATCCATTTTTTTTCTGATAACTTAAAAGAATTTAACTATATACATAATTTTTATAATATTATATATATATATGATGAGAATAAGGGAAATAGTATTCCGACAAAATAGAGAAATAAAAGATAAAAAGGAACAAAACGAATTATGTGTTCATCAACGTTTCGTCTTTATTTCGAAATAAAGACGAAACGTTGATGAACGCATAACTCGTTTTGTCCTTTTTATTTTTTATTTCTCTCTCTCTCTCTATATATATATATATATATATATATATATATATATATATATATATATATATATATATATATATACACACACACATACACACGCACACACTTTTTTCGTATGATGATCATCAAAATCGCTGGCCAAGTCCTATAAAGTTTTTGTTTGTCATTTTTATCAATCATTAAAAAAAAAAAAATCGTTTTCTTTGTATTAAGGGTTTTTCTTTCTTTTTCTTTTTTTTGTTTAATTATTCTTCAAAAGTGCTTTCAACAACAAAAAAAATGAATAATAGTAAAAAAAAAAAAAAAAAAATCACTAAACAATATATTTTTTTTTTCAATTCTAAAATCTTTTCACTGACGATTAAAAAAGTTCCCCCATAAACCATTTTTATCAAATAGTGGAACAACCATATTTAGGAAATCATATTCCACGGCTCACATAGTCTACGTTCCGATCAATAACACTTCCCTCGGGCCGCAGTTAGTTAACATGGAAACGGCGGCAATTAGGTAGACCATGATGCAGACTACTCACTCGAATATACCAAGTTTGAATCCAATAAGTGCCATAGCATTGCTTTCATTTATGGATGTTGGCAACCTTCATGCGGTCCCTCCTATGAGCCCAGAAATCGGGGGATGGGGAGATGAGGATAATCAATGGCAACAACAGAATCAATTTCATTGAAATGGGCGCACCTGATGTTAATTTATAGAAATTTACAGTTTTGCTTTGTGACATTCCGGAAAGATATACATTTTGTTCAAAGTAGCTGAGTGGTTTTGGCTACTATAATCGAGTAACACAATTTGTATTAAAGAATAGTTCTTCATAGTAATAGCTGGTAATAAATGGGTATAAGCTGCTACACCTGTTTGCATTCACGGCGTACACCAGCCAATCAAATTTTTGTGAAGAGGAGGTATTTAGTTCTCTCTCACTCCAAGAACTGTGACACCTGGGTCAGAAAATGGGATTGAGAACTCAGCACCCCCAAGGAGGAACACTCTGATCTGCAAAAAGTGCCGATGAGGATAGGGGAATAGATAGCTCCCTCTGCATTCCCTGGTAAGGGCGCCTCAGGCAGTTAGCAATAAACTAACCCTCTTCTCAAACAGAGTAGGCAAAGCCTGGGAGAGTAGCCACAGGAACAGAATTGCACCGCAATCAACAGGTGATTACAGGAATGGTCTAATCTCTGTTGATTTCGATGCTGAGAATAAAAATCCCTCGGAGCCATATTCGTCAGAACATTTGGGATGAGGGAAGTAAGGCCTATTGTACTTAGTGACTTGAGTATCCCTTCCGTCACAGATGTTGAAAATAAATCCACCAACCATCACACAAATTAAGCAACATTTTTTTTTGTCAGGACAACCTGGCATGAGGATACACTTCCCTAGAAGTAAACCGAAGTAAACCCTGACCAAATACTCAAAATTACAAAATATCTGCAGCTCAAATAAGATCTATCTAAGGCTTACCTACATTAGCTTTTACGAGGAATGGTGCACCTTCTCCAAATGATATTACCTAAAGTAGCAGCAGGAAACTGGATACTCCACCAGACCAGATAAATTCTTGCCCTGGAATCCAGTAAGACCAGGAGACCAAAATGAAAGTTATACTATAACTTATGAAAGTGGTTAACTGGGGAGAGGAAAATTATGTTCTCAATTTCTTTACGAACTCTGTATTTGGGAGATAAAGAACTTTAATAGAACATTCTTATATCTATGTATCTCATATAGAGTTCAAGCGTTAGCGCCAGGTAGAGGGCCCCCTGATTTCTGAGAACTTTGAAGTAAAATAAAACAAAAAAATAAAAAAATAAATAAAATACTTATAAAACAGGCACAAGGATGAAACATTGCAGTGATGCGACAGCGGTCAGAGCTTGGTCGATAGTGCAGGACTTGTTAAATTTGAATTTGAGATTCTCTTTTGGCACCCAATCTAAGAGGGAGAGACTAATGGTAGATGCATCAGCCCAGATGTGGCAACAATACTCCATGCATGAACGAATGGTGGCTTTGTAAAGATATAGGATGCTCTCTGGTGCGAGTAATTTTCTAGCATGGTAAAGGGAGCCCACCTTCTTTGCAGCAGCCTTGGCAATGTCCTCAATGTATTTGTTCTAATCAACAATTGTTCAAATCAACAGAGTCTATGCCATTTTTGTAATAATCTCTCGAAATGTTGCTGACCCTGTGCAGATCTGTTTTCAGTAGAAATAGAAAAAGAAAAGTCCATCGCTATGGTCTTAAAAAAAAGTCCACCATTAAAGTGTCGAAAAGAGACATAAGTATGTTCCCTGTATTCGTAATCTTCAAGGTGTTTACATCTGGGGAAAATGCAATTTCCTACAGTTTTCTATAAAAATTACTTTTAATTATATACTACTCGACGAATTTTCATAATTGTTTTAATATATTATTTTCGACATGACAAGTAAGTACTGTTGTTTTTGCTTAAAACAAATGTATTAAAAAGTATCGACCTGTCGACTTAACAACAAGCACCAATTTTTTTTTTTTTTTTTTTAATTTCTTAAAAAAAAAAAATAAATGGTTCTTATTCAGAATCCCCTCTGAATTAAAAATAAACAAAAACAAAGAAAAATATTTACGATGTACGCATACGTAATGAAACGAAAATATCATATTCCAAATATCACAAATTGATCAGGTAATTTTATTTTTAGATAAGAAAATCAAATTTTATGATTACTGTAGAACTGTCTCACCTGCCATTAAAATAAATAAATAATACAAGGGAGATAACAATTAAAAACTTGAGATTTTATGTTGTTAACGTCTACGAATTCTCATTAATCGCTTGAAAATGATTTTCCTTATAAAAACTACTTACTCAGTTTACATGATTTTTGGAAAATGATATTTTTGTTTCGTCATGGGTACATATATCATACAGATTTGCCGTTATTGTTTTATTTTGTTTTAATAAAAGTTATTCTAAACATTCTATTTTATTTTTAAGGAAATTTTATAAAAAAAAAATTAAAAAAAATAGAAATTCTTAAGCCCAATTTTTAAACAAAGTTAAATTCAGCATTTCTGTCCACTAAGTTTTAAGCAGCATGGAACCTGGCCAGGGTGACGATTTAGGAATGTCATCTTCCCTTGACCCGGATATTCATGCAGCTGGGGACTGCTTGTGAATTTAAAATTCCTGTAAGTTTCCTCCTTTGCCGGCATAGGCAGAGCAGAGCTATTATCACACCAGGTACTACTGGTCCGTCATTTTTGAGTAACTGTGATCCGAGGAATGGGAAATTGATCGAAACCTGGACCATTAAAAAGCCATTAAAATAATGTAATTGGAATATTTCGAATTTACAAAACAAAATATATTCATAAACCATCGAATGTTTCTTAATTCACATGCATATACATATCAGCGCAAACACAGATACACACACACAATACACACACACACAGATACACACACACAATATATACACACACACACACACAATTATTTATATTCTTACAAATGTTTTGCCCTATTTTAACAGAATCACAATTGTAGACATTAAATCCTTCCAAAAAATTTCAGTTTCGGTGGTATCCTATAAAAAGCACAATTTCTTATATATATTATAGAGTCAATGCTTATCAAGGCCTTGAGGCTATTCAAGGATAAGGGTTAATGAATGTCAGCTGAAACAACACTGATGATCAGTGATGGTGGAAATTTGATTAGAGTTAATTTATTTTAAAGGACATCTCATCAAGAACTTTGTTTACATTAGACTTGAAAATCGCCATGTTATAGTCAGCTGGTAAGCAACTCTGTGGTATTGTGTTCCACAAATGATCAGTTCTGGGGAAAGAAACTGTGCTCATGGAATTTTCGTTTAGTTTTAGGCACAGATAGAGGGTATGGGAAATTGTTGATAGTTGTTGTAGCTAGTCGAGTGTTTGCCATGAATGCCTTTCAAGAGTGGGGCACCAAAGAGCAAAGCTCAGTCGAGCACCCGACATGAAAATAACAATAAAGCAGAGAAAATAACTAATGGACGTAGTATTAACATCTTGTATGGAAACCACTCCGGACAAGACATGAAGCCACTTCATGTAAGGAGTTATAGAAAATAAAATAAAAGTACTAATTCAAGGTCAAAATTAGCTAACAATAAGTGTTATACGGATAGCTTCCAATGCAGAATACAGCAATTCTTCCCCCTTTTTCAGAAATATTGCAGATGGAATGTGAGGACTAAGAGACAGTATAACAGAAGCGATGCACGGGGGGGGGGTTGTATTGACTCGCTTGAATTTGTGCGGTTTGTCACTTTCTCCTTTTATTCATGCAACAACTGTGTGGTGGGTCAAATATATGCCCTTCCCTCTCCCTTCTCGAATTGAGGGAAATCGTCAACTGACACAAACCCATGATGCATTGTTCTTTGTGTTAGTAAATGGAGCTCTCAGGCAATTGACAACGTTTATCACCGAGACTTAACTTACCCTCAGCCGGTGTAACAGGGTGACACCCCCCCTAAAAAAAAAAAACAGGCCCGAACTCTAATTAGACCCCGTTTCTTAGTGTTTTGTCTGAATGAAATGAAATTTGGTCATAACTAGTTTAAAAAAATACCCTCAAGACCTTTTGAACGCCCCCCCCCGCTTCGGCGGCACGGGGGGGGGGGCAAGATCAAAGTGTAGTATCTGTTCCGGCAGATGCTGCAAAGCTAAGACTAGCAAAGACCAGCTATGACTAGGAAAGACCATATGTGGGGGTAACCCCACATATCTGAACTTGGTCAAGGTAGGGATCACCCTACGACCACAGTTACTATCCAGCTCCCATTTCCCACCTCTCGGGAGCTGGATCCCCCTTTCCCTCCCCCCTCCCTCTCTCTCCACATTAAAAAACGGCCTTGTGCCTAATTTGCTCAGTGGGGAAGCAAATAAATACAAAAAAAAATAAATAAATAAAAAAAAAGAATACCCTCAAGGCTTTCGGGCCAAGATCAAAGTGTAGTATCTGTCTGGCAGATAGTGCAAGCAAAGACCATATGTGGGGGAAACCCCACATATAAGACCTTGGTCAATGAAAGGGCAACCCTTCA
Organism: Euprymna scolopes; assembly: GCF_053919585.1. Lineage (NCBI taxonomy): Eukaryota > Metazoa > Mollusca > Cephalopoda > Sepiida > Sepiolidae > Euprymna > Euprymna scolopes. The sequence goes on from NC_136516.1 coordinate 16,833,524, forward strand.
TACCAATTGTCACTATCCAGCTCCCCTACTCCCCGGAGAGTTGGTCCCCATTTCCCCTTCACTCCTCACTTTAAAAATCGGCCTTATGCCTAATTTGCTCGGGTGTGGGGGGGGGGGGGGCAAGTAAATACCTCAAAGTGTAGTATCTGTTCTTCAGATGCTGCACTTCAATTTCTTGTTCTCTGTCAGTGGAAGAGAAATCTTTCACGACTGAGACAATTTTTATTTTTGTTCCTTTTCTCCACGTTAAAAAACGACTCTGGTGTTTAACTCTGTCCCGTGGAGAGGCATTGTAAATAGGAACTAGTTTATTATATTCAAAACATCATATCAAAACACTAGGGTCTTTGACCTTTTTTTTTTTTCTCCGTTGACTGTAAAATGCTCAGAAAATCAATTGAATGTCCTGTTTTTTTTTTTGGGGGGGGGGGTCACCCTGTATATGTTAGCCAAATCATTGCAATGCCATTTTTAAAATAGTTATAACAACCTGGCAACCTTATCATAAAGCAATGTTCCGATATATACTATTGCACACTATCCAAATAGTAGCTGGCAACCCGGCGTTGCCCAATCATACAATACATTTAAACATAATATTTTAATTTATGCAGATTGCGTATGTATTATAATAGAATCAATCCTCTATTGAATATACTATATTACAAGGAATAATTTGCCCGGGGGACTAATTCGCAAAAAATAAATAAATAAATAAATAAAATAAATAAATAAATTATAATGTCGTTCATCAAATTCCGTCTGTGTTTGTTTACAATATCACGTCAGCTGAAATTTGGGCTTGATGATGAATGCGCTGGAAAAGTCACTTCTGATAAATGTTTAATTTTAAAATATGCAAACGAAGAAATGATTTGCAGCGATTTTAAATGGTGACTAATCTTTTTTTTATTGTAAATTGAACTCATTGATAAGAAAAAATTAAGATAAAATGGTAAGGTACACTTGGGCTTGAACAGGAGATCATTTGATCTGTAGTCGAATGTTCTACCACTAAGCTATATCTCCATCTTGTCATCTTTTTTTTTTTAAGTAGAAATGATTTGCTGTAATTTTATTATTTCCCTTTGCTGGTGTAACATAAAATATTCCCCTTTGAAATTCTCTTTTTAGATAAAAAAAAAAAGAATAAAAGTCTATTTCGAAGATCGGATTTTTTCGGTTTCCGATACTTATCGGATGAATTTCTGTACAAAACATATCTAAGAACACTGCCAGACATATAAATTAGCTTTGTGTGAAATTTGCAAAAGATAGGTTCAGCCATTTTGGAATCTATGAGGAACTCAAACACACACAAAAGTGGCTTTTATATGATAGTAGAGATAGAAATTTTTTATTTTTTTTTATTTTGTATTTTTGGAATCCTTTGAGATGAAGCTTCATAATTTATGCCTTCATTTGTTTTACGGAATGGATAGAAGTGTTGAGTTTTTACGGTTCCAAGTCAACATTGTCTGAAGATAAGGGTTTTAATCCTACTCAAGCAGGCCAAAGGATTAGTTGGCTAAAATAAGGTGAAACAACAACTATGGAAGGCAGTAATTACTGGGGATACAACTACAAGATTCAGCATTCACCTCCCGTTGCGGTTAATCACCTGAAGAAGGCCAGAGGATGAGTTGGCCGAAACGTGGTGAAACAACAGCTATGAAGATGAGGCTAAAAGTCCGCAAAAAGAATGAATGCACACTATCCAATCAGCTTTCTGTATCTGTCCGTCTGCATTAACATGATGATTGCAACATCTTGTCAGACGAGTGCCACTTCCTCAGACATTTAAAATCCATGAGGCCAAATGCTTGAGGAAGTATCTATACAAATATGATGTTACAGAGTCTTAGCTTTGTACGACAGCTATGTCTCTCTCTCGGTTCAAAATGTTGAGATCCAGCAACAAGCAAGAGCAAGATAGCCAGCAACAAATTAAACTGCAGACCAGCTTAATGCGGGTAATGGTCTTCCGCTTTATGGTTTTTTTAAATCAGAGATTTGCTTCTCCTAGAAAGGTTGCCTTCACCACGGCTTACGGGAGCCCTCTCCACCCCAATACACATATACACACACACAAATATATACACGGTGCTAGTTGGCCGTTGACCCAGAAAAAGAGTTAACATACATAGATATATACACACGTATGATGATGGAATACTCCGTCGATTTCGACGTATGAGCTTCCACCACAACAACTAAGTTGCTCAGAATTCCACACAAATGATTTGTTTATAGTGGTGAAGGCTTTGTGTAGAACCAACCACACTTTTTGGTATTACTGCCAACCTTTGTCGGTGCAGATGATTACCACAGGACAGGTATACAGTCCACCGCAGGTTTTTACATCGGAGTTACCTTCTCCTAGACGCATGTCTTCACGAAGACTGGCGGTGCACCTCTCCTAGTGATTTAATGCACCCCCAGATACCAACCTGGTAATTTCTATGACTATATACATACACACACACACAACTTAATTCTTTCTTTCCCCATGACAATACTTGGTGGTGAAGAAGTTGAATACCAGACTGCAAAATCAAAGGTGACTTTCTGACTGGGTTCAAATCCTTCGGCCAGCAGTAATTATCACTTTTTACAAAGACAATTGTGTGAGTATGAAACACTTGTCTGTAGGTAAAAATAATTAATATTTATTTCTAAAAACATGTCTAGAGAAGCTTTTTAGCATTTTTATTTTCATGTACTCACATTGACACACCGGTTCTCGTCAGATCACCCACGTTAAGCAACGTTGAGCCTGGCTAGTACCAGATAGGTGACCATTTGGGAATTCTAGGCACTGTATGTGCTTTTCCGTTTATCTGGGCATTGTTTCCAGTTGTCCTGAACCTCCACTTGCTACTGGTATTCAACAATGTCGACTCGGGAGAGATGTGGTTGGAGATTGTGCAACTCTTGCCACAAAAATTTCATGCGCAGGCCCCTTTACAGTAGATATCCAGTCTCTCAAGACTGAATATATATATATATATATATATATAAAATGCAGTAGTAATTAGATTATTGCATAAGCTGACTTACTGCAGGAAACTTCAGAATTACAAAATGGACCTTAACTCAAATTTTGAAATAGAAAATGAGCTCAACTGTTCGAGATAATATATATATATATGGCGATTAAGCTACACTGAATATTCCACGTTTCATCCACTCTAGGACTCTTCAGGCTTATGCGCAAATTTTGTGGTTGTCTGTCGGTTTTATATACGCACCATCTATTGAGATTTTAGTAAGCCAATCAGCTTTCTAGTATCCACCGCGCCCTTCCTATCAGCCAATGAACATGCACTTACCGGACAAAGGCCCATTTGACCTCTGGTTGACCTGTTCCTTTGTGTGTGCTCTATTTTGCCTGGATATCTAGTTTCTTGACCTGTTTTAAATTTAGGTTACGTTAGTGAAAAAAAAAAAAAAAAAAAAAAAAAAAAAAAAAAACTTACTAAATAGCTCTACCTACGTATTCAGCACTTTTGGAGTAAATACTTTAAGTTTACGCATAAATTTATACTTTCATGTATAAATTTATGTGAGTAAATGAAGTAGTTTATAATATATATATATATATATATATATATATATAACTAAGTATAAAATTGGAGAAGGCGCAAGTACTATTTCATCAGAGCACATTCTATTAAGGTGCTTGTAAAATAGGCAAAGGTTGTTAGAATTTGGAATAAGACCTATTAGATCTGAAGCTCTTTTTTGAATTCTGTCTAAGAGTGGGAGTCTCGTGGACCAGCCCAGATCTAGTAACAATATTATATCATATATAATGATATACTTTTATCTATACAACAAGTTGTCAGGTCGTTTTTACCATTTGTATAAAAATTGTTCTCACAAGGCTACGCTAACTGTTTTGTTTTTTTTTTTATGTGCAGTAAGTAATGTCATGAGTTACCTCCTTTATTAGAGATTATGCCCCCCCCCTTTTTAGGGCTCTTTAGTGTTACAGTTAACCTAAAAGGTTGCCTTTTTCTATATTTGTGAATTAGCATAGAATTTTATGCAATGTTGGTTGTACGTGGAAACAGGACTGTTAATGATAATTGTTTTAAAATTAATTTCTTCTGCTGCATTTTCAAGATTTAACTATTTTGAAAAGTTCCAAAGGCAACATGACCAAATTTAGTTAGAGATACAAATCTGAGACATTACATATATTTCTATATTTTTTTTTGTCTGTCCGTTTAACTTTTTTGCAGAAATTAATGGTGCAATCTGGCTCAATTTGTAATAGGGATTAACCATCTATTTGGCATAAGATATTCATAAAATTTTGTACATTATGGAGCAGCAAACTAAGCACTAATGTATATTTGCTATACACTTAGGAATTAATAGGAATTAGGCACCAAAATACCACATTTACTTTAAAGTTTATTTGGAAATTACTGGACTGATCTGGCTGAAATTGGGTATGAACCTTTGTTATAAAGTATAGCGAAGTAAGTATCATGGTATTTGTTAGAAGAATATTTGGTGGTTGACTAGCCTGGGTACCCGGCGTTGCCTAGGTGTTTGGACGTGTGTGTTGAGCAAAAAAAAGTTGTAGTAGGCAGGCATGGAAGCTCGAACCCATACCGCGAAGGAGGAAAAGAATGTGAAAAACAAAACAACAAAAAAAATGTGACGTCTGCCGTTGCGTCCATCGTCAAACCGGAAGTGGCAAAGAAATATAGAAATTATTAAGGAATTGTAAAATCTTTAATTCAAACGCATTGATATATATATAAAAATATATATAAAAGCGAAAATGTGTGTATGTGTGTTTGTAGGTGTCGCAAAAATTTTTGACAGAGGCGACGGATTTTTATGAGATTGGTATCATTTTGAAGCCCGATATCTTGGACGACAAATATCGAAAAATTGGCCAGAAACATTAAATCGTTCACCCTGAACTGGACCATTTTCTACAAGGAGGGGTGCCGAAAAAAATCGTTCCTCCTCCTACAACAATGGCGTCATGTTTTACCTAGAAAACATTGACGTTAATTTAAACCACCTGCAAGTGTTTTTACAGGTTTAATTTTATCCGTTCTCAAATGTATGTCACTTTGGTGTAGGGATAACGTGTCAGGCTTTTTTTTTTTCCGCCTTAGCCTCGATGCTTCGGGTTCGAGCCTAGCTTCCTACCTACACTTTTTCCTTGGCTTTGGTTTTTCTTAACATCGTGTTTTTTTTTTTAAATAATATTAAAACAGGGTCACCCTCTCCTACATACACACCTCCAAACACCGGGCAACCCCACTAGTTTCTTAGACGTCCGAATGCAGCAGTTACTAATCCATATTCTTCTGCTAATAAACACTTAGCATAACAGCTAAACTCATTGGTTAACAATTCTAAATGGTAGTCTCAAACTTTATCCTGGTTGGCCCATCTCTTTAATCGTCGTCGTTTTCTTGATTTTTCTTTAATGAAATTTCCATGATTTCTATCCATTCTTTGATACATTGCTTCATTATCGACTGCCTCAAGTATTTTACATCACACTCGTTGAAATCTGATTATCCAGTGTTTTATCGGCCTTGTGCATTGCTATATACATCAATAGAAATTATTAATGAATTGCAAAATCTTTAATTCATAGACGTTAATATGAACTTTCTGCTTCATATTTTTCTTCCAGACATCAGTTATTAATCCATATTCTTCTGCCAATAAACACGTGGCATAACGGATAACATCATTGGCTAACAATTCTAAATAGCATATCAGTCTCAAATATTATCTGGTTGGACCGTCTCTTTAATTGTCGTCCTATTGATTCTTAATGAAATTTCTATGCAAAGCTGGTGTATGGTAGTTGGTACACCTGTCCTAATTTTTTTTTTTTAAATGTTGATGGATCTATAAATTTCTTTGGTACCTACATTTCCTAGTTTCTACCGCAAAATTACTCCACGGATAGTTTTTTTTTTACACATTTTCTTTCAAAAACATTTAGCTTCTTCTCATGCTTTGTAAGCATAAAAATATAATGCAGGTTTCACTTAAATGTACAGCAACAAAAACAATCAACAATTTGTAAAGTCTTAACTTTCGGTGTTGATATGTCTTTCCTACTCAATATCTTTTCTATTCAACTTTTGCATGTAGAAGTTGCCTTAGGATAGCAATAATTATTAATTTACGTATAACTACCTGACATCGCAGGTTTCAGTTGCATATAAAGAAATAGGAATATCAATGCATTGCAAACTCCTAACTTTCAAATTGCAAAGTCTTAATTTTAGGGATAATTATGTCCTTCCTACTCCATATTTTTTTTAGACTTCCAAATGAAAAAAGTGATATTCACATTAATTTTACTAATGACACGTGGCAAGCCTTCCTATGGCATTTCCATTAATCTTTGAGAGTGATTGCCGCAATACACCAATCTAGGAAAAAAAAAAAAAAAAAAATCCAGCGATTGTAAGAGAGTAGATAGACCCTTGGCCCCAGAGATATCCCAACTCTGGTTTCTGAAAATTTGGATAAGCAGCCCTGTAGGCATTCCCTGGTAGGGACACTTCTGAGGGTACCTATTTACAATGCCTCCCCATGGGACCAGGGTCGTTTTTTTTAACGCGGAGAAAATGAACAAAACTTAAAAATTATCTCAGTAGAGGAGAAATCCTTCATGACTGACAGAACAAAAAATTGAAGTTTAGCATCTGCAGAACAGCTACTACACTTTGATCTTGTCCCAAAGGCAAACTAACCCCAACCCTAAGGACAAAAAGCAGCAGCCTGGGTGGGTGGACTACATAGAACTGCGCAGGCCATCAGTCTTTAATCAACAGAGAAAAGACTGTGTATACAAACATGTATGTTCATATCTATTTTTACTTTATTACATGGGAGTAACCATTTATCAAGGCCCAAACGCCACTCAAGGATAAAGGTTAATGTAGTGTATTAATCACTAATGGTGTAAATTGGGTAGAATTTGATTATGGGGACAGCTCAACAAGAAATTGTTTACATTGGATTTGAAGACTGTTGTAGTCAACTGGGAAGCAGACAAATGGAACAGTGTTCAAAAGGCAAGCAGTTCTGGAAAATAAACTTTGTTCATGGAATCTGCGTTTAGATTGTATCCATTCTCACTATGTTGTTTTACTAGTTGTTAATTTGTGCGCAGTCTATCATTCTCGCTTCTCTTGCTTCTCCCTCTGTTTGTAAACAGTCAGAATTAATAACTTTCCTTCAGCGTCGCTTGCATCCTTTTCTATATTGATGTAGCGAGACAGCAAGAAGAGTCGTAATACTATCTATCACGGAGTTGGGGAATAGAAAGAAAGAGAGGGGAGAAGGAAGATAAAATTAACAAAAAGAGTTCAGTGAAAAAATAAATAAATTTCACTGGTTTTACAAACTCATATCTATTTCTTTCTTTTTATTACTTTTACAGGGTAGTCACCACTTATCAAGGCCCGAACGTCACTCGAGGATAAGGGTTAAAAGTAGACCTTCTCTACACTTCTCCATTTTTTTTTCTCATTATTTTGCTTTCTCTTTCCTAGACGTTTCTCCGCCAAGAAAAAAAAGGTGCTACAAACAAAACTGCAACCAAAAATGCATTTTGTCAATTTTGCAAGTGATGTAACTTCGTTCTACCCAGAGGCATTACCTTTTTGTATGCAGCAAAAATGTGCAAATTATAAAAATATGTAGATTGTAAATTTTTTTTATTTAAGCCGATTACCTATATCATTAATTTTTTTTTTTTGTTGAAGTGAGAAGGGGGGGGGGGGGCTAAGAGGTTAATGACACGGACTAAAACCCCAAGTTAGGGTTGGAGTTAGGTTTTAATGAATTATTTCCTCTTTGGTTTAGATACCAAAGATAACCAATTCTTTGGTTCAAGTAATACCTAATAAAAAGAAAATTAAAAAAAAAAACAAAAAAACAAAAAAGAAAGAAAATACAAAAAAAATCTTTATGTTGTATACGTGCCAGTCACAGAACGAAAATTGTTTTATATAGAAAAACATTTTTTACAAGTTTTATTGAGTCATAATACACGATAGACATTTACAAGGTTAATTTTAAAATCTCTGTAGTTCAAATTGAGTTATTAAATATGGCGCATCAGAACACAATGTCTCGCTTCCCGATTTTCTTAGTTAAAAGAAGTAGCTACTTGATTAATTTACATGATTTTTGGAACATGACATTTACATTCTGAGACAAAGTTTTTTTTTGTTTTTTTAAAAAAAATTTTTTTTAATTAAATTAAATTTTGGGCAAGAACCAATTCTCCAGTTGATGTATTGTGACCCACATTTTTTTTTTTTCTTTCTTTTTTTTTTTTTTTTTTAGAAATGCTGGTTGAGTTTCCAGTGTTTATTTAAATGCGAAGGAAGATAAAACTTAGGTCGAGTGACAATTGAAATAAAATCTAATATATAAAGCTCACTATGTCCGTCTGTTTCCATATTTTCAAACCTTATCTCCTCCGAAACTAAAAGTCACAGAGCATTGCTAGGGGCCTTAAATGATTGGATTTTTTATGGACCCTTCTTTTATGGGTCTTTAGCTGGTTAGAATAGTTTTTAAGGGTCAAAAAAAAAGTCAGAATTAAAAAAAATTGTTATTTTATATATTCCTCTTAGTTTATTTTTAATCAGTTCATGTGTGTCACGTTGGTACAGTGGTAACGTCACCAGCTTTGAATGTTAGTTTTGCTTCTGGTTTCGATTCTAGCTGATGGCACCCCAAATTTTTTTTTTTTTTTTTTACTTTTGAAATCACAAATCTATAATAATATATACGAAATCTGAACAAATTAAAATATATTTAAGCGTATTTTATGACCGGGCAAAGTCAGGCGCTCACAATAATATATATATATAAAAACAAATTTACAAGGTCGTGACACTAGACATATTAATGTTTCAAATAGATAGTCGGCTAAAACCATAAGTCCTCATCAGGCAACTTAATAAATGGTTGCTTTCGACAGAAGAAACCAATCCTCCAAAACTGCTTTCTTATTTTTTTTTTTTTTGAAGACTGCTTTCTTCCGTGGAAAGCAACATTTTAATAAGTTGCTTGATAAAGACTTCCTGTTTTAACCGGCCATGTAAATTTGTTTATATAAAACATGAATCTTGTTCTTTTATTGTGCACTCTTAACCTCATTAAATTCATCAGTTATCACTCTTGAATACCTATAACCTTGCTCTTGTCTGATGGGAAGCATTAAGCTTCAAAATACCATGGTCTAAAGAGTTTTCTTTAGAGTTCACAGATTTTTCATTATAGATTTAATGATCAAATAAAGTTTGACTTTGATTTAACTTTGAACTGTCATCATATATATATATATATATATATATATATACACACACATTATTTACGTGCATAAAACCCATATTGATGACTGCTAAAAATTAGAAACCTGCATGTCTATGCGTATACTTTTATGCATGTAAATAATATTTAATAAAAATAAACACGTCCCATAAAAAATAAGGGTGATTCACATATATACATATATATATACATATATATATATACATATATATATATATATACATATACATATACATATATATATATATACACATATATATATACACATATATATATACACATATATATATACACATATATATATATATATGAATAACAAGAGCTTATAGCTTATAAAAACCGGTAAGGTAGCGGAAAAATTACAATAACAGCATTTCAAAGTTGTTAATATTACTAAAAAAATAAACGCCAACAACAAATCATATATATATATAAATAAATATGTGTACACACACATATATATATGAAAAAGAAACTGATGCAAAAACGTGTGGTCTACTGTATGCTTTGTCTTGTGACAGTCATCTGCACAGACTACACTTTAATAGCCAAAAGTGTGGTTGGTTCTACACAAAGCCTTCACCACTATAAACAAATCATCTGTGTGGATTTCTGAACAACTTAGTTGTTGTGGCGGAACCTCATACATCAAAATGCTATTTTTAGACGACAAAATATGATCGGTTTGATTCCTAAAAGTTAACGCAGTGAATTTATAACGTCCTGTATAAAATAGTATTAATAACAAGTAGATTCATATACTGGGAAATAGGATTTGTGGTCAAGGTTTATTCCTCTAGATTAGCCGTGTTGTGTTCCATACCTACGTGCATGAACAGAGTAAACTCGAAAACGGTGCGACTCCTTCCTCGCAATCGAAACTATTTTTACTGTGGAGACATTATATTTTGCACATCACATAGTCGTTCAATGCATGGATCCCAGTTGAGGACTTGGGGCTAACTTGGAAAGCAAACCTTTACTGTTGGCTGACCATGTATGCTGAAAATGATGAACCTGTTTGAAAAGTGCTTCAGTGGTATTCAGAGGTGAAGCGAGCACTGACTGGCCTCATATTTTACCAAGACATTTTTGGAGGATCCTGGCTTCTTGTAAGTGAAGCTTCTGGGGAGCATCATGGCATAGAAACCAATGGATGACTCAAGAAAAAAGTGCGTGTGTATATATAAGGTTGGTCCAAAAAATAATGTTTTTTGATGTTCAACTTCATGTCCAAAAACGACATTTTTGCACCAACATTATATATATATATATATATATATATATATATATATTTTTTTTTTTTTTTTTTTGAGAGGGAGGGATGTCAGTAAACACTAAATTAGAGTTTTTTTTTTAATTTGTTTTTGCAAAATTTACATATCTCCATTTCATCTTTTTTCATTCCATATAAAAGAATTTCTAATATTTGTCTCTGAAGAGTTGTTTAATGGTCTTCTGCTATTTAATAAAACATATGTAAGACTTACTATAATTTTTTTTTTTTTTTTTTTTTTTTAAATTCATGAGTGTGAATTAACTACATTTTTAGGTTTTGGAAGGATGACTAATTATATGTGTGTGTGTGTGTGTGTGTGTGAGTGTGAGTGTGTGAGTGTGAGTGTGTGAGTGTGAGAGGTTAAAATATGCAATATACCTTAAAAACTATGAGCATTCCCAGCTATTCCATTGCAGCCAGTCTTGTAAAGTAGGCTTTTATGCCACACTATCAAAAGCATTTGATATGTCAAGAGCTATTGCTCTAGAGACAAAGCCTCCATCGAGTGTGATATAACAGTAAAAAATGAAATGTCTATTAAGACAGAATGTATGAAAGACAGAAGGAAAAACAATTAAGCACGGGAAGAAACGAAAATCAAACGAGATTTGATCATTTTGGTTTAGATCAGTTTTTTCTCCACTAAAATCTCTTGTTTGATTTTTATCTGCTTAAGTATTTTTCTGGCTTTCATATATATATATATATATATATATATATATATATATATATATATATATATTTTATGTTTTTTTTTAGAGGGGATTATTTTATTTTATTTATCAACATAAAATTAATAACTTAATTTTCCTTTATTTTATTTTTAAACATTTCCAGGAATATCTGCCCTACTCACGACTAAAATGTTAGTTTTATTTTGGTGTCTTTAACTTCTCCGCCCATTTTTGCTGATGAGGATATGTTCAAAGGACAAAACTTCTGTCAAATTATTGTCAATATTTATTGACAATTTTAATAAAATGAACAGTTTCTGAAACGATCGTACAATTGAGTTGATTTTGTTCGTTTTTCTTTTTGAAACTGATTTTTAATTCACAATTATGAATCGTTTTACTCTCTCTCTATATATATATATATATATATATATATATATATATATATATATATATATATATTACGAGAAAAAGCTATAAAAATATCATACACAGACAAATATCTCCAACTGACAATAACAAAGCTAGACTCATTCTTTACTATAAGAAATTTAAAACATCAGAAAATAATATCTTTGGGAGAGTAACTTCCATAACAATAATAACATCTTTGGGAGAATGTAACTTCCATAACAACCGTGAAACAATTACATCGGTTACATAAACCACTACCTTATACCTCCATCTCACCATGCATAATGTAGATTCTAACATAATCTATCAACTTCTACAAAATAAGGACATAACTGTCCTCCCCTCCTTCCGATCTAAGACAAATATTAGTCTGTAAACCGCAAACATCAGAAATCAAATTTTAAAAAGTTAAAAACTACTTGAAGCCAACTACATAAAAAAAAGCCTAAAACCTAGAATCAACAATTTTACCTTTTAAACCAGTAACAATATTTTAATATAATCTTTTGTAGGTTGAAGAGCCAAGATGGCCAACCGATGCTCATGTCATGCGGAAACTTAAAATTGTGAAATGTGGATATTGGAACAAAATGCATTTTAATATTTTGACATAAAAAAAGACATTTTGGTGTCTTCTTTTTCAGACAATGTTTTTTTTCCAAAATCTTTTGCATTTAACGTGTAGAGTATGAATGCACGTGTTTTTCTGTGTTTACTGCGTTTCATAAGTGCGTGTATTAACGTTAAGGTTAGCAACAAGCGAAAAGGAAGTCATGATTACATGCTTTTATTAAATAGGTTCATCCCGAGATTAGTTAATTTGTATAATTTGAATTAAAAACTTGCAAGAAATATTGATTATTTTTAATTTTTAGTTTTTCCAAGATTAACCTTTATGTATAAAAAAAAAAAGAATAATTGAAACTTCCTTTTGTCTAATGTAGAAATAAGATGAGATAAAATTATATAAAATGAAATGACAAATGAAAGCGTAGTGTAGTTATTTCAAAATAACTTTATAAATTAAAAATATGTCAGTCTTGGATATGACCTTAAACTATATCCGATGGTGAGGCCCCAGCTTGCGGTCTTTGGGGAGTGTGGAGCCACCCTTTAATTGCCATTGCTCCCAGGTCCACTCTGACCCGGAGTGGTAGTACCTGTTAGGATCCCAACTATGGATAGAAACCGACTTGGAAAAAAAAAAAAATATATATATATATATACTCTATTAAAAAATGTTCTTCAAAATAACTGGATTCGGCATTAAATAACCTGAAATGGGTTGATATGCCATAAAACAACCAACCAAAATATGTCTGAAAAAGAAAAGACGCAAAAAGTCGGTTTTCTATTTTTGTTTTGTGCGTAAAAAAAAAAAAAAAAAAAAAAAAAAAAAATTACACATTTCGTTCCTATATTTGCATTTCACAATTTTAAGTTTCCACGTGACAACAGCATCAGTTGACCATCTTGGCTTTTAAACATACGAAAGTTCATATTGCCACATAATGAAACAAATTTTTAAAAGTTAAAAATACTTTAAGCCATCTACAAAAAAAGCCTAAAACCTGGAAGCAACAATTTTACTTTTTAAATCAATAAAGAAATATTTTAAAATACCTATCATAGCTATCACCTTTCTTCCATGGAAACCAAATTTCTCACCCTAGATTTTGGCCACAAAAACAGCCTGGCACCCTGCTGTCTGCGAATACTAACTATGTGCGACTACAAAATTCTTTTCCTAGCCAGTTTTCTCAGCCAACCATTCATTTGCCTCTCAATGACTCAACGTGGAATCGAAAAGGTTTGTGATATATAACTTTTTCAATTTTCACAGTAAAAATGAGAAAAATCAGAAAAAAAAAAAAAAAAAAGAAAAAAGGTATAATCAAACAGAAGCTCTTATTTTTTACAAAGTTTGCTTACATGAAAGAATACTGTCTATGACACTTTTTAGTAGACATTATGTATAGGTTGTTTGAATTTGATCTTAAGGTGGCATAGTATCAAAATAGTTTGACATGGAAAATGTTAAAATTTTCGAAGTAAAAAGATAAAAATAAAAAAGGTATAATTAAACAGAGGCTCTCTAACTTTTAAGCGCATTTGTTTAAATGAAATTATACTGCCTATATATATATATATGGCGATTAAGCTACACAGAATATTCCACGTTTCATCCACGCTAGGATTCATCAGGCTTATGCGAGGATTTTTTGGTTGCCTTGTGTTTTTATATATGCAGCTTCTATGGAGTTTTTTGTTAGCCAATCAGCTTTCTAGTTTCTACCGCTAAGCTGTAATGCTAACAAAAAACTCAATAGAAGGTGTTTATATAAAAACGTGAGACAACCAAAAAATCCTCGCATAAGCCTGATGAATCATAGCATGGATGAAACGCGGAATATTCTGTGTAGCTTAATCACCATATATACTTTATAACTTACTACCTAGCTCTACCTAGGTATTGAGCAGTGTTGAAGTAAATACTTCAAGTTTACGCATAAACCTATACTTTCTTATATTAATTTATGTGATTAGATGAAGTAGTCATTCACACATTTATATATATATATATATATATATATATATTGTACTTTGGGGTAAGTGCGCCAAATCCGGGAGTAATTGCACCAACAAAAAAAAAAAAAAAAAAAAAAAAAAAAAAAAAAAAAAAAAAAAAAAAAAAAAAAAAAAGAAAAAGTGCTCTTTATATGCGTGGTTGCCAAAAGAACACTTTTAGCTAGTCGGCATAATTACCCTGGAATTGGCGCAATTACCCCAACATACGGTTTATACATGGGACACTTCTTTTAGTAGTCATTATGCATAGGTTGTTTGAATTTGTCGTACATCTTTGACTATAAACAGCAAACTGAAAAAGCAGTCAAATAACTGTTACCAAAGGTAAGAAAAGTTACTTTTCTACCTTACCTAAATACATTTTTCACCCTTCATCTTATTTTAAAGTGTTTGAAACGCTTAAGTTAAAACGACAAGATGCTGAACATGAGCTTTGGAGCCTCAATAATCGCTAAAAATCCAAAATTTAAAAAATACTGATAGGAATTCATGTCACAGATTTTTACTGGTCGGATTTCAATCAGTATTTTATTTTTGAGTTTTGAGCAATTGTTGAGACTCCAAAGCTTACAGCCTCATGTCTGCCATCTTGATTCTGTTTTTAACTTGAGCACTTGGTACTTTCAAACCTCTAAAAACTCTTGCCTTTGGTAACATTTTGTTTCTTGACCACATTGTCTATAGTAAAACATATCTCGTTTTATTTATATTGTATCTACTGTTGCAGTTATTTACCTACTTTGTCTATTTTATCTTGAATGAATTTTCTGGAAGGATTTTACTAGTTTTAATCCATTTATCACATATTTAATATCATCGATTACTGAACATATGTGCTTGTGTGGGGATCTGAACTTATTGTGTGATTTTATGCAAGCGGTTCAAATTTAAAGGAAGTTTTTTTTTAGTTTTGTTTTTTTTTACGAATTTGATTTTCTTCACTTTTTGCTCAAAAAAAAAAAAAAAACTTTAGGGAAATTTTTTTATTTATATTTTTTGGGGGGGGATTATTTTTTTTTATTTTTTTTTTTTTTTTAATTTTCTCTTTACACCACAAAACAGACACATTTGAAGTTTTCACAGCCTTTTTTTTTTTTAAATACTGGCCAATTAATACGGTGAGGAGGGGAAGATTGAACATGAAAAAAAAAAAAAAATTGAAATTATAAATAAATTTTTTTCTTTAAATTGCCCTGTTTTTTCCTTTTCTTTCATATATACAGACTTGCAGGGGGAGGGGGTTTAAATTTAAAAAAAAAATAAAAAAATAAAAAAAATTGTGTAGTAAACAATTATGGGGAGGAGAATAAAATTAAAAAAAAAAAAAAAAAAAAAAAAAGGAAGATTTTCTGTCTCCCTTACCCCCTAGAAATCAAGCACTGAGAACCTGAGAAGCACTTTTTTTTGTTTGTTTTTGCAAATAATTTCAACTTGTTTCAAACGAAACTAACATTTCTATTCCTGTTTCAAATAATGTTTTTGTTTATGTACAAATAACAAACCTATTTTTTTTCTCCAACGTCTTTGTACACACATTTGTTTAGCAGCATGTGTATGCGTATCTGTCTGTGCCGCTTTGTGCGTGCGTGAGATATTCAACATGTGCGTTCATGTTAATTTTTTTTTTCTTTCTTGGCCGTCCTTACATTTTTCAGTGTTGTCTTTTCTGCATTTCTGATCAGTGTTCTTATTTTTTAAATTTGTATTTACTTTTATCGAAGTAAATAGGTGTCTTTTTTTTCTTTTTTTTTTTTTTTTTAAATTTTTAAAATATTCATTGTCTGAAAACCCACGGATAACAAAGAAAAGACAATTTTTTTTTTTTTTTTTTTCTTTGTCTTTTCATCTCGTTATAAAAAAAAAAAATTTTTAATTTCTCTTTTCTAGATATTCATCTTTTTTATTTGTTTTAGTTCACTAAACAGATAAGTCAGCTTTTTGGGGGAGAGGAGAGTCGGTCGGATCAGGGTGTTATTTAAAGAGAAAAAAAAACACATTTTTCTTCCTAAAAGATCAAAAAATTTAAGGGACTTATGTGGGTGTGTGGGCGAGGGAGTGGTAGTTTTTTTTGTTTTTGTTTTTTTAATTTTATTTTATTTTTTTTTATTTATTTATTTTTTTTTGGTTCTTACCCAAAATTCAACATCATTAAAGAAACAAAACTACAGAAAAATCTTCATGCAATAACCTGTAAAACAAAAATGTCATATTCCAAAAATCACGTCAATTAATAAAGTAGTTTTATTTTATATAGAATATCATTTTAAACAATTTAAAGTACCTAATGTAAAATCATTAGCATTTACAAGTCTGATCTTGCAAGTTTGAATTATTGCGAACTTATTTGCTCTTGTAGTTTTTTTTTTTTTTTTTTCAAGATGGTGAAAAGACAGTCCCATTTTGCTTACTCATAAAATTTGATTTTCTGTGTTGATAAAATTACTTGATCAATTTGCATGATTTTTGGAATATGACATCTTCATTTAGTAATGGGCACACATTATCAAGATGTTTCTGTGTTTTTTAGGTTTGTGAACTTTCACTTTTTTTTTTTTTTTCTTCAATCTTCCGTTACGCCTGATTTGTTTCGATTTGGGTATAAACTCTTTATTCGATCAACCGAATGGCTTGATCGGCCTGGGAGGCTCGTTTGTTCTGGTAATGTGGGTGATTTCGATGATGTGCTGCTGCTGCTGCTGAGAATATGGTGTATGGGTGATGGATGCAGACCACTCCCGCTGCTGGTTGATGGAGGAGGGGGTGGTAAGGTTGACGAATGTCTGGTCCTTTGTGGCGTGTCACGCTTCAGAATTTCGTCTTGAAGCATTGCAATTTCACGATTTAAAGTTTCAAACATGGACTCGTAATGTTGCACCTGAAGGTGTAAATCTTTTGTTGCTTGGATGTATTTGTTCTGCAACTGAAATTCAAAAAAAAAAAATTAACCATTTAAAAAAAAAAAAAAAAAAAAAAAAAAAAAATCAAAATATCAGGGCATACGAAAACAAAATTTCTATGAAGTTTGACTGGAAGCATCTGAATTTTCACATTTATGGTGGCAGCCACTACTCCTCGTGTCATCTCCCCCCCCCAAAAAAAAAATTAATTAAATCATAAAGGAGAACAAAAATAGAAAATTTGAATTTTTATCACAAAACTATTTTTTTTTTTTTTTTTTTTTTTTTTTTACACATGGAGTTCACCACTTATCAAGGCCCAATGGCAACTCGGGGATAAGAGTTATTGTGTGTACAGTAATCAAAGGGATAGTGTAGCAATAGTATTGGAGAATTGGTAAGGTGTCATTACTTGGGGGGGGGGGCGGTTCATCAGGAATTTGTGTTGGACTTGAAGACATCCAGGTTGAAGTCGAGAGGGAAACAGGCAAGCGGAACAGAGTTCCACAGGCGTGCAGTTCTAAGAAATAAGCTTTGTTCATGGAATGTACGTTTTGATTTAGGCACAGATAGGGAGCGGGGAAAATTTTTGAGGGTGGTTTCAGCTAGTCGGGTGTTTTTTGAAAAAGATTGGCGAGGGGGGACCAGACAATAGAGCTCAGACGAGCATTTGCCATGGAAATAACGACAGAACAACAACAGGCTCGCTACGTCTCTTCTGTGGGAAAGAGGTTACAGGGCATCCCCCCCACCAAGCTACGAAGTCTATTTGGAATCTTTATCACAAAACTACTTGAGGTAGCTTTCTGATAAAGGGGAGTAACACTTGTATGCACAATACCATGCAATTTCAGAACAATGTATCTTGATTTTTTTTATTTTCAATATTTAAAAAAATATTTTTATTAATACTTAAAAAATAATATTTATTTTAATTTTAAATATTTCAACACAAATTTTTACTGGACATAAAGAATACCATTTTCAAGGCCTTTTCAAGAAATTTTAAAGACATTTTCATAATTTTCATGGATTTTTCAAAGTAATAAATATAGGGCCTTTTCAAGGAAAAAGTCAAAATTTAACGACTCTTCAAGTCTGTACAAATCCTGAATTCGCACAGGTGCAATGCAAGCTGGTCAAGAATTTTATAAATGAGTAGTGTACACGAAATGCACGTCGTCTCCTACTGGACACAAGTGGGTGTATTTTTAAGTCAGTGCAGCACTAGGTGTATCAGAATTTTTGACATCCTAAACATGAAACTGCGAATAAAATATAAAAAACTCATGATTTTTCTTTTAAAGTGGGTTGTTTATTTTCTTTATGGATTATACTTCCAAAATAAACTATTAAAGTTGTTTTAAAAGTAATAGAAATATTTTTTTTTATTTAAAAAAAAAAAAAAAAAAAAAATGAATTTTACGAAATCAATATTTTTCAATTTTTAAACTTTAAAAATCTATCAAACTTTTTCTATTGATTCTATTTTTACGATATTTTCAGGGTCAAGGTGAAATTTTATGCTCTTTCCAATAAACCTAATATATTTTAAACAAACGTTTTTTTTTTTAAATTCACGCCCCCCCCCCCATTTTCAAGTGTCTATTAAAAAGTAAATTTACTCACCAAAGTTTTATGTATCACAAATTGAAGAGAAAAGGTCAATAAATAATATATTCAAATTTAATAAAAAAAAAATTAAAAAAAAAAAAAAAGTGGTTTTTTTTTTTAGAAATTTACCTATAAAATTCGAAGTTTAAAATCTTTTTTTTTTTAAACCACGTTGTTTTTTCTTGTTTTTTTTTTTAAAAAAACCTTGGTCCTTGCTCCTTTAATTGAAAAAAAAATAAATTAGGGCTTGAATTACATTTTTCGAGTAGTTATAAGCTTGGAAAGACAGGGGGTCGAATAATTCACGCCTCCCATTTTGAAATGTCTGTTAAAAAGTAAATAATTTACTCAAAGTGTTATATATCACAAATTGAAGAGAAAAGGTCAATAAATAATATATTCAAATTTAAAACAAAAAATGTTTTTTTTTTTTTTTTTTTTTTTAGAAATTTACCTGTAAAGTCCGAAGTTAAAAACCTTTTAAAAAAAAACAAAAAAAAAAAACATTGTTTAAAAAAAAAAAAAAAAAAAAAAAAAAAATTAGGGCTTGAATTACATTTTTCGAGGAGTTATAAGCTTGGAAAGACAGGGTGGAATTATTCACTATTTTTCACAAAATTTCTGACACACCTACTGCAGCACATAGCACAGCGACATCTACCATGTCGAACACCGGAGGTTGCAGGGCTTTATTTAAGACAGTATGCATCAGCTTTGACAGAATTTAAAATGCCCTTTCTACATACCAGCAAAACCTTCACACCAACTTATACACATAGAATGAGCCAAAAATAGGTGGACAATGTTGTAAACCTTCCTACTTGTGGAAGTGGCACTCTTGTTATGATAGGGACCAACTAGGGTTTGCTATCCTGCTTCAATAAAAATGGTCCCGGCTACCTATCTCCACGACATTCAGAAACTAAAACAAATATAATTTAGCTTGATTTGTTTTTTCTTTTAATATAAAGAGTTGTATTCATTTGTGTTCAAATCTTTAATGAGGTTTCCACCGCAAGAGTGCCAGTGCCACTTCCACAGGTAGAAAGGTTTACAACATTGGCCCATCCTGCATATATATCTATAATATAAAGCTGTGTGTGTGTGTGTGTGTGGTCACAAATAGGCTCTTATATAGTTGATTATTTTAAAAAACTGATTACATATAATGATAGATGTATCGAGACACAGGAATGGGTATGTTTGATCTGGCATAATGATGATTCATTAAAATTGTGGGGTCTGCGTTCGCGCCTGGTCCACAAAGTATGGAAATAGGCACAAGCTTTAATAAAACTTTTCATATCTATCTGTGTAAGTATACTTTGATAATTATGTTTCAGTTTGAAGAAATATGGTATGATAAAATTATGGGGTGTTCGTTCACACCTAACCTCCATAGAATGGAAATATATCGCAAAGTTTAACAAGGTTTTTTTAATATAGATCCACAGAATATTGTGATAAGTGTTTCAGTATGAACAGGTATGCTATAATAAATTATGGGGTTTATCTATTTTATATTTACTTTCATCATATTTTGCTTTGGTTTTGATACCCCCAAATTCGAAGCTATCTCTTTACAACCCTTCCTTTTCATAACCTATCATACTTTCATAAATTAGAGTCCATTTTCTGTAGGAGGTTTTTGAATCCAGTTAACGACGGGTACTTTTGCTAGTATATATATATATATATATATATATATATATATATATATATATATATATATATATATATATATTAATTAATCTAAAGAAGCTTCAAGCAAAAACCAAAAAGAATGTAAAAATAAAAACAAAGAATGCTTTTTAAATCTCCGGAGGGGTGGGGGAACTAAATTTAACCTATCACAGACTTAGCACCTATATAATCTGACTTCTAAAAATTTTATAATTACAAAAGAGAATTCATTTATATAAGGATGAAAAAAAAAAAGCCTTAATTAAAATTGTTAACTAGAAATAGACTTAGCACTTGCATAAGCAGATTTCTCAAAGATCTTCAATTATAAGAGAATTTAATTATATAAGAATTAAAAAAGAAAACCTTAACTACAATTTTGTAAATAGAAAATGGAGATCCTCAGCTGCTTACCATGTAGCTGTTTCGGAGATTTAAAAACAGCACAGCGGTTAAATACATGACTCTTAAGTCGATAATACCACTTCCCAATAAGAAAACGTAGAATAATACAGTCACTATTGACACTATAATATATATTATAAAAAAAAACTTAATATGTATAAATAAATTTAACAAGATTACAAGATCTATTCTGCGACATGTAAACTAGCATATAAATGATATAAAAATGCATAAAAGCTTTTTATAAATCAAATTTTAGTCATTCAATGAATTTTAAAATTCATGACGTGAAATGTTTGAATATCAAATCAAGAGATTTTTTATTATTCTATATAAGACAAAGAATACATTTTAAATATTATAACTCGGAAGTAGGCATTGCTCCAGGAAAATACCTACTTCAGATCATTACCTTGTGATGTGGATTACTCAAAATACAGTTTCGATCATTTTACCACACTGCTATCCAAGACATTCACTTCGGATTTTACCATGCAATTTGGATGTGAATTTTTATATCTTTCTTATTAACTTCCCTTATTCTATGACATTTAAATACTTAAACAACTTTTAATTGTGATTTTCCATGTCTCACTGACTTTAGCAAATAAAGTGTAAACCATTATAATTATTTGCTAATATTTTCTCTTCTGAAAAGATGGTAGACATCGAAATTCTATAGGATAAGGAGTTAGAATATTTCAAATGTATTCTTTGTCTTACATAGAATAATAAAAATCTTTTGATTTGAAATCCAAACATTTCATGTCATAAATTTTTAAATTCATTGAATGACTAACATTTGATTTATTTGCTCTATCTTGTATATCGAGCAATTCTTATTTAGGTGGGATAGTCCTTATAGAATATTACTGCCAATAATATTTTGTAAGACTTATAATCACAGGTTTCCATACCGGTTGATTGTTAGATAATTTTATTCTGAAGTGTGTGTATATATATATATATATATATATATACATACATACCTAGTTGTTTGGATTATTCAGATTACTGTTTGATAGATATTCTCTAACATTTCGTATTTACGTTTTATCTCATTCATTCAGTTTTATTGGCAGTTGGGTGGCGAGGGTTCAATGTTTGCTCTGATATAGTAGTGACAATAACCATCAGTTCCAAAGCCTATTAATTTTTTTTCCAAATCTTCTCTTAATGTTCGTAATCACTTAATCATTCATTCTCATTAATCCTTATCCTCGAGTAGTTTTTGGCCTTGATAGGTGACGATCCTTTTCTTTACTAGAAACGTATGGTTCAACAATAAACTAATAAAACGTTTGATTTACTAGCTAAAATGCTATTTGAGTCTGACTTTAAAAATCTGGCAAGATAACTTTATATGTTAGATTTATATAGCACCAATAGCATGGTAGGACAAAACAATAAAAAAAAATTAAAAATAAATAGGAAGTGGCTAGTTAGAAACAAACTTTGATTTGTTCGCTTAAATGCTGTTTGGGTCTGATTTTGAAAATCCAACAAGATAATTTAACACATTAGATACAAGAAAAAGTATAATTACATTGCTAATAACACAGATCAATAACAAATAAAAATTTACTCATCAGAAGCAAAGGTTAATTTGTCAGCTTAAATGCTATTTGGGTCTAACTTCAAAAATTTTGCAAGATAACTTTATGTGTTGGACAAATTTTCAGTTAGTATCTTTTTTTTTTTTTTCCTTTAAATTGTGTTCTCTTCCCGTTGGATTCTCGTAATTATTTTTTTTTTTAATTTACGCCCCCCCCTCCTCCTCCCCTCAATCTCTCTTCAGTTTCCCAATCTCCTTTCTGACTCGCTACTAACAAACCGAGACGAGTCTCGTCTTCCAGGCAACCTGCCATTCTGTGACATTTGAATCTTTAAGAATATTACATTCCTCAGTCTGTGCATCTGCAGCCTTCCCAACCCTTCCTCAGGAACTATTCTTACCAGCCAAGCCCCTATTCTGTCTCGCAGCCTCTCGTCTAAGCTCAGACTGTTGCAGCAACAGTAGCTGTGGTGGCGATGGTCATGATAATGACAACAACCACAACAACTCGGAGCATCATCATGACCATTGCAGAGGGTGGAGTCATACCCACCGTCGAACACTTGTTAACTTCCGACTACCTCGCACCAGCCTGATCCATCCACCTTACAGACGAGCAACCCTTCACTGTCGACAACCTTCTCCACATTCTAGTCCTGACCCACACTGCTTGGTCTTCCCTAGTGCAGTAGACGCAGCAAGAGACAGACGGAACGTGCAGAGCAACCATTCCTCGACTTGCATTCCATTCCAACTGCCACTAGTCCTCAAAAGCTCTCTCTCATAGTTTTCCTCCTACTACTATATCAGAGCAAACACTGAACCCTCGCCACCCAACTGCCAATGTTGATGCGACCGAAATCGTTTGTGTCACTAACACCTGCCTCCACTATCCTTCTCCACTACTCTCTTCCGTCAAGTTCAAGTGCCCTCCCACCACTGAGCACCGTCGCCACCCTGCCCATCCATTATCTCCTCACTGCAGCAGCAGTGGAGACTACCGTCTGCGCGTTGATGTTGGTGGTGGTACGAGACATGGGGTGGGGTGCAAAGTATTATGGCACACGAACTGCATCACTGATTGACGGACAAATCAATAATCGACGCACATTTGGCAGAGCGGGGGGGGGCACGGCTGTGGGAAGGGGGAGAGATGTGGAAGAGACATGGAAAAATGCATGGAGAGGGGGTTGGAAAGGGACTGAGT
>NC_136516.1:16862191-16864691 GCF_053919585.1 Euprymna scolopes
CTATATAGTCATAGATATATATATATATATATCTCACTCTATATAGTCATAGATATATATATATATATATCTCACTCTATATAGTCATAGATATATATATATATATATCTCACTCTATATAGTCATAGATATATATATATATATCTCACTCTATATAGTCATAGATATATATATATATATATCTCACTCTATATAGTCATAGATATATATATATATATATCTCACTCTATATAGTCATAGATATATATATATATATATCTCACTCTATATAGTCATAGATATATATATATATATATCTCACTCTATATAGTCATAGATATATATATATATATATCTCACTCTATATAGTCATAGATATATATATATATATATCTCACTCTATATAGTCATAGATATATATATATATATATCTCACTCTATATAGTCATAGATATATATATATATATATCTCACTCTATATAGTCATAGATATATATATATATATATCTCACTCTATATAGTCATAGATATATATATATATATATCTCACTCTATATAGTCATAGATATATATATATATATATCTCACTCTATATAGTCATAGATATATATATATATATATCTCACTCTATATAGTCATAGATATATATATATATATATCTCACTCTATATAGTCATAGATATATATATATATATATCTCACTCTATATAGTCATAGATATATATATATATATATCTCACTCTATATAGTCATAGATATATATATATATCTCACTCTATATAGTCATAGATATATATATATATCTCACTCTATATAGTCATAGATATATATATATATATATATATCTCACTCTATATAGTCATAGATATATATATATATATATATCTCACTCTATATAGTCATAGATATATATATATATATATATATATCTCACTCTATATAGTCATAGATATATATATATATCTCACTCTATATAGTCATAGATATATATATATATATATATATCTCACTCTATATAGTCATAGATATATATATATATATATATCTCACTCTATATAGTCATAGATATATATATATATATATCTCACTCTATATAGTCATAGATATATATATATATATCACTCTATATAGTCATAGATATATATATATATATCACTATATATAGTCATAGATATATATATATATATCACTATATATAGTCATAGATATATATATATATATCACTATATATAGTCATAGATATATATATATATATCACTATATATAGTCATAGATATATATATATATATCACTCTATATAGTCATAGATATATATATATATATCACTCTATATAGTCATAGATATATATATATATATCACTCTATATAGTCATAGATATATATATATATATCACTATATATAGTCATAGATATATATATATATATCACTATATATAGTCATAGATATATATATATATATCACTATATATAGTCATAGATATATATATATATATCACTATATATAGTCATAGATATATATATATATATCACTATATATAGTCATAGATATATATATATATATCACTATATATAGTCATAGATATATATATATATATCACTATATATAGTCATAGATATATATATATATATCACTATATATAGTCATATATATATATATATCACTATATAGTCATATATATATCACTATATATAGTCATATATATATATATATATCACTATATATAGTCATATATATCACTATATATAGTCATATATATATATATATATCACTATATATAGTCATATATATATATATATATCACTATATATAGTCATATATATATATATATATATATCACTATATATAGTCATATATATATATATATATCACTATATATAGTCATATATATATATATATATCACTATATATAGTCATATATATATATATATATCACTATATATAGTCATATATATATATATATATATCACTATATATAGTCATATATATATATATCACTATATATAGTCATATATATATATATATCACTATATATAGTCATATATATATATATATCACTATATATAGTCATATATATATATATCTCACTATATATAGTCATATATATATATATATTCACTATATATAGTCATATATATATATATCTCACTATATATAGTCATATATATATATATCTCACTATATATAGTCATATATATATATATATATCACTATATATAGTCATATATATATATATATCACTATATATAGTCATATATATATATATATCACTATATATAGTCATATATATATATATATATCACTATATATAGTCATATATATATATATATCACTATATATAGTCATATATATATATATATATCACTATATATAGTCATATATATATATATATATCACTATATATAGTCATATATATATATATATATCACTATATATAGTCATATATATATATATATATATCACTATATAAATATATATATATATCACTATATAAATATATATATATATATATATCACTATATA
>NC_136516.1:16869691-16874691 GCF_053919585.1 Euprymna scolopes
AGATATAAAAATATCAGCAAGTTCGTCCACTTAGCAGGCCGAAAGTAGCATCAGGACATTTCCACGAATAGTGACGATGCAGAGGCACGTCAATTACGCATATAATAACACCACATCCCAAGAATTCTGAAAAATTATTTCTGAGAATTTTTTTTTTTTTTCAGTTGCAATCATAATTGATTGAAGCAGAAACTGATGCAATTTTTGTCATTCAGCTGACAGACACTGACAACTGGAATGCACAACACAACTGTCTGACCGACAGTCAGACTAGATATTACGCATAAGCAGAGCTGACATAACGAGCTAAGCATTCCAACCTCACCCATCGTCTGAAGAGCCATAGTCTCGTCTGCCTATTTGCTTCGACTGCCTCCGACTATTTGCCGTAGACATTTTTTACAGAGCATTTGCACACATGCAAAAATAATTTTTTTTAAGATATTAGCAGGTATTATCGGTTAAATGACACTCCAGTTTGCAACTCTGAACCCTAACACCCTCCACACACACATATATATATATATACACACACACACACACACGGTATAATCACATTGACACACCGGTTCTCGTCAGATCACCAAAGTTAAGCAACATTAAGCCTGGCTAGTATCAGATGGGTGACCATTTGGAAATTGTAGGCACTGTATGTGCTAAGTGTTTCATGGTAAACAACTGATGATCCCTTAAATTAACATTAGGACTATTGTAGATTTGAGAGAGCAAGTTGATGCAGTGATTGCAGGTTATTAAATGACTTACTGACTAAATAGTTTTCCAACAAATAAAAAATACAAAAATTAGGGTTTTTTTTTTTTTTTTTTTTTGTTTTTTAATAATTAAATTATAATTACTTAAAGGCTTGGTTACCAAAAACAAAAATATATAATTTGAGTATCCAGTCAAATAAGTTCATGTAAAACATAATTTACAGTATTAAATTTGTGTTAAGAATTTATTTTTAAATCATATTCCAAATAAAGTAACTTGATTTGATAATGATTTATGTCAAATATACAAATGCAATACACATCTTTCTTTCTCTATATATATTTACAGATATATGTATATATATATATATATATACTTCAGAATAAAATTCTGAATGAAATTAAATTCCTTGAATGACTACAATTTGATATATATCTATATAATTATAAAACTCAAATGACCTTGTAACGATGTATGTAACCCACTTTCCGGTTTACGACATCCGGTTGCGCATATTATTTCGAAATTATTATTTAACATGGAAAGAGTAGAGGGTTAAAATAACTGTAATGTTATACAGAAGTGAACGATGTAAAAAAAAAAAAAAAAAAAAAAAAAAAAAAAAAAGCAGATATATAAAAATTTGAATTTAACTATAATAAGTATTATGGTATCTGTTCAGTGCACATTTACCTATAAGTATGGCCAACCACTTATAATTCAGTAACTAATTTTTTTTTTCCAAAATAATCAATTATAATAAACAGAACGACTCAGATCTATCTATATTCTTTTTTCATTTTAATATACTTTCATAGAAATGTTTCTGTTATGTCGGAAAAAAAAAAAAAAAAATTTTTTTTCTTTGTCTCAAGTGTCACGCTCATACATGAATTCCATAGCTAATATAATATATTGACCCAACGGGTCACGAGTAGTCTAGTATATATATATATGCGTGTGTGTGTGTGCTATATATGCTCTACAGATAGCAGTAGAGGGCTGCTGTATATTCAGATCAAACCGATTTGAGAACTGCAGCATGAAATCATTTACATCAGAAGCAGCAGCAGTGGCAGTTGTGATAGCAATATTAGTATCATCGGCAGCAGCGGCGGCAGTGTTTGCCGAGATACAAAAGCAAAAGCTACAATGATTCTGCCGATGCATTAATGTGGGCGGAATCGGAAGGAACGACCAAAAGACCCAGCCAGGTCTTACATAATTGTAGCAGTTCCGATATGTAAGCATGAATGAGGCAGGTAGAAATGGCACTCTGACTTTCCGCAGACATTTTTAACACAGCAGTCTGGCTTGAGATAACAAAACTAACTGCCATTGAAAGAGATGGCACTTGGAAGAGTGCATACCTTCGCAAAGGCATAAAAACCAAAGATAAATATTAATACTCCAACAAAATAGTGTTACTGCATTAATAAATAATATGTTAATGAATTAATAAATTATACTGCGTTAACAAAACGATACAGATTACTGCGTTAACAAAACGATACAGATTACTGCGTTAACAAAACGATACAGATTACTGCGTTAACAAAACGATACAGATTACTGCGTTAACAAAACGATACAGATTACTGCGTTAACAAAACGATACAGATTACTGCGTTAACAAAACGATACAGATTACTGCGTTAACAAAACGATACAGATTACTGCGTTAACAAAACGATACAGATTACTGCGTTAACAAAACGATACAGATTACTGCGTTAACAAAACGATACAGATTACTGCGTTAACAAAACGATACAGATTACTGCGTTAACAAAACGATACAGATTACTGCGTTAACAAAACGATACAGATTACTGCGTTAACAAAACGATACAGATTACTGCGTTAACAAAACGATACAGATTACTGCGTTAAAAAAACGATACAGATTACTGCGTTAACAAAACGATACAGATTACTGCGTCAGCAAAGAGATAACTATTACTGCGTCAACAAAGAGATAACTATTACTGCGTCAACAAAGAGATAACTATTACTGCGTCAACAAAGATAACTATTACTGCGTCAACAAAGATAACTATTACTGCGTCAACAAAGAGATAACTATTACTGCGTTAACAAAGAGATAACTATTACTGCGTTAACAGAGATTATATATATATTGCTATTTTAATGATTAATATGAAAATTAACCATTAACATTATGTTAAAAAAATTATTACCACATTAACGAAGAGATAGACATTACAAATTGATCAATGTTATTTTTTAAAATGACAAATTTTAATGCATTTACAAGATTTAGCAATTTTAATACAATAAAATATTGTTAACGCACAAATAAACATTGCTATGTTAACAAAACAGTAAACGTAACTACGTTAACAAAACACTTTCCAAAGCAAGTGCTTGTCTGAGTTCCAATCTCTGGTCCCTCTCGTCAATCTTTCACGATAAACACCCGTTTAGCTGAAACCACAGTCAGTAATTTTCCCCACTCTTTATCTGTGCCTAAATCAAAACGTAGATTCCATGAATAAAGCTTCTTTCTTAGAAGTGCACGCTTGTGGAACTCTCTATCATTTACCTGTTTCCCACCTGATTACAACTTGGATGTCTTCAAGTCCAACATAAACAAATTCCTGACAAACCGCCCCCTTAAATAAGACTTTATCAAATCTCCAATACTAATGATTACTACGATACTATCCCATTGATTACTGTACATGCAATAACCCTTATCCCCGAGTGGCTTTCAGACCTTGATAAGTGGTGACCTCCCCGTTAAAAAACACACTAAATTAAAAAAAATATGTTAAAAAAAAACGATAAGAGGCAAGGTAGGAGATACTAAGCCAAAACTAGTGAAACTCATTTTTGAAAATGCTGTTTTGTGAAAGCAAGACACTCTTAGAAAACAGACTTTTGGGCAGCACTATATAGATAAAAATGGTTATTTAAAAAAGTTTTAAATTTTAGAACATACCTACTTCGCCAACGTTGTCCAGGGCAGCATTTTACTTGAAGTTAGTTTAAAATAAGAGGGGAAACTGTGCATTTTTTATTTTTAGTGTGTGTGTGGGGGGGGGGGATTTGTTTCATTTTTAAAAAAATTAATTTTTTTTTTTGTTTTTAAATCAAATTTTGAAAGTAAAGTTTAATTGGTAATGTAGTTTTCTTGAAGCATTGTTCAGTGTGTACATACAAAAAAAAAAAAAAAAAAAAAAAATTATGCCTATAGGAGGCAGAACAATATAGAGATGTAATGAATAGACTCAAACTAAAGAAACTTAGGATACATTGGTGGAACCAGCTATGCAGTTTCACTTTTATTGAGTCAATACGTGTGTGTGTGTATATATACACACACACTGAAAAAATATAATTTACCAAGTGGGTCAACAGTTTGTAGTTCTGGCTAAAATACAAAACTGGCTAATCAGAATCAAACATTGATTTTGTCAAAAGAAAGTTATCACAAAAATTTTATATACTAGACGAGACCTTTCTGTTATATAAAACGGACAGTTGCCTGTACATTTGTATATCCAGTTGAAAGTCAAAGATTATGAAACCAACACACACAAAGTTTGTATATTTTTTTAAAAGGTTTTTATACTTACATCTGTTGGTTCTAGCTTCTGTTTTGTTAACGTTTCTATTTCTTTCAACAAACTCTCTTTGCCTTCCTCGGCATCGTGCAACCGACATTCTGTTTCGATCCGCATGTTTTCGAGTTTCTTTCGCAATCGCTTCTTCTTTTCTATGCACCGAGTGATCTTGTTTTTTGCCGACTTGCGCATTTTTGCTAACAGCTGCGAAAATGAGAAAATAAATGGATCAATCAAAAAATAATATTTAATGCTTTATAACTTTGTTGAACTAATTTGTTCAGTCATAAACAAATGAATATAATGGCATAAATAAATGAATATAATGGCATAAATAAAGTGGCAATTGATTCGAACACGCCTTGTATGTATTAGTTCAGTATCTGGGTAAATAACTGATATCTCCAGTTTGTTGTTCATTTAGTATGCCACTATCTGTCTCAAAGACTGGAGGATTTTGCTTGTTGTTATGAACACTTTTTTTCAAGCATTATGATTGGTTGGTTGGTTGTTTTTGTTTTACGACATATCAACCCTTTTCAGGTTATTTAATGCCGAATCCAAAGATTTTGAATAAAAATTTTTTTAATAGAATATATTTGTTTTCACGTTGGTTTCTATTTAACCCATAGTTGAGACTAACAGGTACTACCACTCCGGGTCAGAGTGGACCTGGGAGCAATGGTAATTATTAAA
>NC_136516.1:16879691-16917191 GCF_053919585.1 Euprymna scolopes
GAACAGCTACAGGAGGAATTGGAATACACCCTACTAAAACCTGATATGTCACAGCTGGTGAATTAAAAAAATGCAATCTGGATGTGAGGACACTTTATAAGAACGATATGAACAAAGGTTCTTTCTAAGAAGTGCATGCCTGTGGAACTCTCTTCCATTTGCCTGTTTCCCACCTGACTACAACTTGGATGTCTTCAAGTCCAACATAAACAAATTCCTGATGAATCGCCCCCCTTAAGTAAGACACTATCAAATCTCCAATACTAACGATTACTACAATATTATCCCATTGATTACTGTACACGCAATAATACTTATCTCCGAGTGGCTTTCGGGCCTTGATTAAGTGGGGACCTCCATGTAAAAAAATAAAAAGACAAAAAAAAAAAAATGCAATAAAGTTCTGTTTTAAACTTGGAAAAAAATGTCGCAAACATATGGAATACGAGGAGTATGCAATAAATAATGCCCCCGACCCACTTCCAGTTGTCTGATCAAGCTGAAATTTTGTATGTGCAATGATTTATATCTCTACGGCTTATGTGGCAAATTACAGCTCTGAACTCAGTGGTTTCTGTTTTACAGGTGTTTGAATTGAGTCAGGTGTGAAATGGAGCCTGTTGAATGTAAAGCAGTGATCCGGTTTTTGTATTTGAAAGGATGCACACCACAGGAGACTTTTGATGAAATGGAAGAAACTTATGGTGATAATGCTCCATCATATGACCTTGTAAAACGCTAGCATCGTGAATTCAAATATGGCCGGAAGTCTGTGGAAACAGCTCCCAGACCTGGTCGCCCCCACCCCTTCTGCCATTGATTAGGCATCTGTCCGTCAAGTTGAGGCGCATTACTATTCGCCAAATAGCCCAAGATGTCAAGATTAGTACAGGGTCTGTGGAAACTATCATTCATGACCATTTGCATATGCATAAGGTGTCTGCCAGATAGATTCACCTAAGCTCAAGGAAAGCCTTAGAGGCTGTCATTATGCGATAAAGGAGATGAAAGAGGCTGTGATGAGGGTCATTGGTACACTGACACGAGAGGACTTCCATGGGGCATTCCATGTTGGAACGTTATAAGTACATTGCAGAGGGATTAGAGTTTCAGGCGTGTAATATCAATAAAAGTGTCCATACGAAAAAAAGTCTGGAAACTTATGGAAGGCACCTCGTAGTATTCTTTCTGTGGTCACGAAACCACACTCCTAGGGATTATCATCACCTTTTTAAAAATCAAATGCTAACAATGCATAGAATCAGAGGAACCAAGCCGAATTAGATGTCAGAAAAGCAAAACTCACCTCGATGATTCGGAGTGGGGAACGACTCGTTCCGGGTGTAAGAGGACTGGTGGCCCAGTTTGCAAAAACGCTGGGACATTTCTTCCATGCAAACTGTAATAAAACAAACTAAAATTCAATGTCAGAGACTCAGGTTAACGACGAACAAGCGTTGAAATCATACACAAGATTAGGTAGAAATACTTTCTTTTTAAAGGGGGAGGGAATAGGGCAGGTTATTCCCACGTGTAGACATCTATAATAGAAATCTCACCTGTCTGTTTAAAGGTATCTATATATGTATGTATGTACTACCATACTACCACTTGTTTGTTTTTTTTGTTTTTTTTTTTTTTGCTCAACACACAGCTCTACACACACGGACAATGTCAGGCACCCAGGCTAGTCTAATATATAAAAGGCTATATGTTTGTCTCCATATTTTTAAACTATCTCTTCCGAAACTAAAAGTCACAGAGTGGCGCTAGGTGCCTCAAATGATTGGATGTTTTACGGACCATTTTTTTTTTTTTTTTTTTTTTTTTAAATAGGTCTTTAGCCGGCTAAAATAGTTTTTAAGGGGGGGGTCAAAAATGGGTCAAAATTTTTAAAAAATCGTTATACATTTTTTACATTCATCTTAGTTTATTTTTAATCAGTTCATATGTGTCACATTGGTACAGTGGTAACATCACCAGCTTCGAATGGAACAGTTTTGCTTTCGGTTTCAATTCTAGCTGATAACACACTTTTTTATTTATTTTTTTATTTTTTATTTATTTTTTTTTATTTTTTATTTATTTATTTTTTTTTTTTTAAATCACAACTCTAATCATATGTACAAAATCTGGACAAATTTAAAATATATTTAAGCGTATTTTACGATCGGGCAAAGCTGGTGTGTCAACGTGATTGTGTCCTATGATAACGGTGAAATAAATAAATAAAATAAAAGCAGCTTGTTTAAGAATTTTGAAAATACAATCATCAATACATGTTCTAAACTTTTAAAATATTTATTTGCACAAAATACAAAAGATACATTATGAACAAGTTAGACACACGACCATTCAAAACTGTGGGGATAATGGGTGTCGTTGGTCATCCTAGTCCTCCAATATTTAAAATCCTTTTACTATTAATATGTGCATGTATCGTTCACGTGACAAATTTCTTATGTTAAGAATAAGTAGTTTTGAAAACACTTTTTCAAGATTGTGTCAAGCTAGTCTAGTCTTGATTCACTTCCTTCAGGTTTTAGTTTCGATTTCAGCTTGAATATTTTTTTTACTTACAAGAAGTGAACTGTTTAGAAAAACAATATTCGCATGCACATGTCTTGTTTTTTTCCCCCCTCCTTTATTAATGAATTTTAAGGATGTGTATATGTTTTTTTATATATATATATATGTTTTGGATTCACTCCTAAACTAATTAACCGATCATTATGTGTTAAGCGTTGAGACATTATGCTGAACAGAGTGCAATCTCGATACTGAGTGTGAAGTAATTTCCAGTAACAAAGATGGCGGCTAAGAATCAAATGCAGTTTGTGACATAGCCAACGGCGAACTGATTGCATCCAAAATCCAACAATTTTTATAATAACTGAATATTTTCATTGGTTGATTACCACAACCGTGTCGAGACTGCACTCTGTTTAACATAATGTTTCAACACTTAACATTATGAATTTTAAAGATGTATATATGTTTTTATATATATGTATTGGATTCACTCCTAAACTAATTAACCGATCATTATTAATTTTAATTATGTGTATATGATTATATCTTTTTGTGTCTTGGATCAACTCCAAAACTAATTAACTGATCATTATGAATTATATGTAATGTATATGTTTGTATATGTCTATAGATGTCATATTCCAAAGATCACATACAATATTCACCTACTTTGTTAATGTATTTATGTGTACAAGGAACTCTATCCAAGTAATAAGGAATTTGACATACTCATGAAAAACTTATGGAAACTTAATTTTTTTTTTACTTACAAAAAGTGAACTGTTTAGATAAACATAATACTCGCATGCATATGTCTTTTTTTTCCTTCATTTTCGGTATTTCTGTTTATAATAAATGATGGCTTAGACCCAGGAAAGTAGGAAAAAGTATAAATGCACACGGTGTAGAATTTGGTCGTAAGAGGACTTATCGAAGAGGGGAAAAAATTTGACCTACTTCCTCTATAGGTCAGGACAATGAAGATGGCGCTCCTAGGAATAAATGTAATGTTTTAATATTACAAAATAATGTGTATGAAATGGCATTCTATAGTTAAATAAGGTAATAGCGTAAATATAAATTTTCATGTGCAATCCGTTGTTGTAAACGGACAGTATTTTGGTCCACAGTGAAAAAACTGCACCTCTTATTATACACAAGATAAGAATTCTGCATTAATTATAATATATTTTTGTGTATTTTATCACTGGGCAACGCCAGGCAGGTGGTCTGCTAGTATATGATACTTTTAAATAAAGGAAGGGGTGTTGAGAAAGGTACAGATGGGATGGATGTCAAGTAAAATGGTTGTATAAAAAAGATTTGATAGAACCTACCTGTCTCTCATGACATTTGGTGCCATGAATTTTGTGTCTTTGAACACGATGCTGGGTTGCCAAGAATAACCAGTTACGGGTGTTATGGTGGTCGCTGCCGAGTGATGCGGTGATGACCATGCACCCACTTGATTTGAAGTCTCTTCAGTTTTGACGCGTTTGCCGGGGATCCACTCATCGCTCACCTGAGTAAAAATAAAAAAATAAATATTGGAAGGAAAGAAGATTTTGAAACGTAGACATCGTGTTTCATGGCAGTCCTTTATTATGAATTGCGTGGAATCTTTTAGTATATTTTTTTTAGATCCTCATTGTGAACAGCTAGTTATTGTTGCGTTGCTAACAAAAAACAGCTGCTCGTCACCCTGAGGTCATAGTAGTGATGTGGTAGTTAACACTTGTCTTCCTCTCTTGATGATAATGTAATAACAGATAACCAAAAAAGAAAAAAAAACAAAAAAAAACACATTTTCCCTTTATGTTTTACGTTTTTATAATAGAAATAAAGGATGGGAGAAGGGCATGTTTCCCTTCTGCGCGAGTTTGTGAGCTCCCGTGAGTTTGTGCAAGAGTGTGAGCCTGTGTACATGCTTTCGACTATGTGCATGTGTGTGTTTGTAAGTGTGTGTATGTAGAGAGAGAGAGAGCAGTGTAAACATTTCCCCCCCCCAAACACCTCCCAAAGTCATAAACAGGTAACATTACGTATAGCAAGTCAAATGTTGAAGGTTCAATTCCAGTGAGTAAAAGATTGGTTTGAGTGTCCACCTTTACATGGGAAATATAAGGAAACAGAGAGGATGAGGAGACGCAGAGAGGATGAGGAGACGCAGAGAGGATGAGGAGACGCAGAGAGGATGAGGAGACGCAGAGAGGATGAGGAGACGCAGAGAGGATGAGGAGACGCAGAGAGGATGAGGAGACGCAGAGAGGATGAGGAGACGCAGAGAGGATGAGGAGACGCAGAGAGGATGAGGAGACGCAGAGAGGATGAGGAGACGCAGAGAGGATGAGGAGACGCAGAGAGGATGAGGAGACGCAGAGAGGATGAGGAGACGCAGAGAGGATGAGGAGACGCAGAGAGGATGAGGAGACGCAGAGAGGATGAGGAGACGCAGAGAGGATGAGGAGACGCAGAGAGGATGAGGAGACGCAGAGAGGATGAGGAGACGCAGAGAGGATGAGGAGACGCAGAGAGGATGAGGAGACGCAGAGAGGATGAGGAGACGCAGAGAGGATGAGGAGACGCAGAGAGGATGAGGAGACGCAGAGAGGATGAGGAGGAGAGACAGAAAATAAGGAAAGCGAGGAAAGGGGAAGGTAAAGAGAGGAGGAGGAGATAAATATTTGAACTTTAATCTCATGGTGCACTTGCGTTGTGCAATTGCATCGTTTGCCGATTTCACGCAAATTGAAAGAAAAATAACGGACAAACCACAACACAAACCTAAATCGCACGAACATCGGGGGACCCATAAAAGAAATATCCGCTTATGAGTGCCAAGAAATAAAAGAATCCGCAGTTAAATCAATATAAGAACACATTTAGGTCATCAACAGTTGGACAGCAGACTTAATCCGATAACCTGCCATGTTATTTTTATCGTCGCAGCTGCCAATGTCACGCTTCAGAATTTTAATGTCAAGCAAAAATAACAGAATAGAAAAAAGCCTCAGCTAAAGTTCCTTAACAGACTTAAGCCAAATGACAGACATGAATCGCAGGACACTGGGGAGAAAAAAAGAGGCCAGCAGAGCATAGGGAAGAGCCCAAAAAGACGGCCAGGCAACAAGGGACATCGTGTAATAGTCCCATAATGCAAGTAATAGTGAGCAGTAAAGTACCTTGACAATATTTCTCAGATAATTAAATGTATTAGTAAAAGTGCATGTTTACCCAGGCAAACGACTTCCTGTTTTGAAAGTTACAATAAAAAATAAAATGAATAAATTCAAATAAATATATAAAAATGACAAAAAATATGACCAACTAACTAAAACTTACAAACGAAAACTGAATAAAAGTAAATAAGCAAAACTAAATAAAAATAAATAAAAACTAAATAAAAAAAAATTAAAATATGACAAAAAAATTATCTTGGTACCAAAGAAAACGATTTTATTATTCCTATTTACAATGCCTCCCCACGGGACAGAGTTAGACACCAGGGTTGTTTTTTTAATGTGGAGAAAAGGAACAAAAATAAAAATTGTCTCAGTCGTGAAGGCTTTGTCCTTCACTGACAGAAGAAATTCAAGTGCAGCATCTGAAAAACAGATACTACACTTGTTATATTTTCTATATATTCATTTGAAAAAAAAAAAAAAAAAAAAAAGCAGTGAATATTGACAAACGAGATTTATTAGTGAACATGTGGAAAATACCCGCCACCGGCCATCATTTATTTCGTTTTTGTTTTTTTTTTAGATTGGTTTGAAAAGATAGAGATTATTGCTTTCCTACCATTAACAAAAGAGTAAATTCTTGTGAAAAAAAAAAAAAAAAAAAAAATTTTTGAAGGTGAGGTGGGGGGGGGGATCGTTTTGTTTCTTTTCCAAATGGCACCATTTGATGGGAAAAGTGTATTGATCTTTGTTGGCAAGGATCATGACTCACGCTGACCTCCAACCATTGGCAAAAGTCTTGAAAATATATATATATATATATATATATATATATATATATATATATATATATTTATTAATGGCCTGATAAGGCCACAGAGGAGACAACCAAGCAAAAAAAAAAAAAAAAAAAAAAAAAAAAAAAAAAAAAAAAAAAAAAAAAAAAAAAAAAAAAGAACCTAAGCAAAATTCATCCCAAAGCAGCAAAACTAAAGCTAGCCTGCCAGGACACTATACACACAAATGTAGGCAAATTTGGCCATATATTATTGGTTTGAAAATATAGGTTCTTTTATACCAATTGTTATAAAATGCTAACAGAATTGTATTATCTTCAAAAAGCTGAAAATTTTCACGTAGTTCCGTCCCATAGAACCAAAGATATGAACATTTCAATATTCAATTTGGCTACGAATATATATATATATATATATATATATACACACACTACTTTTTTGGTAATTTTATAAGTTCAAAATCTATCTCAGTGACTATTGATCACAATTTAACAAATGAAGACTTGTTGGAAAGCTAATGATCTGAATTGTGTAGTGAGCTTTGTGACATTTGCTATTAAAGTCGCACATTAAAAGGATCATCCATCGCTTATTTTTGATACTTTAACAGACATAAAATGTTTGTCATTTGTTTTCCTAGTTTTGCATATGAATTACAAAATATCTGATATTTCCCCAAAACCTCTGGCCTTGATAGAGGGGAGACAAAAAAACAAAACAAAAAAACTTGTTGCTATGGTTTCAAATGATCTGAAATAACAGTAAGGGGAGACTTGATTCCAAATATTTCTCATATGTTATATTTCCCCTCTTTGGTTTTTATACATAAAGTAAATTTCATAGTGTATAAGAATTATTTGATACTGGAGATATTCATAATCGTACCCTATTCCAAAGAGGGGAGATATAACATATGAGAAATATTTGGAATCAAGTCTCCCTTTACTGTTATTTCAGAACATTTAGAAAGTTTTAGTCTCCCCCTCCATCAAGGCCAGATGTTTTGGGGAAATATCAATATTTTGTAATCCATATGCAATATATGGACCTTCACCTGGTAAATTCCATTTTCTTAATTTTAACTTTTGCACTGACCCCCCTACCCGACTAAAACCGAAATATAAAGTTTCACATGGTTTTAATACTCTATATATATTAAGTTTCATGTCTGTAATCAAAAACTAACAGGAGTTTGGTAGGCAAAATGTTTTAAACATAGATATATATAGAAAGAGGTTTGTGTTTACTATAAACTTTTTACGCAATTATGCAAGTATAAATCATGTAGAATATCTGTATGAATATAATTACACGTAATAGTTAACTAAATATGACCATCCCATAAGAAAACCGAAAAAATTTTTATAGGGAATTAATTAAAATGAATGTTTAAAAGAATATGCAAATTAGATCTTTTGCATATGAATGCAATTCCACAAACCATATCTAACAAAGTTGTATTTTGTTTTTTAAATAAATAGAAAAAGGTTTTTTTTTCTGTTGTTCTTGGCCTTCGGGATGTTACTCTTAAAATAATTTGTCTCAGTCAATGGAGGAGAAACCCTCTATACTGAGACAATTATAGTTTTTGGTCCCTACCAGAGTGCACCTTTTGCCTTTTTGAGGGTGGAGCTGGTTTTCCTCCACATTAAAAACGACCTTGCGTCACACTTTGCTTTCATGGGGAAGCAAATAAATGCTAATAGAAAAAAGGGGGTTTAATATCAATACAAAAAAAAAAAAAAAAAAAATACAAGAGTATATATAAATGTGAGCGAATATATATACATGTATAGTGTGTGTGTGTGTGTGTGTGTGTGTGTGTATGTATATATATATATATATATATATAAATAAATATAAATAAAGAGAGATGTGTGTGCATATATATATATATATATATATATATATATGCACGACTGTTTTTGTATATATGTGTATGTGATTTTGTCTACATAAGTTTATGTAGACAATTACTTGGCCTTTTGGTCAAGATCAAAGTGTAGTATCTGTTCTTCAGATGCTGCACTTCATTTTCTTGTTCTCTTTCGGTGGAGGAGAAATTCTTCACGACTGAGACAATTTTTATTTTTGTACCTTTTCTCCACGTTAAAAAACGACCCTGGTGTCTAACTCTGTCTCGTGGGGAGGCATAGTAAATAGGTACATAAGTTTATGTATTTGAGTGTGTACATGCATCTGTTTGCAGTTGTGTATGTATGCCAATGCGTGCAGGTTCGCCGGGTGAGTCATAATTCCACTGTTTCATGAAGACAATTCCCAGTCTCTTCGCAAATGAGTGTCTCTTAAATTTTTCATTAGTTTGCGGCACTGACTTCAAAGAATTTGCAATCGGCATGGCGCCAGTTACATAATTTATTACCCATTTTTTTTTTTTTCCTGCTTTTTAATTCCAGAGACTATTAATCGAGGCGCTTCCTTCCACTACAGAAGCCTGCTGTCTACAAAATGCCGTCGGAATTCTAAAGGTCAACCGACATTATTGCAATTGTTGTACTGTTTTGGAACGGGTACTCATTCTCCCCCCCCCCCCATTTGGAAAACAAATCCTTTAATATTCTAAATTCTATTAAAGGATATGAAATGACAGGAGCATGCTCTTTTTTGTGGACACTGAAAGGGTGAATGACTAGAACAGTTGATTGTATGTTTGTATGTCTGCTAAAAACTTTTGTCATCCCCATCAAATCAGCACAAACTGGGAACCATTAGAAAGAGTGAGCTCTCGAACACATAATATAGAAAAATTAGAACAAATTGTCAATCTAGAAATGTTTAGTTTGTAGTCCGGGGGGGGGGGGCAGATAAAAACCTTGTTAATCGTGCATGTACTAACGGTCAATTTATTGTTTCCTTTTAAAAAGATAAATTTGCAACGTCATAATATTGGTGACATCTTGGTCTTATCGATAGTGTTTGTTTACGAACTTAAGTTTTATACGTTCACACCTAGCACAAGTTATTTCTTTTTCTCTGCTTTTAAAGTTTTCAATTTTCTTACATGTGCCCACCAGGCAACATTTTTTTTTTTTTTTAATAACACGATAAGATGGCACTCAAGTCACATTTTTTAAACCGTATTTTAGGACCAGGCAATGCTAAGGTTTCAAACTTATGAATTAATAAAAAAAGAACCTACATTTTCAAACAAATAAAATATGGCCAAATTTTCCTACATTTGTATATATAGTGTCCAATATAGTGTTGTAATACTCCAGACGAGATGAATTCTTATAGAGGGATATAATACAAAAAGACCACAAGAAACATATACAATAAAATACTTAAATGGTCACTTGGGGAGATGAAAATTATGTTCTCAACTTCTTGACTAATTCAGTGTTTGAGATGTAAAGGGAAACTTTAATGGAATATTCGAATAACTACGAGTTACCTCATGATCATACAAGCCCAAATTCGACAACATCTATGTCAAATAAACGTTGCGATGTCAGGAATTCCTAGATATAATTTGTAAAGTGTGGTCAGATTTCATGAAAAGTGTTTGTCTGAGCTCCAATCTAGGGTACCCACTTGCCAAATGTTCACGAAAAACACTTTTCTATCTGAAACAACTATCAATATTTCCCCCCCACTCTTTATCTGTGCCGTAACCTAAACGCGCATTCCCTGAACAAAGCTTCTTTTTTAGAACTGCATGCCTGTGGAACTCTGTTCTGCCTGCTTTCCAACTGACTACAATATGGCTGTCTTCAAGTCTAACGTAAACAAGTTCTTGATGAGCCATCCTTTTAAGTAATCCAATTTAACAAATTTCCACTACTAACGATTACTACGATCTGCTTGACCCTCGGGGTCAAGATCAAAGTGTAGTATCTGTTCTTCAGATGCTGCACTTGAATTTCTTGTTTCTGTCAGTGGAGGAGAAATCCTTCATGACTGAGACAATTTTTATTTTTGTTCCTTTTCTCCACATTAAAAAACGACCCTGGTGTCTAACTGTCCCGTGGGGAGACATTGTAAATAGGGACTACTGTGCACTAATTAACCTTTATCCTCGAGTAGCCTATAGGTGGTGACTCCTTTGTAATAAAATTTTTTTTAAAATCTAAGAGGCCTGTCATTATGGTGTGATCGAGAGTGAGGGCGGGGGGGGGGAATATTTTTTGAAATTCAACCCAAAGGAAGAAATTAATTTTTATTTAAAAAAGGATAATAAATAAATAAAAACAGTAAAATAATTAAAATGGCAACAGATGGAAGCAGTTACTAAACTAAAAAACTCATGTGTTTGTGGCAAGAACGGAATATGCTAGATGCAAGGGAGTATGAAGCATTCCTCCTGCAGAGAATTCGCCCCCCCCCCCCCCACACACACACAGGATTCTTTCAAGGTTTTTTGTAGAGCAGTGTAATCATGTCTCCTCCCCATTTCTTTCCCCTCCCATGCTTTCTCATTCTCTCACTCTTCCCCTCCCATGCTTTCTCATTCTCTCACTCTTCCCCTCCCATGCTTTCTCATTCTCTCACTCTTCCCCTCCCATGCTTTCCCAGTCTCTCTCACTTCCCCTCCTGTGCTTTCTCATGCTATTTGTCTCTTTCCTCCCATGCTTTCTCATTTTTTCTCTCTTCCCCTCCCATGCTTTCCCACTCTCTCTTCCCCACTAGTTAAACTCATAAATGACACACCATGGCAACAGTCTACACTGGTAATAAAGCCCTAAACCATTTCTGTTAAACATTAAATAACCTTAAAAAGGGTTGATATGTTGTAAAACAGATAGACAAAACCTTAGCAAAGTCGAGGTTCTTCTTTTCTCTGTCGGCTTTCTGCCTAAGCAGGGGGTGATGTAGCAGTCACGAATAAAATAAAAGATTTATTTTTCATGCGAATATCCCTGCTAGGTGATCTGGTTATTCATTGCAATGCACCTAACATCCATCTAAGGAAATTCTTCAGCCTCTTTGGAAATCAAACTCGGGAAGCATTAAAGACACTCTCCCGTCACGGTCCAGCATTGACGATCTTCATCCTAGGATAACAACTGGCCAACATGCGACAGTCCAAAAAGCTTTTCATTTTCTTCATTCATTCACTGTTCCACTTCCTGCCGCTGAAATAAACCATTTCGTTGTTGCTTTAAAACACGTTTTGTTTTTATGGAGGCGCATCGCACATCTCTAAATCTCATCCTAACCACTCACAGAATCTGGATATCATAGAGATCACTATTAGTTTCAAATCGATTGGTGCATGTCACCATGCAGTGTGTGGAGTTGGAAGAATAAATCTTACTCATAAAACTCACTATGTTCCTCTCTCCATTTTTTTTTTTTTTTTTTTTTTTTTTCAAAGTGCATCTCCTCTGAGATGCAAGGTCACACAGCGGCGCATCAAAGGATTGCATTTTTTTGTGGATCATTCATTTTGGGATTTT
Source organism: Euprymna scolopes (assembly GCF_053919585.1). NCBI lineage: Eukaryota > Metazoa > Mollusca > Cephalopoda > Sepiida > Sepiolidae > Euprymna > Euprymna scolopes. The sequence goes on from NC_136516.1 coordinate 16,891,623, forward strand.
TAGACGATAAATGTAGGTGTTAAGAGGTCAAAATTGAAAAATTTGGAACTTGGCAGATGTAAGTTGACTTAAAGTGCTCTTGTATACATCTGATTCATTTTTATTATTTCTCATTTGTCTGGCAATTGCACAAACGGTAACAACTAAAGCTGGAGAGCCATATATTTTGGGTTCAATTCTAGCTGACAACACCCAAGTCATTTTTCTTTTGAAACCATTACTACCTATTGGGTACAATATAATAACCAATAGAGAATTGGCTCTATAATGATAATGAATAAGAAATCTACATGAATTAAAATATATTTAAGCGTATTTTTATGACCGGGCAATGCCAGGTGCGTTGCTAGTGAATTGCTGTTTTTCTGGGTCAGAATCTCTTCCATCTAACACTTATGGTTGGTTAGTTTTTGACCTTTTCTTTTTTAGCGCATTATATCTAGTGGCTTCATATCTTGTCTGCGGCGATTCCCATCAGAAAACTCTAAATTGTATCCCAGTTTCCATGCTGTATACTCCTCCCACATCATCATCATCATCACCATCTGACCATATAAAGTCATCAAATACCTGCCCCCCCCCCATCTCAATCTCATCAACAGGTTCAGGTGGCATATTTTTGTTATCAACAGTTTTCATAATAGGATTTTCTTTAAGCGACACAACTACAGCAAACATCCACAACAGATCTTTTAGCTCTCGGCAGTTCACCGATTGCTCGGATATCTTTAATGAAACCAAATTTATTTTGTGTGCATAATTTCATATGGAACATTTTTCTGGACAATATTTTTTTTTAGGTTTTGTTGATTTCATGGCTTATTTGCTTACATCATGTTTTATGGTCTTCAGTATGGAGAGAATGGGATGGGGAAAGGAGAGAGGAGCCAGCAGAAAGAGAGAGAGAGAGGAGCCAGCAGAAAGAGAGAGAGAGAGGAGGAAGCAGAAAGAGAGAGAGAGAGGAGGAAGCAGAAAGAGAGAGAAAGAGAGGAGGAAGCAGAAAGAGAGAGAAAGAGAGGAGGAAGCAGAAAGAGAGAGAGAGAGAGGAGGAAGCAGAAAGAGAGAGAGAGAGAGAGGAGGAAGCAGAAAGAGAGAGAGAGAGAGGAGGAAGCAGAAAGAGAGAGAGAGAGAGGAGGAAGCAGAAAGAGAGAGAGAGAGAGGAGGAAGCAGAAAGAGAGAGAGAGAGAGGAGGAAGCAGAAAGAGAGAGAGAGAGAGGAGGAAGCAGAAAGAGAGAGAGAGAGAGGAGGAAGCAGAAAGAGAGAGAGAGAGAGGAGGAAGCAGAAAGAGAGAGAGAGAGAGGAGGAAGCAGAAAGAGAGAGAGAGAGAGGAGGAAGCAGAAAGAGAGAGAGAGAGAGGAGGAAGCAGAAAGAGAGAGAGAGAGAGGAGGAAGCAGAAAGAGAGAGAGAGAGAGGAGGAAGCAGAAAGAGAGAGAGAGAGGAGGAAGCAGAAAGAGAGAGAGAGAGGAGGAAGCAGAAAGAGAGAGAGAGAGGAGGAAGCAGAAAGAGAGAGAGAGAGGAGGAAGCAGAAAGAGAGAGAGAGGAGGAAGCAGAAAGAGAGAGAGATGAGGAAGCAGAAAGAGAGAGAGAGAGAGAGGAGGAAGCAGAAAGAGAGAGAGAGAGAGGAGGAAGCAGAAAGAGAGAGAGAGAGAGAGAGGAGGAAGCAGAAAGAGAGAGAGAGAGAGAGAGGAGGAAGCAGAAAGAGAGAGAGAGAGAGGAGGAAGCAGAAAGAGAGAGAGAGAGAGGAGGAAGCAGAAAGAGAGAGAGAGAGAGGAGGAAGCAGAAAGAGAGAGAGAGGAGGAAGCAGAAAGAGAGAGAGAGAGAGGAGGAAGCAGAAAGAGAGAGAGAGAGAGGAGGAAGCAGAAAGAGAGAGAGAGGAGGAAGCAGAAAGAGAGAGAGGAGGAAGCAGAAAGAGAGAGAGGAGGAAGCAGAAAGAGAGAGAGGAGGAAGCAGAAAGAGAGAGAGAGAGAGGAGGAAGCAGAAAGAGAGAGAGAGAGAGGAGGAAGCAGAAAGAGAGAGAGAGAGAGGAGGAAGCAGAAAGAGAGAGAGAGAGAGAGGAGGAAGCAGAAAGAGAGAGAGAGAGAGAGGAGGAAGCAGAAAGAGAGAGAGAGAGAGAGGAGGAAGCAGAAAGAGAGAGAGAGAGAGAGGAGGAAGCAGAAAGAGAGAGAGGAGGAAGCAGAAAGAGAGAGAGGAGGAAGCAGAAAGAGAGAGAGGAGGAAGCAGAAAGAGAGAGAGGAGGAAGCAGAAAGAGAGAGAGGAGGAAGCAGAAAGAGAGAGAGGAGGAAGCAGAAAGAGAGAGAGAGAGGAGGAAGCAGAAAGAGAGAGAGAGAGGAGGAAGCAGAAAGAGAGAGAGAGAGAGGAGGAAGCAGAAAGAGAGAGAGAGAGAGGAGGAAGCAGAAAGAGAGAGAGAGGAGGAAGCAGAAAGAGAGAGAGAGAGAGAGAGAGAGGAGGAAGCAGAAAGAGAGAGAGAGAGAGAGGAGGAAGCAGAAAGAGAGAGAGAGGGAGAGTAACATGTTTCTAAAATTTCTTGGCTTCTCTCCAAACCGAAAGAATTCCTCAGCACGAAATCTCCTAGTAATTGTAGTCATAGAACCAGCCACTCAAATGTACACACACAAACACACACTGGCAAATGGCATGGTGCCACCAATGAATGACATCTGCTTACATTGTGTTACAAAACATTTTTCACAAGACAAACAGACAAAGTAAAGAAATTGATAAATTATTAATAAAAACTCAAGTTTAACTTTAAAAAAAGAAGAAAAGTACTTGGGACTATTGTCTTAAATATAAGCCATATTTTCATTTTGCTGAGGAAGACACATTGTGAGAAGTCAAAAAAAAAAAGTTAATGCTCTCCATTTTAATAACGATTTTTCTCCAATCTTTTGCATCGATATATCGTAATCCATTTACCTTTCACCTGCCCATAGCGGTTGCTGTTGGGACGCTACAGATGACCTGTCAACCAGTCCTCTCCACCCTTCATTCTCCTCTGCAGATTTGACCGCCTCTGTGATGTTATCATCCCATCTCTTCTTTTGTCTTCCTCTCTTTATTCCTCGTCTCACTGTTCCTTGGAGCACTGTCTTGGCAAGCCGCCTCTTTCCTCTTGTTACATGGCCGAACCATTTTAGTTTGCGCCTCCTGATTGGTGAGAAAATCTTCATAACAACCAATAGCTTTATTTTGTTTTTGATTTCCTCTTTGGTTATGTGGTCTTTGTAAGAGAAACCGAGCAGCGTCCTGAAGCATCTCATTTCTGAGGCCTGAATCCTCTTTAAGGGTCCATGTTTCACACGCATACACGAAAACTGAGTGGACAAGGGAACATATGAGTTATCTTTGAGCTGAGCTTGATTGCCTTGTCCTTCCAAATGATGTTCAACTTAAGTAGTGCATATAATTTACCCAATTGGCACTTGCGCTAGACAGGTTGAACTAACTTCCTCCAAAGAGAAAGTTTCATGGGAAACTCACGTTCACAAACGGTCACCAGTCGTGCATATATCCAGGTCAGGGGAGATGATAATGTTAGGTTTTTGCAGTCGTTGCAGAAAGGGGTCAACATCTTCCTCCATACAGTGCTTGGTATTTTCAAATTGTCACCCATCTGGTACTAACAAGCCTCAAATGTTGCTTAACTTTGATGATCTAACAAGGGTGTCAACATTATTAAGCATTCCTCCTAGGTAGGTTGAACCAGCTTGCCCCCAAAGAAGGAAGTTTCATGGGAAACTTAAATTCACAAGTAATCCCCAGTCGCTTACAAATTCCTGACATGACAGGTTCAGTCTCGCAGGAAGGTATGAAAACTGAGTTTGACACGCAAATGAACACAAAACTTAACATTAAGGTTAATTTTATTATCACCCTTTTAATTCTAGCAATGCCATACTTTACCACAAGGGGGCGACACACTTCACTTTTGTGTGTCTTCCTCTTTTTCACTGGGATCTCACCGCATGCAGATGTGCCGAATCCACTGTCCTGTTTTACATTGATGCAAGGTACATCAGAACTCTCAATACAAACATGCAAGTAACGTTTACATCTTTGATATGAATTGTTCAACATTACATCTGTATCCATTCTGTAAATGAATGTACATTGGTTGTAAATATATTAGCATACTTCTTGTACTCATTTCTTGGCCAAGGGGTCCATGTGACTACCCCTACTTAATAGAGGGTGACTTCGTTCTCTATAAAGATATCGACCATACTCTTACATACAAAGCTTGGTATTCCTAAGCAGTCACCCAGCTGGTACTGACCAGACTCACCACAGCTAAACTTTGGTGATTTAACAAAAACCAGTTTGTTTATATGATGCTATTGTACAGGAATGATAAAGGTCGATGAACACCAGCAAAATAACTGAGGTTACGGTTAAGAGAGAGAGAGAGAGAGAAGCATCTGGCCAACCATCCAACAAGTGGGAGCTGAACAACAGACATGCTAAGACTGTATTAGTCACTTAAAATAGCACACGCAGGCTGCATTGCCGGTGTAGATACGCAATGTACGAGGGGTCAGGTTAGGGTGTGACGCTGCAATAGAGATTAGAGGCAACTTTCAAGCAGCAAATGAAACCGTCTCGTTCTACCCCCCCCTCGATCTCCTGTCGCCATTCGAATAATCTTATGTCACGGCCAGATTGTTTATCCAAGTCTCAATAATTTATTCATTTTTTTAACTTCTAGATAAGACAAATGAGGAGAGAGAAAAAGTGTAGAGAGAGAGAGGGGGGGGTAGGCGAAAGAGAGAGGGGGGGGATAGGCGAAAGAGAGAGGGGGGGATAGGCGAAAGAGAGAGGGGGGATAGGCGAAAGAGAGAGGGGGGATAGGCGAAAGAGAGAGGGGGGATAGGCGAAAGAGAGAGGGGGGATAGGCGAAAGAGAGAGGGGGGATAGGCGAAAGAGAGAGGGGGGATAGGCGAAAGAGAGAGGGGGGATAGGCGAAAGAGAGAGGGGGGATAGGCGAAAGAGAGAGGGGGGATAGGCGAAAGAGAGAGGGGGGGATAGGCGAAAGAGAGAGGGGGGGATAGGCGAAAGAGAGAGGGGGGATAGGCGAAAGAGAGAGGGGGATAGGCGAAAGAGAGAGGGGGGATAGGCGAAAGAGAGAGGGGGGGATAGGCGAAAGAGAGAGGGGGGGATAGGCGAAAGAGAGAGGGGGGATAGGCGAAAGAGAGAGGAATAGGAGAGAGAGAGAGAGAGGGGGGGGATAGGCGAAAGAGAGAGGAATAGGAGAGAGAGAGAGGGGGGATAGGCAAAAGAGAGGAATAGGCGAGAGGGGGGGATAGGCGAAAGAGAGGGGGGGGATAGGCGAAAGAGAGAGGGGGGGGGATAGGCGAAAGAGAGAGGGGGGGGGATAGGCGAAAGAGAGAGGGGGGGGGGATAGGCGAAAGAGAGAGGGGGGGGATAGGCGAAAGAGAGAGGGGGGGATAGGCGAAAGAGAGAGGGGGGGATAGGCGAAAGAGAGAGGGGGGGATAGGCGAAAGAGAGAGGGGGGGATAGGCGAAAGAGAGAGGGGGGGATAGGCGAAAGAGAGAGGGGGGGATAGGCGAAAGAGAGAGGGGGGGATAGGCGAAAGAGAGAGGGGGGGATAGGCGAAAGAGAGAGGGGGGGATAGGCGAAAGAGAGAGGGGGGGATAGGCGAAAGAGAGAGGGGGGGATAGGCGAAAGAGAGAGGGGGGGATAGGCGAAAGAGAGAGGGGGGGATAGGCGAAAGAGAGAGGGGGGGATAGGCGAAAGAGAGAGGGGGGGATAGGCGAAAGAGAGAGGGGGGGATAGGCGAAAGAGAGAGGGGGGGATAGGCGAAAGAGAGAGGGGGGGATAGGCGAAAGAGAGAGGGGGGGATAGGCGAAAGAGAGAGGGGGGATAGGCGAAAGAGAGAGGGGGGATAGGCGAAAGAGAGAGGGGGGATAGGCGAAAGAGAGAGGGGGGATAGGAGAAAGAGAGAGGAGGGATAGGAGAAAGAGAGAGGAGGGATAGGAGAAAGAGAGAGGAGGGATAGGAGAAAGAGAGAGGAGGGATAGGAGAAAGAGAGAGGAGGGATAGGAGAAAGAGAGAGGAGGGATAGGAGAAAGAGAGAGGAGGGATAGGAGAAAGAGAGAGGAGGGATAGGAGAAAGAGAGAGGAGGGATAGGAGAAAGAGAGAGGAGGGATAGGAGAAAGAGAGAGGAGGATAGGAGAAAGAGAGAGGAGGGATAGGAGAAAGAGAGGAGGGATAGGAGAAAGAGAGGAGGGATAGGAGAAAGAGAGGAGGGATAGGAGAAAGAGAGGAGGGATAGGAGAAAGAGAGGAGGGATAGGAGAAAGAGAGGAGGGATAGGAGAAAGAGAGGAGGGATAGGAGAAAGAGAGGAGGGATAGGAGAAAGAGAGGAGGGATAGGAGAAAGAGAGGAGGGATAGGAGAAAGAGAGGAGTATAAAAATTATTATAAGAAAATCAGTATAAAAATTATAAGAAAATCAGTATAAAAATTATAAAAACAGTATAAAAAATTTTTCCTACTTTTTTTCATTTATGTCCTTATTGATACAAAGTTCTATGTAACATTTTATTTATTATAAAAAAAAAAAAAAAAAAAAAAAAAAAAATCACAAGAGTTTCCCCAGATAGGTACATTTGCTGACAAGACTATGCTTTATACTAGATGAGGCGAAAAACGGATATACACATATCTATGGCAATAGCAGAATCCTTAGAAAAGGACCTTCAGTCCGTAGTGGAATCTGGCCATAAATAACGTTTAACGCTGCAAAGACTAACATGGCTCTACATTGCAGGAGAAACAGTCGCATTTGCGAGTGATTTTTCATAGTGGCGACTAGAAATAATGAAACACCTTCTGGCAATTGTATTTCTTTTACTGACAATCTTCCAAAGCTATTTACTGAGTGAAGAATATCTTTTCAACTTTTTTTTGTGTTTTTTTTTATTCATAAAACGAACAAAGTTAAATTATTTAAACAATAGAAGTTTAATAGAATATATTTTTCTTTTTACAAAAGCCATTTAAAAAACATTTGAAGAAATGTTTATACCTTCAAGTATCAACATAAAATTTCTTGTATATTTAGAATTACACTTGTTAAAAAAAAAAAAAAAAAAAAAAAAAAACAGAAAACTCTTTATGTACATACTCATCACAGAATGGAGATGTCATATTCTAAAAATCATGTAGGTTTTGCTAGTAACTTTTCCATTTAGCTAGTAAACGAAAATATTTAGTTGTCAAAGGTCAACTAAAGATAAGTTTGTCCGTAGTGGAATCTGGCCATACATGAATAATAACATTTAATGCTGCTAAGACTAAGCTTCTTTCCTTTAACAGTTACAAAATACATTCTCAATCACAGCTTGCCATGACTAATAACAACCTACCTAACAGTTAATCGTTTAAATTCCTCAGTACATTTACAAGCAACATGAACTGGAGCAAATAGAATAAGGACATTGCTAAGACTGCTGCAAAGAAGATATGTTCTCTCTGCCATATTAAAAAATTACTCACGCGTGAGAGTAATCTATACCTATTTAAAGCCACTATTCACCCACGCATGGAGTATTGTCACATCTGGGCTAGTACATCTACCGCTAGCCTTTCCCTCTAAGATAAGGTCTAAAAAAGTCTCCAATCTGATGCATACTACACTATCAGCCAAGTTCTAACCTCTGTCCCATCGCCGCAATGTTTCATACCTGTGCCGGTTTTACAAGTACGTTTAATGGGATGTTCTTTGATGAACTCATAGCATCCGCGTCTACTTCGACATACTCCCGACTAATGCAACAAGCAATAAAATCCCATTCTTTCCCTGTTGAGGTTTCTAGTTATCGGAAAGCCCTATACTTTTATAGTTTGTTCTATTGGACTGCTAGACTTCATAATTCCCTCCCTATTTCCAATTTCTCTTACTGTACTGGCATGCTGAAGTTTAAATGTAATGTGAATAGACGTCTTGCTGCTCAACTCTTCAAAATCACCAGTTATGCCTTGTTTGCGGGGTAGAAAAATAAAAGCATAATCAGAACTTATAAACTTTATAATAATAATTGTGAGTACATATTCGAAATACGCCGGTAGAAACAGGTTATAAACACAGTAGTTGTATATATGAAAAAAAAAAAAAAAAAAAAAAATTGTAATGAGGCCACCTGACGAATGATGCCAATGTTAGTGGCGTCATCCTCTATCCAGAGTACACATTGCACAAGAGCGACGTTAAGCTGCGTGCCAACTACTACTGCAGCTGCAACTTCTTCAGTTTATAGCAAGAGAACCTTGCCATCCAGTCAGCCAGCCTCAACCCTGTGCTTATCGACTGTCTCTCCGTAACTGTCTCCCCCCACCATCCCTTTGATAACCCTTCCCCACCATTATCACTTTCCACACACACACACACACTGTTTCTTTCTTTCTGTCACACGCATACACAAGCCATGCTGAGCGTTGCACACATGCACATTGAGAATGAGAGGGGGGGGGGAAGCCTTGAACGCTATTTCAGACCAATCAATAGCTGCGTACTACAAGAACTCGTAAGACTTAGGCGACGGCCGATGAGGCTGCTGCTGCTGCCATCGCCGACGCCTTTGCTGACTTGCAGGGCTGGTGCTTCTATATGTAATGATTATGAAATTCGATGAGAGAGAGAAGCAATGTAGTGACCCGATGAAGGCGGAAACAGAGAGAGAAATGGATAGGAGGTGGAAAAAGCAATGGTTATTCATACCAACATTATCAGCTATGTATGTGCACACATGTTTCTGTGGTGATCTCTAATCGAGGACCCCACATCAGACTAACAGAGGAAGTATCATTCCAATCTCCGATAAGAGATTGCTACAGAAACATGTATGCACACATGTAGCTAATAATGTTTGTATAAATAAACATCATAAACACGCTCTGTTCATTCATCGATCACTCTTTAATAAACACAGGGGTTTCAATGGATTTATATCTAGAAAACTATACAACCATTATATCTCTCAATTTAAAAAAGTGGAATTCCCAAGTTATTAATTATTAAATTTTATTATTAGTTATATATACTATAGTAAGTTATAAAATATATATGGCAATTAAGCTACACAGAATATTCCGCGTAGCTTAATCACCATATATATTTTATAACTTACTAACTAGCTCTACCCACGTTTTGAGCACTGTTGAAATAAATACTTAAAGTTTACACATAAATTTATACTTTCGTATATTAATTTATGTGATTAAATTTATATATATATATATATATATATATATATATATATATATAGAGAGAGAGAGAGAGAGAGAGAGAGAGAGATTCACTGATTGATATAATAATTAAGTGAATGATTTTGCGCTACAAAACAGATACTGTCAAGAATTGTAAATGTCAACTGAATTAAAAGAATAAACTGTAAGATGGTCAACATCGTGAAATTTTGAATATAGACTTGTCATTTATTCATTATATGATCGGTAATTACATTGAGCTTCTTAAATAAGGATTGGTATATATAAAAGTAAAGTGACTAAAGAATATTTCCACATATATATATATATATATATATATATATATATATATATATATATATATTGGGAGCAAGTCATTTTTTATGAATGTCTGAGTAAACACGACCGAGTTTGTCTTTTTTCCAATTTTGTTGGTAATATTTTCGATCAGTCGAAACAAGACCGCTCAGCGAATAGAAAAGATTACCAACAAAAATTGGAAAAAAAAGACAAACTGTCGTGTTTAACCAGACATGCATAAAAAATGACTTGCTCCCAATATATATATATATATATATATATATATATATATATGAAAATATGTATGACAGTAAAGCTACACACAATTATCCAGGTTTTATCCTCATAAAAACTCCATCAGTTTGATTCTTCAGAGATGCAACTCAGATTATTCTGCGTAACATAATTAACTTACTAGATAGCTCTACTCGCATATTGAGCAATGTAAATGTTGAATCAATACATATTTTCTTGTAACATTGTGCAGATATATACGACTACTTCATTTAATCACATAAATTAATATACGAAAGAATAAATTTATGCGTAAACTTTAAGTATTTACTTCGAAAGTGCTCAATACGTAGGTAGAGCTAAGTTCTAAAATATATATGGCACGTAAGCTACACAGAATATTCCACATTTACTCCACACTAGGATTCATCAGGCTTATGAATGTGAGCGTGGTGAACGTGGAATATTCTGTGTAGCTTAATTGCCATATATATTTTAGAACTTACTACTACTACTATATACATATATATTCACTTAAAATGTTATTAGAAAATATGGAAACTGAAAATGGAAGAAAAACAAAATTACATATTCATCAACATTTCGTCTTTACTTCAAAACTTTCTCAAGAGGAATAATTCCAAGAAATAACACACCAGTACAATATTTGAAGATATTTGATCCGTTTGTGATGTGAAAAGATTTGTTTTGTTTATTTTTGTTTTGTTTTGTTTTTTTAATACACATTTTGTATTTTCAGCAAATCAATTATCTTGAGAAAGTCTTTAAATATAATTTTGGTTTTTCTCTTTTCATCATTGAATTGTAGTTCCATTGTATCATTTTCTTTCTCACAAATGTCTGTGTGTGTGTGTGTATATATATATATATATATATATATATATATATATATATATATATATATATATATATACACATACACACACACACACACACATACATACATACACACACATATCGATACATAGATAAAGATGGGGAGGAGAGAGAAGAGAGAGGGAAAGAAAAGGGGAGGAGATAGAGGAAAGAGAGGGTGAGAAAGAGGGAGAGAGATAGAAAAGGAGAAAGATGGCAAAGAGAAGTGAAGTGAGTTAGGGTTCCCATAGTAGTAGTAGTTATACAGTTGTAAAAGTGGAAAAAATTTTTTTTGGGGGGGGGGGGGGGTCAAGTTGAAAATAGAAAAGTAGAGATAATCTGAAGAAAGAGGAGCTCAAGTGATGAGGATAAAGTAACCTCGGAAACAGACAAGTGCAATCATAAATTGACCTGCAGACATCAGGTCTTGAAACATTTCATGCTTTCTCAAGGCAACTGCATATATAGGTGTATCGCATCTCGACACAGACACCCACTCTATATATAATTTCATCTACCTATATATATTTTTCGATACTTTTTGTGAACAAGAGGGAGGACCACTTGAAACAATAAAACATTAATTTAAAAAAAAAAAAAAAAAAAAAATTGTTTTCATGCTTCAAAAACCCCTCATAACCTTGAAATTTAATATATATATATATATATATATATATATATATATATTAGAGTTTATATGTTCAAATTTCATTTAAAAAGAAAAAATTTTCAAAATAAAATGTATTGTAGTGTGAACGATTAATCAATAGCGGAAAATCGGAACTTTTTCGGAAACAGAATTGGTATCGGAAAAATTTGTGCCTATTTCCTAATGCCAAAAAACGATTCCTTTAATTCTCTTTTTCTATTTGATTTTGTTTAAAGCAAAATCTTCCATTGCTGATAGTAATAATAAAATAAATATTCATTGATTTCAAACTAACCAGTAAAACAGATATATTATAGGTCACCCCTCCCCAAATATATATTTATATCCTACTAGATTTTTTTTTTTTTTGCCAATATCATGATTATACCTACAGACATTTGTTTCATGCTTACGCAATCATCAGCATACGAGATGACAATTCTTGCCAGTCAATAGATTCAAACCCAGCCACCAACCACCTTTGACTTTGGCTCCATTTGCTAAGCCTTTACCTCCGAGCCACCAAATTGCCATGAGAATAAAAGGAATCAACAACTTGTAAACGCACTATTCGGATGCACACATCAAACAATCCAGAGTGTTTGAACGTGTAGAAATCATGAACGTTACATAAATGCTAGTTGAATGCCTCTTAGTATATATTTCCGCAAACAGTGTCCATCATTAAGTATTCTTAAAGTGGCTTGATAATTATAATTAAATAATTATTCTTATATATATATATCGTCATTCAATGTTCCACAGTGACCTCATAGCACATTATGTGTAATATGCAGTAAGGTATGAAGTCCTACATCTGGACTGAGGAGACACATGGTTATGCACAAAGACAATATTTCTCATCCGGATCCAATCAACCCGTTAAGACATTGAACTTTGCGTGTCATGTATGTCATTGTTCCTGTAAGTCAACTGCAGGTCTTAAAAGTCACTTGAGGACACATGAGAGGATACTTAATGCAGTACATAAATCTTGAGGGCAATCATCTGTGAAGATGCTCTTATTATCATTATATGTGTGTGTGTGTGTGAGACCTAGTCTGTCAAACTCGTGTCAATTTTTGGTCTAGAGACTTGCAACATATATATATATATATATATATATATATATATAATGCTGTGTTCTGATTACCCTACTGTATGGAGCAGAGACTTGGACCACTTATGCTCATCACGAGAAAAGACTGAACGTCTACCATCTCCGATGCTTGCGACATATCATGGACATCAATTGGTGGGATAGAATCACCAACGAAGAGGTGCTAAGACATGACGGCAGCCGCTCCTTGTTCCAGACACTCAAGATCTGACGATCGAGTTAGCTTGGACACCTGCGCAGAATGCCCGTCTCCCTAAGGATATCCTCTACAGCGAACTGACAAATGGAACAAGAAGCCGCGGTCGCCCGGTGCTGCGTTTTCAAGACGTGGCCAAACGGGATCTGATCGCTCTTGGCATCAATGTGAATGTGTGGGAGGAGCTACCCAAAGTTAAACCAGCATGGAGGCATGCCTTGGGTAAGGGTGGCGAAGGACTTGAGAACCTTTTGTTCGAGAGGCTGATGCAGAGAAGACAAAACTAGTGACTACGTTTACTGTTGCTTGCATTAATCTTTCGTAGATTACTTGCCATTATTATATATATATATATATATATATATATATATAATAGGGAATTAATTAAAATGAATGTGTTAAAGAATATGCAAATTAGCTAGATCTTTCGTAGATGAATGCAATTCCATGACTCATATTAAACAAAGTTGTATTTTCTTTTTAAATAAAAAAAGGGTTTTTAATATGAATATCAAAACAAGCAAAAAAAAAAAAAAAAAACGTTAAGAGTTGATCAAGTTTGAATAAAATACGTATTAGATACGTTTTAAGCCAAAAAAAATATAAATTTCAAACAAAAATAAATCTTTATTTTCGTAATAATGCATTGTTTTTGGCTTCAAATGTATCTAATACATATTTAAAAAAAAAAAATTATAGGAGTAATATATAATTTGGATTAAATCTGACAAAATTTTGAGAAAATCAAATACAGATTAGAAATTGTATATAAAAGATATGGGCGAGAGAAGGAGGGTAGTTACATTTAGGTAGACAGATAAACGAATAATTCCTTTTAGACAGGCTTGTCTACGTTGTTCAACCGAAAAGGCAGAAGCAATGAATGTCTGCAGCATCTTTCGAGCCAGACGCAGCAGACAGAAGAGGGCAAGGAATGGTAGCGATTAGAACTTTACATTTCCTGTACATTATGCAAGTCTGCGGCTGGCATAACGCAGCCGCTCATTTTACTGCAATGTCTGCAGAGGAGGAAAGAACGGCGCCAAATGAAAAAAACTGGCTGGACAATATATTTGTTTTTGTGTTTTTGTTTTAACTAGATTCCGGCTTGCTAGTAAAAGATTATTTGGTTATAGTGCAGGTGGAAGCAGGAAGTGGGGGGGGGGGATTAAAAAAGAATGTTAATTGGGATGATTAATCAGAATCAGAAAAAATATGAGCCTCTTTTCCGATTTAAAAACAATTCTCTTAATTGTTTCTTTTTTCTTCTTTAAACTTAATTTTCATTGCTGCTACTAAAGATAAAATTATAAATACTTTGATTTTAAAAATCTATAAAACTCAAGTCAATAGATCACACCCATACAATAGTATTTCTTACGTTTGCGAAAATATATGCACTTGTTAATGATCATATAAATATCAATCTTACATTTTCTGAATTTTTTGAGATGAGGATTGGTTATTCGCATTATTTGGATTCATCGGACTACTGTTCTCATCTTGAGTGTCATTTTCACAACGTTTCGGTCGATGTAACCTCCAAAACTTATTCAGGTTTATCTTGTCAAAATCTAGAATGTTTCCGTCGAACTTTGGAATCTAGACAGAATTTCTAATGGAATACTTTATTTTATTCATAAAGGTAGCATGCTTTCGTTCCGTCAACCATGACTTGATAACTTGAAAACGGTCAGAGGTTACATTGATCGAAATGTTATGAAAATCACACTCAAGATGAGAACAGTAGTTCGATGAATTCAAATAATATTAGGGAAGAGTGACACAAACCAGAAAAAAAGAAAAAAAGAAAAAAAAAAGAAAAAAAAAAAAAATGGCTGAATTTTTTTTTTTTTTTTTTTTTTTTTTTTTTTTTAAATTTCCGGTTCGGGTTCGTCAATAAAAGATGGTCGGATCTTCTGAGTACAGGGAAGCAAAGGACTAATAAAGTTTGTATATAAACACACATCATGACTGTGTAGCTTGTTATTCTTACGTTTTAGCCGATGTAAGTTTCGATATTTGTTAGGCACATCTTGCCGAACTTAGGAATCTGTAAATAATTTAAAACCGACACATTTAATCGATGGGGGTAGATTACTCTTGTTCCATCAGCATAATTGGTTAGAAGTCGTCGTAAGTAATTCGCAGTTGTATTCTTAGTATTGCCTGCACTCAGGATTGAACCTCCATCCTCCAGAAAACTGCCACTCAATATTCTATTAACAAGTAGTAATTGCTCATGTTGGGCCATGTACAGATATCAAGTCTGCTAGAATGAAAGTTTTAGATTACATCAGCCGAAACGTCCGTGAAAATAAAACCCAAGAAAAACTAAAACAGTGCTTTATATATATATGTTAGTGATGGGACAATTCCAATATTTTTACCGATTCCATACTAAATTTCTGATTCGAATTCTTTATAAATCTCGAAATATTTTACTATGAAATTGTTATTTTGTCTCGATTACTGTAAAAACATCTTAAACGTGCATGTATTTTCTCAAACGTGTGACAGGGTGATCTAGAGAGTTTAGTCTTACTGGAAGTTTCAATAAATATTTAATGTTTTATAATTACTACAAGCAATGGAAGACGTTTTATGAGAACAAAATAAAATAATTAAAGGAATTGGCCTTGGCATCGGAAAATAAGCTCAAATTTTCCCGATTCCGATTAATCGTCCCAACACTAATATATATATTAGTGATGGGACGATTCCAATATTTTTTCCCCCCCGATTCCGTACTAAATTACCGATTGTGATTCTTTATAAATCTCTAAATATTTTACTATAAAATTTTTACCCCCCCCCTCCATTAAGATAAAAACACATACTAAATGTGCACGTATTTTCTCCAACGTAAAAACACGCTTGCGACGGGATGATCAAGAGATTTTAGTCTTACTTGAAGTTTAAAATCAATATTTATTATTTCATTATTACTACAAGCAGTGGAAGATGTTTTATAAAAACAAAATAAAATAAATTAGATGGATTGGTTTTGGCATCAGAAAATAGGCTCCAATTTTCCCCCCCCCCGATTCCGATACCCAAAAATATCCGATTTTTTCGATTCCCGATTAATCGTCCTTAAACTAATATATGTATAGTATTTGGGCGATTAATCCATAGCAGGAAACTCGGATCGAAAAAAATTGTGTTCATTTTCCGATGCCAAAAACGATTCCTTTAATTATCTTTTTATATTTGATTTCATATAAAATCTTTCACTGCTTGTAGTAATTAAAATATTGATTTGAATCTACCAGTAAAACTGAAATCTATAGACCCCCCCCCCTGCAAGTGTGTAATTATGTTTGAGAAAATATATGCACGTTCAACGTGTAAACTAATTGGTAACATAAAAAAAAAAATTTAAATATTTAGTGACTTATAAAGAATCTGAATTGTTCATTGTATCAGAATCAGGAATTTAGTATCAAATTGATAATCGTATAAGAATCGGAAAAAACATTGAAATCGTACCAGCAGTTATATAAGTTAAAGGTATTCAGGAGATAAAAACCATGAATTAAAACGAGATTATTAAGAGAGCTCAATAAAAAGAGCAGAGTATAATATTTTTATATACACACAAATATTACATAGTTGCTACACTGAACCTGCTAATGTTTCGGAACGATTGCTTTATTAAAAAACCAAAGGCTCTTCGTCACACAACAGAAATAAAGTTTCTGATCCTTAAAATCAGCTTTGGTGAATAGCAGATAAACCTTATTTCAGTTGCCTGACAGAAGAGCCTTTGGTTTTTTAATGACGGAATCGTTCCGAAACATTAGCAGGTTCAGTGTAGCAACTATGTAATATTTGTGTGTGTGTCTCTCTCATATATATATATATATATATATATATATAAATGTGTGTGTGTTGATAAATATTTTGTTTAAATCAAAAATGCTTTTTACCTTATTCATGTAATGAGATTTCTCCGAGTTTATGCCACCATTTTTAGACATCTGCGAATGTATAAATTTTACCAAAACATCAGGAATTGAATAAAACCGATTTCACATGACACAAAAAAAAAAAAAAAAAAAGTCATTATTTTTCATAATATACATACATATCAGTTTTCATTTCAAATATCAAAAGATGAAGTCATTTCAATCAGATTTTTTTTTTTTTACTTTTTATTCAGGCAAACGCCTAAACTTTGATTATATTGCATCTTACACATGTTTCATTGAATAGTGAAACAACTTTCCAGAGATGCATAGATATTCCTCCAAAACCGTTACCAAGTTCAAGATACGGAACAAAAAAAAATTTGGATAAAGGGAATTATGCAAAGCACATTTGATTATGACAAAGTTTTCTTTTTTGTTGCAGTGGCTAAAATGTGTATTAGGTTGCTGAGCGATTTCTTTGTCAGACATTTTGCTTGAGTGCTTTCAATCGTTGATGGTCGTCAGGAGCAATTTTGTTGTTAAAGAGGCTTTTCTGTTGCCTTTTCATATGTAATTAATTTTATTTTGGTTTGAAAACAAAAAAAAAAAAAAAAAAAAAAAAAAAAAAAAAAAAAAAAGGAAAACTAGCGAAACCCGTGAGATTTTTGTAATTCAACATCTTTGTTCTGTGACGATTGTTTACAGTTTTATTTTTTAATTTTTTTTTTATTTTAAAAAAGTAATTCTAAATATGCACAGAATTTTATGTTGATTTTAGAAGGAGAGGGGGGGAGAGCGATAGGGGGGGAGAGAGCGATAGGGAGGGGAGAGAGCGATAGGGAGGGGAGAGAGCGATAGGGAGGGGAGAGAGCGATAGGGAGGGGAGAGAGCGATAGGGAGGGGAGAGAGCGATAGGGAGGGGAGAGAGCGATAGGGAGGGGAGAGAGCGATAGGGAGGGGAGAGAGCGATAGGGAGGGGAGAGAGCGATAGGGAGGGGAGAGAGCGATAGGGAGGGGAGAGAGCGATAGGGAGGGGAGAGAGCGATAGGGAGGGGAGAGAGCGATAGGGAGGGGAGAGAGCGATAGGGAGGGGAGAGAGCGATAGGGAGGGGAGAGAGCGATAGGGAGGGGAGAGAGCGATAGGGGGGAGAGAGCGATAGGGGGGGAGAGAGCGATAGGGGGGGGAGAGAGCGATAGGGGGGGGAGAGAGCGATAGGGGGGGGAGAGAGCGATAGGGGAGGAGAGAGCGATAGGGGGGGAGAGAGCGATAGGGAGGGAGAGAGCGATAGGGAGGGAGAGAGCGATAGGGAGGGAGAGAGCGATAGGGAGGGGAGAGAGCGATAGGGAGGGGAGAGAGCGATAGGGAGGGGAGAGAGCGATAGGGAGGGGAGAGAGCGATAGGGAGGGAGAGAGCGATAGGGAGGGAGAGAGCGATAGGGAGGGAGAGAGCGATAGGGAGGGAGAGAAGGAGAACTATTAAGAGAATAACAATGTCATGGAGAGACTAATAAACACTTTCTACAACACATGGACAGTATGTGGCAGTGTCGGGGGGTGGGTAGAAAGCAATATTACTGGGTGTTGGTTTGAGTAGACATGAGGAAGAAGGGGGAGAAAGCGTATACGTGGAGGGGGGGGGGTCAGTAAAACACAACCAGTTAGGAGAAGTGGTATGGAGGAAAAGGGAAAAGTGGCAAAGGGAGAGGTAGGAGGGACTCGGTTGGACACGGGGGGGGGGACAGTTGTAATCAGCTGGAGGGAAGAAAGAGAAAAGACTAGACGAATGTCTGCCAACAAGACAAACACACACACACACACACACACACACACGGCAGGGAAGACCTATTAGGATTCATGAAGAGAGTTTTTGTCACACTGACCGCTCTGCCATGAATAACAATTACCGGACATTTTAAAGTCTTAAAGATGGCTTTAGACACACACAAACACACAGATCGTAGTCCAGTTACTGGTCAAGTTGTCGGTAGTAAGTTTTTGTTTGCTTTCAAATGCTACCACAGTAGAAAAGATAGTGGTAGAGTTTGTTTTACAATACACATTGGTACGGGGGGGGGGGGGGGAGTAACAAATAAATATTCCAAATGCAAGATAAGTTACACTTCTGCCTATCTAGATATGTTTTCACTTTAAAAACGTTTATTTTGTCAAAAAAAAAAAAAAAAAGAGCACAGTCGAAGCATGATACTTGACTTTTGAATTTTAAACTTCAACATTTTAAAATTCAAGGCATTATATACATAAAAAAAAAAATAATACAATGCTTTGTGAACTAAGTCACTGCAAGAGGCATGTGACGCTTCCTCCAAGTGCACCACACCACCATGTGTCCCCAACTAGAGAATCAATCGATTTAATTAATTGAAAAATAGGCGATTTCACCAATTTGGATGACAATAAGAAATATAGGAGTGTGAAATATTTGTTGATCATCATCATTCGATCCCGGGCAACGTTGAGTCACCCTGCTAGTGTGTGTGTGTGTGTGTGTGTGTGTGTGTGTGTGTGTGTGTGTGTGTGTGTGTGTGTGTGTGTGGGAATGATGGAGAAGGAATGATGGAGAAGGAATGATGATTAAGTAGTAGAGAGTGTAGTCGCTGTAGTTGAAGGGGGTGGTGGTCGACAGCGTCAGAATAGAAGGAAGGAAACAATATATGAAATAGAAGCAGGTTATAATGTTCTATTTTGTGTGTGTGTGTGAGACAGAGACAGAGAGAGAGAGATAATGATGAAGCCGATGAGAAAAAGGGAAAGTTAGAGAGACATAATGGGACACAGAAAGAGAGAGAGGGAGAGAGAGAGACATGGAAAAGAGAAAGAGAAAAAGGGAAGAGAGAGTAACACAGAGAATATAGAAGAGATTACGACTGATATACGTGATTAAAAAGCCGCCACTAAAAGAAGCTCTAGAAAACATAAGAGAAATAAAGAGAGTGAGCGTGTTGGGGGAGCGATTTATTGATTTTTTACAAATGCAGACTTGAGCGAAAAGGATGGGGAGGGGTGGGATCTCTAGTCGGCAGTTTTCTGGCATGTATGATGTAACCGAGACAGTCGGATTCTCCCCCCAGTGTTCTCCCGCTCAGAGAGGGGGGGGGGACGGCGCGTTGCTCCCTTCCCCACCCCTACCCCCGTTTCAATGGCATGCCAAGTTTACAACTACTAGAAGAATGGAAGCTGCAACAGTGGCAGCATTTGTAAGAAAAGCAGAAAGAGTCAGCCATGTCTACCCCCCTCCACCACCACGTTTAGCACAAATCAATAGACACCCTTTCCCTCCCCTGTCCTTCTCACCCTCACTCACCCACCCCCGTTCACAGACGCAACAGCTCGTCGAGATGCAGGGCGGTGTGTTGTAATCTTAAAAGAAAATCAATTTTCCCCTGAATGAAGCAACAATTTTAGATTCCACGCACCCTTCAAAAAAAAAAAAAAAATTTTTTTTTTTACTTGCATTTTAATTTTCAGTACCAGTTGAAAAGTTGTCGCTAATTCATTGGTTTAACGTTTAGACGAATGAATATATATTATATATATATATTATATGAATAAATAGATAGAAATAAAGAAAAATAAGAATTTAGACCAAATTTCATTGCAAATTTATTTCAACACCATTCTCAAACAGTTTACTCATATCATAAGGCCCTAGTGGGTTGAAGTAAATTAATGAAATTTGGCTAAATTGTTTTTGTTGCTTTTTTCTTTCTTTTCCCAGGACTGCCGCTTTCCACGCACTGACATGTTTGCTAGTTTAATACAACATGGTAACCTCTAAATCCAATGTAAACAAGTTCCTGTTAAGCTGTCTTCATAAATAATCAAATTCTACCCAATTTACACATTAATGATTACGACACCACCACTGTACATTTACTAACCCTTATCCTCGAGAGGCATTCGGGCCTTGATATATGGTGCCTCCGAATTTAAAAAAAAAAAAACACTTATTTTTGCTCTGCATTAAGCTCTTCCGCCTAAGACTGCCTACACTTTACAGACATAACATTCTATCGCATATATGAGGTTGGTGTGAGAGACAACCCCTAGAAGAGTGCTCGATTATTAAGAAAAAAAAAACACAAACAAACATTTATATACGTGTTAGAAGATCAGAATATCGGTACCGTCAGTTTCAAATCCAAACAGAAGAGGCTTATAATTGGTCGCCCGTGTCATACTCTTTTCAGATCATTTAAATGCGTTTAAGTCTGATATAGGCCAACTGTTGGTGCCCTTTGTCTGGATTTGAAACCGAAGGTACTGATATTGCTCTGATCAGTGTGTGTGTGTATATATATATATATATATATATATATATATATATATATATATATATATATATATATACACACACGTTACTCTCATCGTCTGTATTAAAGGTTAAGCTTCATTAATGTTAAAATTCCCCTTATTTTAAAATAATCTCAAATCACTTTAATACCAACTAGCGGGGGTACCCGGCGTTGCCCGATTGTTTGTTTCCGGGACGGGGGGGGGGAGTTTTAAAAAATGTTATGGTAGGTAAGTAGGAAGGATCAAACCCGGAGTCATGAGTAAAAGTAGGAAAATAAAGTGTGAAAAAAAAAAAAAAAAAAAAAAACATCTGCAACGTTAACAGTTCGGCCACCAAGAAAAGTCCATTCCAGTTGTTTAGGAAAAAAAAAAAAAAAAAAAAAAACGACTACGGTAGGTCGGCGCGAACGTGAAAATATAATGTGAATTGTCCAGCACGCTAACCACTACGCCACAGAACACTGCAGCTTAGTTTAGTGATTTTAAATAACTTCTCATGAAAGAACTACGAAGCCAAACCGGTGTTCTCTTCTCAACTGTTCCTTGTGAACGATCCCCAAACGGTGTTAAGTGGTGGCAGGGGGAGGAGGAATTTATTAGAGAGAAAATATTTTACCACTTCCATTGATCTTAACCGATTTTGGCCGTGACTTCTCAGCAGAAAAAGTATAGAAATCTAAGATTATCGAGGAATTTGAAAAATAATAAGCCTATAACACACCTCAGATATTGTTCTGCCGTTTGTGCATATTATATTTGCATGAAATATCTTGATTTTTAATCCTATTAATGTCAAAATCAGACGGGAAAAAATGAGTTCATTTTATTTATTTATATATATATATATATATATAAGATATAGATAGATAGAAGATAGATAGCATTAAAATCGACAAAATTATTGTAAAGGGCGTTATTTTAGAGGCGGCGAAGTTTAAGTAAAAATAAACAAATACATGGTTATTCTAATATTTATAGTTTAAATACATTAAATTTTGGGCATATTGCCCCCCCCCCCTTGTGCATATATAGCGTAATCCAATTTTCACAAAATTAGGCTATATTTCATTTAAGCAATAATCCGTCAAAATGTTTTCTAAGTGGTCTATTGTGCTTCGTTTATCAACATAGACATGGGACTTTACATATTTTCAAAAGAAAATAATCTAATGGGTTAAATTGTACGAATGAGGTGGCCAGTTAACAGGTTCATTTTGTGAAATTATTCTTTGGTAAATTGATCGTATCGTCGTATGATATGTGCTTCCCGTCTGTTGAAATCACAAAGAAATGAAGCCAGAATCAAAATAACCGATAGCTTCAAATCTGCAGTTTAAGAATGTTGAGTTGTTAATTTAAAGTTTGACACCTCTATAAAAAATAAAATAAAACATACAGACACACACATATACTAGCTGGCCACTCTGCATTGCCCGACGACCATACGCTTGAACATGATATTTTAAATTATGCAAATTATGTATAGAATCAATCCTCTATTGATTATTATATATTTCGAGGAATAATCTGCGTGGTGTACTAATTCGCAAAAAAAATTTTTTTTTTTTTAAATAATAATGATGATAATGTCGTTCATCAAATTGCACCAGTGTTTGTTTACAATGTCACGTCAGCTGATATTTGGGCTTGATGATGAATGCCCTGGAAAAGTCACTTCTGATTAATGTTTACTTTAAAAATATGCAAATGAAGAAATGATTTGCAGCGATTTTAAACGGTAAATCTTTTCTAATAATTTGATTTAACTGTAGCAATATTTGGAAATTAAATAGCATTATTAGATGTTATAAATCCACCGGATATATTAAGTAAAAGCTCAATTGTTAATAGAATTGTCAAGCAGAGCCAATACATTTTAATTCAGTCATATACTAAATTTATGACATAGCATTCATTTTGCAATCATACTAAAAGCAAAAAAGAAAACATTTATTCATAAATATTGTTTAATTGTTCATTTTTTTTGGAACACGATTTAAAAATTTTATTTATCTCGTAAATTTTGTAATCTTCCTGCATATATATATATATCTCGGTTTTGGATTTTTTTTTTTTTTTTTTTTTTTTTTTAATGATAATTAAATTTGGTATACAGTGTCTCCTCCAGAAGATTGAGAGTCAATTACCTCTCTTAGACCCAAACGATTGCCCACAGTTTAGATGTAGACAAGCAAATATTTATTTATTCTTAAAGCAGCTATCTACGTACACACAGACACACACATATTTATTTAAAATTGTACAGAAGGCCAGAAAAACATTGAAATAAAGGGGACCAGTTAATGGTAAATCATAAATAATGTTAAGCTTTCGTCAGCCATGTTATTTTCTTGATTTCAATACATTTTCTGTTTTCTTCTCTCTCTCTCAATAGAAAACAAGACGGCTGACGAGAGCCTAACATTATTTACAATTTACTATTAACTGGTCGCCCTTATGTTAGGCTTGAAACCGACGGTACTAATGTTTTTCTGACCTTCTGTACAATTTTAAATATATTAGTGTTGGGACAAGTAATCAGAATCGAAAGATTTAGGATATCGGAATCGAAAAATTTGATGCCTATTTTCCGATGCCAAAACGATTCTTTTAATTGTCTCCCCCCCCCCCATTTTATTTTGTTTAAAGCAAAATCTTTCATTTCTGGTAATAATGATAAAATAAATATTTATTGATTTTAAAATACCAGTAAAACTAAACTCGATAGATCATCCTCCACAGGTGTAATTTTACGTTTAAGAAAATAACTGCATACTTAACATTTTTTTTTTTTTTTTGTTTTTTTACAGAAATCGAGAAAATGGCTCTATAGTTAAATATTTAGAGATTAATAAAGAATCTGTATTGGGGAATTTAGTACGGAACCGGGAAAAATATTAAAACCATCCCATCACTAATTTTTATATAATATATATTAGCATGGGTGCCCAGCCTTGCCCGGGTGTTTGGAGGTGTAGGCTAAGGGGAAAAAAGGTCAATTTCTTTTAACTTTGACCCCTATTATGACCCCTTAAAATTTATTGTTTTGGGCTCAAATTGAGTTATTAAGTTAGATCCATATTCAAGGAACCTATATCTAAAATTTCAAGTGTTTAGACCCAAAATTGTCGGAGGAGTTTGGTAGAGTTCTCAAAGGTCAAATCGTTGAACTTTGACCCCTTAACAGCAAAATTTCTGGCCGAAAACCGATCAAGTAGATTTTTCCAACTCTCAGTACCCTGTATATCAAATTTCGAGTCTGTAGACTGAAGATTAACAGAGTTATTGCGAAGGAAAATGTACAGACAGACAGAAACGTTCACTTTTATAGATAGATATATATATATAATATAAAGCTGTGTGTGTCTGGTCACGAATAGGCTCCTATATGATTGACTATTTTAAAAAACTGATTACATATAATGATAGATGTATCGAGACACAGGAATGGGTATGTTTGATCTGGCAGAACGGTGGTTCATTAAAATTGTGGGGTCTGCGTTCGCACCTGGTCCACAAAGTATGGAAATAAATTTAAAAAAAAAAAAACGTTTACAAGTGTTTTTGATTTAGATGTACATAATACTTTGATAAGTATGTTTTAACTTAAACAGGGATGGTATAATAAAATTGTGGGGGTCTCCATTTGCGCCTGGGCTGGCCTCCATCGAATGGAAATAGGCACAAACTTTAATAAAGACTTTTCATATCTATCTGCGTAAGTATACTTTGATAATTATGTTTCAGTTTTAAGAAATATGGTATAATAAAATTATGGGGTGTTCCTTCGTGTCTGACCTTCATACAATGGAAATATGTCACTAAGTTTAATAAGGTTTTTTTAATATAGATCCACAGAATATTTGTGATGAGTGTTTCAGTATGAACAGGTATGGTATAATAAATTATGGGGTTTATCTATTTTTACTTTCATATTTTGCTTTGGTTTTGATACCCCCAAATTCGAAGCCATCTCTTTAGTCTGTTTTTGAACCCAATCAACGACGGGTACTTTTGCTAGTATATATATATATATATATATATATATACATACACATATATATATATACACACACATTAGTTTTGAGATTGAATATAAACTTATTTTGTGAGAGGTGACATATCGCTGATAAAACTGTCATTTGAATATAAATGCATTTTTACTAATTTTATTGGTGGTGAGTCACTGCCTATCAAAGCCCAAAGTCCATTCGAAGACCAGGGTTAATGAGTTGGCCAGTGAGGCAACACTGATTTTCGGTAATGGTGGAATTTAGGTAGTGTTTATTTAAGAGGAGGACTCAACAGGAACTTGTTCACGGCCATGTTATAGTCAGCTGGAAAACAGTCCCGTGGTATTATGTTGCATCAACGGGCAATTCTAGAACAGAAACTTTGCTTGGGGAATTTACGCTTAATTTTAGGCAAAGAAATTTTTAGCAGTTGTAGTTAGATGAGTGTCTATAACACGTATCTATTTTTTTTTTAATTTTAGGCTTATGAAGCTTTAGCCAGTCTCTGGTTTTAGCAGAAACATGTGTGCACATATGTAGCCAGAAATGTTTGCATAAGCACAACTTATAGTGCACCTATTTGTTTTTAGTCAATACTTTTTGCATAAAGATAAACCAGGCATAAATGCAACCAAGCAGGAATATTTTTAAGAAAAAAAAATATCTTGCTTTGAATTTTCTCTTTCATAAAAGGTAGTGTATGTAACGGTCCATTTTTGATTATA
>NC_136516.1:16919691-17029691 GCF_053919585.1 Euprymna scolopes
GTGTGTGTGTGTGTGTGTGTGTGTGTGTGTGTGTGTGTGTGTGTGTATATATATATATATATATTCATATATATATATATTCATATCATTGCCGAGTTCGACAAGATACATCTAAAGAAGGCCAGAGGTTACATCAGTCGAAGCGTAAAAATAACACTCAAGATGAGAACAGTAGTCCAAATTCAGAAATGTAATATTAGCCACGAGACGATTCCAATATTTTTTCCGATTCCGATACAATTCCTGATTCTGATTCTTTATAAATCCCTAAATATTTAACAATTGAG
This sequence comes from Euprymna scolopes, assembly GCF_053919585.1. Classification (NCBI taxonomy): domain Eukaryota; kingdom Metazoa; phylum Mollusca; class Cephalopoda; order Sepiida; family Sepiolidae; genus Euprymna; species Euprymna scolopes. The sequence continues at coordinate 16,919,979 of NC_136516.1, forward strand.
TTATTTATTCCCAATTTATGCAAAAACATGTGCAGATATGAATGTGCAGATATTTTCTTGGGAATAAAAATATACTTATGATGGGGAGGGGGCGATCTATAAATTTTCGCTTTACTGGTAGTTTAAAATCTATTATTTTATCATGACTCCAGCAGTTAAAGATTTTGCTTTATACAGAAAAAAAAAAAAAAAAGAATCATTTTTGGCATCGGAAAATATAAACAAATTTTTCTGATTTCGATACCGATTCCAATACCTTCAAAAGTCTCATGGTTCTGATTCCGAATAACCGCTGCAACACTAATATATATGCTTATAATTTTTAATAAACAGACAAAATGTCTGACATCACATTAAGATGCAGCTATTTTCGTATCATTTGGAGTCTTCAAACTAATGTTATCATCGTGTTATTTTCACAACCTTTACGAAATAAAAAGTAACAAGTGTGAGTGTGCGGAGGGACACGTCTAATAACCAAAACGTTAAAATAGCACACAAAATAAGAAAAGTAGCCGAAGAATACAAATTTCTACTATATAAAAGTTACTGTGTGTGTGTGTGTGTGTGTGTGTGTGTGTGTGTGTGTGTGTGTGTGAGTTTCTCATTGGTTCCGAAACAGAAAAGCCTGTTTTTGCCATTTTCACACAAAACTAATTCATACGTCTGGCAGTGTTCTTAGATATGTTTTGTACAGAAATGCATCCAATAAGTATCGAAAATACAAAAAAATCCAAAAAATAGTCTTTCTTATAGTTAAAAAATTAGTTTTGCAGGGGAATATTTTACGTTGCACTGGCAAGGGAGATAATAAAATCTCAAAGCATTTCTTAAAAAAAAAAAAAAAACACACACACACACACAGAATTATTGACATCTAGAATTATAGCTCAGTGGTAAAGCATTCAACAACGGATCAAATGATCCTTTGTTCGAGCACGGTGTACCTCACCATTTTATTTTTAATTTTTTTCTTATTAATGAATTTAATTTACAATAGAAGAGGTACCATTTAAAATCACAGCAAATCATATCTTCATATGCATATTTTAAAACTAAACATTAATCAAAAGTGACTTTTCCAAGGCATTCATTGTCAAGCCAAAATATCAGCCGACGTGATATCGTAAACAAACAGACGGAATTTGATGAACAATATTATCATTATTCAATTTTTAATTTTTGCGAATTCGTTCTCCAGACAAATTATTCCTTGAAATATATAATCTATAATATAAATTTCACCCGTCTGTTGGTGTGTGAATCTATGTATATATATGACTTGCTAAAACTTTCAACACGTGATCAACACTGACAAAATCGGTATCGTTTGAAAGCGCAGTCTCTCCATTGACAAATATCCAAAACTTGGCCAAAAACACTTATTCTTTCACCATCAAGGGGGACGCTTTTTTTTACAAGGAGGGGGCCCACTTTTTTGTTGACATTTTTGCAAAGCTATCATACGCCTTGCTATGACTAGTCTTATTTCGAAACCTACCAACGTTGTTTAGGGGCTGAACGGTTGGCTTTTTTTTCACCTTTTCCTTATTCGCGTTACAGGTTTGAGCCTGGCTACTGCAGCTAATTTTTTTTGTGCTTGTGTGGATACTTGCTAATTTCATTTTTTTTTTTTTTTTTGGGGGGGGGGGGGGTTCCATTGCTCAATACTCTTACACTAAAACCTCTCCACATCCGGGCAATGCCAGGTACCCCCGCTAGTATTCAATAGAGGATTTATTCTATAATTATACGTAGACAATCTGCATAAATTAAAATACCATGTTTAAGCGTATTGTACGAGTGGGCGACACCAGGTGTCCAATTAATACAAATAATATATCAAGTAAAGAAATTCAAAAATTGTCCGCCCCCCTCCTCTAAATTCTGATAGCTCAATAAGCTCCAATTTTTGCTATTTCTTATTAAATCATCCCAATACTAGTTACGACTTTTCCGAAAATATAGGAACATGATCAAAGGCCAACTTACTATTAGTCCCCTAGATTCAAGAAAGCAAATTACAGATCATTACCGAAAGAAGCAGCAAGTGCCAGTGTGTGGAGCAACGGGTCTAATCACTGGCAACACTACACCAGCAACGTCAGTTGCAAACGGCTGTTTTACTTCCCTGCATACGTGCTGAATTTTCTGCAGCCCCCCCACCCCCAAATCAAAACGTGCGAGTAGAATTTCAGCAGGACGAAGAGCAGATGCACCCCCACCAATACCACCTACCCCTACAAAGTTGTTGTTTGTCCCGATTATTTAACCTAGTTTTAGAACTAAGTAATACTAGATAGTATTTCTACGACAGTGGAAGTTCAGGCATCTCCACCTTAGGCTTTGACATCAAAACATTATCTTTTATTATATATATATATATATATATATATATATATATATAGAAAAGTAATGTGATTGATAATTTAAAATTTGAAAAATCAAATTTCAACTAAATTAAAAATCCGTTTCATATATATATATATATATATATATAACAGTTGTGCAAGATGTACGAGCGGGTTAGGAGTTTGTGCTCATTACCGTGGGGTCCCGATTTCGAATTTTGCTAGATTCAGCCATTGAGGAGTCATAGCCGAAACACATGTCAGTGGATAATTATATTTTAAAAAACGATATATATGCTGCTTTCCATATGGGGGTACCAAATTGCATTTAGGTAAAAATGCACTTTCGTAAATAATTGAATTCATCCAAAATGTATTGCAACATTTAAGTAAACCGCAATATATCCAAACAGTCATGCAAGATGGCCGAGCAGGTTAAGAGCTTAGGCTCATTACTGTGGGGTCCCGATTTCGAATTTTGCTAGATTCAGCCACTCTGATGAGTTGTAGACAACGAAACACGTGTCAGTGGATGATTATATTTTAAAAAAATTTATATATATATAAACTAGGGAGACGAGGACTTTGCCCGGTCGTAAAATACGCTTAAATATGATAATTTAATTTGTCCAGATTTCGTATATTATAATAGAGTAGTGATTTCAAAAGTAGAACAAAAAAAGTATTTGGTTGCCATCAGCTAGAATCGAAACCAAAACAAGCTGGTGACGTTACCACTATACCCACATGACACGCATATGAACTGATTAAAAATTAAAAATAAACTAAGATAAATATACAAAATGTATAACGATTTTTTTTTTTTCAATTTTGACTCCCTTTTTGACCCCTTAAAAAACTATTTTAACCGGCTAAAGGTCCATAAAAGAACGGTCCAAAAAATTCCAATCATTTGAGTCCCTTAGCGCTGCTATGCGACTTTTAGTTTCAGAAAAAGATAGAGCTTGGAAATATGGAGACAGACAGGCATATAGCCTTTTATATATTAGATAAGGTATATGTTTATATACTTGCTGTTAGAGGTGAAGGATCCAAATTGTGAGCTATATACAGTATTTTTGTAAAGAAAACACACACACACACGCACACACACAATGCTAGTGTCCCTATTTACAATGCCTCCCCACGAGACAGAGTTAGACACCAGGGTCGTTTTTTAACGTCGAGAAAAGAAACAAAGATAAAAATTGTCTCAGTCGTGAAGGATTCCTCCTCCATTGACAGCGAACAAGAAATTGAAGTGCAACCTCTGAAGAACAGGGTATTTATTTGCTCCCCCACCGAGCAAATTAGGCACAAGGCCGATTTTTAATGTGAGGAGTGAAGGGGAAATGGGGACCAGCTCCCCGGGGAGTAGGGGAGCTGGATAGTGACAATTGGTATGAAGGGTTTCCCCTACATTGACCAAGGTCTGATACGTGGGGTTACCCACGCATATGGTCTCTGCTTGCAGCATCTGCCGGAAGAGATACTACACTTTGATCCCAGCCAGAAGGCCAAAAGAGATAAAGTTCATAACTTTTTTAAGATTAATATTTTATCCATGCTATAACGTAACAGCAAGAGCAGAGGTTCCCAACCTGGGGTGAGAGAAAAATTTAAATACCAAAAAATGCAGCGTATTGGCTATATGTTACTTTTTTTGTTTGTTTTGCAACTAACTTCTTGCTTTCATTTTAACCTTGAGTGTTATTTGCAATTTTCTTCCGCTTAAATATTTGTCAAAATGTGCAAAACTTCTTAAGCGTAATAAATAAATTTTAAGAGGTGTGAGTTTTGGGGGAAATTACTTGAGGGGGCGCAAAAAAATAAAAAAATAAAATATAAAATAAAAAGGTTGGGAACCACTACTTTTGTACAAATGAACCAAAAATCGAGTCGAAGTGTTGCGTTTTAGCATACCAGCTTAACCTACATTTGTTAACAGAATATGTTATCTTGAACTTTTCAACTCTAAGCTGATCAAGAGTATAATTTTAGCAGAAGGAAAAAAAAATGAAAAACAAAACAAAAAAAATAAAACAAACAGCTTTATGTGGGAAAACCGTAATTATTGACGCAATCTCAGTAAAATACTAATCTACTAACATCTTATTTTAAGCTCATCCACCCCCCCTCCCCCACCCCCTGCAATTCGCGTAAAAAAATAAATAAATAAAAACTGCGTACAAAAGCACTAAATAGAAATAGTAATTACAGTCTTTTTCTCTCTCCCTCTCTCATGTCCTGTGCAATAGCGCGACTGACTGTCTACCACTTTGAGGGGTGGGCGGAGTGCCCCGCGACTAGACAAGAAATTACACCCACCCCCCACAACCCATCCTACCACTCCCCCCAACCAATCCGACAAATACAGTCTTGTTTAGTCACTAGTTTTTCCACTGTTGACTATAAATACTAGACAGATGTGTGGCTGTCGAACAATGGATAATAGCGCTAGAAGTATTTCAGAATTAATCCTGTCAAATTTGGGTCGGACCAGCCAAGCTGTCAGAATAGCAGTTGTGGTTGGATCATTTCAACGTATTCAGACTACTGCTTTGATATTTAGTACTATTTGCACGTTTCGGTCGATGTAACCTTCGACCTTCTTCAGGTATATGTTGTTGAACTTAAGAAATCTGCACTGAATTTTGAACAGACCCCTTTATTTAATCCACGGAGGTAGTATGCTCTTGTCCCGTCAGCCATGACCAAGTAGATGTCTTAAATTTGCAGTTGCATCCTTTATGTTGTCTGCGCACAGGATTGAAACTTCAACCTTTAGAAGAATATTACTTACATGGCGTAACGGATAAAGTACTAGGTGAAATTCAATGCTAAGGTTCAGAATAAGGGTCGTCGAATTATCTGGATTCTTCGGACTACTGTCATCATCTTGAGTTTTATTAGCACGGGTATATCTGGTTGAACTCTGGGAATCAGCACAAGATTTCAAACGGAACCTTTTATTTGATCCACAGACGTAGTATGCTCTAGTTCTGTAAGCCAGGAAGTTTTAATTTGCAATTGTATTCTTTATATCGCCCACACTCAAGACTGAACCTTCAATCTCAAGAAGAGTGACACTTATTTGCCACTAGCTTGGGTGCCCGGCATTGCCTGGGTGTTTGGAGGTTTGCGTTGAGCTAATTAAAAAAAAAAAAAAAAAAAAAAAGTGGTAGTAGGCAGGCAGGCTCGAACCCATGATGAGAAGGTGCAAAAGAAAGGGGGGAAAAAACCTGACATCTTACCCCTACTCCATAACATGACCGGAAGTTTGAAACGTTGAAATTAGTCAAGTCATGCCAACCGAACCGGTACGATGACTTGCAAAAATGGCAAGGCACCCCCCCCCCCCCACAAAAAAAAACGCCCCTCCTAGTAGAAAACTGCCCAGTTGAGCTTGAAGGAATTAATGTTTTTTAGCCATTTTTTTTTTCGATATTTATCGTCCAAAGGGTCGTGCTTCAAAACGATACAGATCTCGTGAAAATCTGTCGCCTCTGTCGAAGGTTTTAGGCAGACATGCATACATTTAAACAGACAGGTGAGATTTATATAATAGATAACAGATAAGTTACTAAGTAAAATTCAATTGTAAGTAAGTGTCACTCTCCTGGAGGTTGGAGGTTCAATCCTCATTGCAGGCGACGGATTGCCTACTCTAGTCATCGGGAGAAAGCTTCACATGCCTTCCTACAGCGGCAGTTTACAATATATTGTAGTCTACATTGCACTGTAGAGAACCTATTGTTGATTTTATAAAACTATGTTTGCATAATGGCTCGAATAAGAGTTTAAAATGAAAAAGTCAAGTATCATGGTTCAATTGTGCTCTAAACAGAAACTCATTTGGAACATGCTCCTGTCATATCAAAGAACCTGCTGTTGATTTTATATGCAGAGTCTTTCTACTTATGCAGTGATAATGGCTCGAATTAAAGTTTAAAATGCCAAAGTCAAGTACCATTGTTAAATTGTGCTCTAAATGGAATTTTGAATGCATCCCTGTTTTATGAAAGAACTTACTGTTGATTTTATACACCAGGCTCTTCTACTTGTATAGTGATGAAACTTCTCAAATGCACTTATGTTAGGCTGTATGAATATGAAATAAGATCTCATCCGTCAAAAAATTTGCTTTATTTTTTTTTTGGGGGGGGGGGGGTCCAGATATATTTTTCGCCTGATGAGATCCTATTGATAACTAAAGATCGAAACATTGTCATGCCAGGGTACTAAGATTTGTACATATCTGTACAAAGAAATATTAATAGGAATGACTATTTGTTATTGAGCGCTATTATATAAACCCAGTGGGTTTTATTCTAATAATACCGTCCTAACCTGGAGTCTGTGTGTGTGTGTGTATATATATATATATATATCTTTATGAGTCATTTTCATCCGAAGGTCAAAATAGACAACTGCGCATTATTATCAAATGCGCAGTAGACATTCTTTTGAAAACTGCAACAGTTGCACAATAGACTGCAGACTGCAAATCTAGATGCAGACCAAATGGTGGAAGAGGTGTGGAGGAGGGAGAAGTTTGAAAGAGTGAAACAGTGTTAGGGTAGGGAGAGTCAAAAAAAAAAAAAAAAAAAAAAAAAAAAAAAAAAATAGTGCATACAGACAGACAGGAGGCCAAAGTGTTTTTACTGCGCAGATAGATGCTTTTATTTTCCTGCAAATGAATGTGTCGCAGATAACACTTGCAGCGTGTATGACATCGGGAGACCGGTGGTGGGGTGGGGGTGGTGTTGTGAAGTGTCGGTTTGCAGCGCCAGAGAAATGACGATCTTTCTCTATTTCAGTCTTCCCACCCAACTTGCCGCTGCAGGTCACAGTGCCCAAAATTGTCACACTGACCCCCCAAACACTCGTACACGGCAGGAGAATCATGACGCACTGATAACATACAACTACACACACGATATGTAAATGACCAGTTTTTAAATCAATGAAGAAAAAAAATTTTTTTTGAATACTTACATATAAACACTGACACGTTTTTAAATATATCATACTAACACCTACTCCACATTTCCAGAGAGTAAAAAAAAAAAAAAAAAATTTTAAACTGCAAGATGATTGAACTGTTTATAAAGAAATAGAAATTTTTAATAACTTTAAAAATCATTTTGTGAAATACAAATTGCTCGCTGCGACCCTATCTATCATTGATACAGTTCAAAACTGGCTTTGAAATCTAGTAGGTGAGGCCTTTCTCTTCCCTGCAGCCTCTTTCCCGACAGAAGAGATGTTGCAACTATCTCAAGAGCCTCTCTCAACTATCATTATTTTCATGGAAAGTGCTCGTTTGAGCTCCAACCTATGCCAAACTTTCACAAAAACACTACTCAACTAGCTACAACCACTATCAATAGTTTCCCTATTCTCTATCTGTGCCTGAATCTAAATACTGATTCCACAAGCAAAACTCCTTCCCTAGAGCTGCACGCCTGTGGAACTGTTCCGCTGGCCTGCTTCTTTTCACTAGCAGAGCTAACCTGCACTGCCCAGGGCCATATAAAACAAATAGAAGAAATGAAGTTATGTGTTGGACACACCTGTCATTCTCCGGATATTAAGCACTTTGATGAATATGTATCACTTTCTATCCCAGGCAAACCGAAAATAGTATAACAAAACATTCATGTTGGTTTTCACAGGCAACATGGTTTTTAAACATACTTTCTCTATCCAGGATACTGAGCACTTATTACTATATAAGAGTTACGGGACATGATATTTTGTTTTATTACTTTTAATACTTAGATCCATTATTTTCGTCCAAATTAGTACCGAAATAAATGAAAAAAAAAAAAAAGGTTGACCCTCATAGAATAAATACATTTTAAATATACATCCAATTTTTTTTTTTTTTTTTTTTTTTTTGCTGCCTGGCAACACCAATGAGAACAAAACCAAATATTAAGTAATGCTAGTACAGTTCTAATCAAGATATGAAGAGAAATGATATTGATAATGACAATTTATTTGCTACTAGGAGAATAATCTCATATAAATACTTATATATATTAGTCTTGGAAACTCAAACCTTAAAAACTATATATGAAAAAAAAAAAAACTTTATAAAAATTCAATTTATTTATTTAAACAAACCTGCTTTCTCAAAATAATAGTTATGTTTTCAGGAATCATCAGTTGTTTAACATGAAACACTTTATTCGGAGATTTAAAAACGAAAACAGTATATTAAATCATGGCTCTTCAGCAGTGCTGATCAAACATCACCTACTTTAAACAAATAAAAAAAAAAAACAGGAAGTGTTCCGGATAATGGATCCAGTTTTGTCTTGCTCCAGATTAGTTAGGCTAACCTATTCATGTTATCATAAATTTATTTTTTTACCTGCGTTATTCATCATATATGAGGGAGGTAGTATTGGATCAACATTGCTGGGGAGCCATGATTTAATTTACTGTTTTGTTTTTAACCCCCACCCCTCGCAGGAAAGCGTTTCATGGTAAAAACTGATCCTTCTAAGAACATTAGTACTATTGTTTGTTTATGCAAGTAAAACTATTCAACGATACGGGATACTTACTGACAAAATAATCTTCACACGAAGGAAATTTTTTTTTCTATTTTTTAAAGTTTTAAAAGTCTTAAAAAAATTCTCAAAACATCTATGTATCTAGAAGGCAAAGAATTTTTAACATTTAAACGTGATTATTTATGCCATTTCTTTTTGTTTGCTTATTGTTTTGTATCAAGTTGTTTTTATTTTATTTTTTTTGTTTTTCAGATTAAAAAAAAAGAAAACGGTAATTCTTTATTTTCCATTTTGTTTGGATTTACCCCCTCCCCCGCTAGTTATATGCTATATATATATATATAGCAAGTAAACTATACAGACACTTTAACACCCTTTAGACTTAAGCATGTGTTTCATTCTTGGAAGGAAATCATCAGGCCTATAACTACAGGAATTGAGAGAGGGAAGGGGGTTAGAAATAAACACCATCAGTCAATTGTTTTAAAATAGTGTAAAACTATTTGTATAACTTATTTTTTAATGTGTGTGAGAGTGAGGGAAGTGCAGAAACAGACATTACCTATCCATTGTGAGTATACCTCTCCCCCTCCACACCAAGACAAAGAGAGGAGATGAGAAACATCTTTCAGGTCTCAAGTGTTAAGTTACAGTCTAGCCAAAAGCTGACCTTCTCTGGATACTTGACCTACTGACCTTTCCTGTTCTGAATGACACCATCAACATAAAAGAGGAGAGAGAGAGAGACCCATCCCATCATATGTGGAGTGTTTTAGTAGAGACTGGTCTACCAAAGAAGGACAAGTAGAACACAAAGCATACATACGCGCACACACACACACACACACACACACACACACACTTTTCTGAATCTTTGGGAATTTTCCAGCAGTTAGGTCTGGCAATCATTAAAACTAGCCACAAAACCTTTTTTCTTTCTTGCTTAAAAAAAATAAATCAAACTGCTAAGAAATTCTAGATGACACTTGAAATAACAGACAGAAATGAGGCCTCCATTTTTTTTTTTTTTTAATTTTTTTTTTTTTTCGAAAATCCAGGGCTCCTGAAATCACTGGAAATTACTCCTGCAAAATTTTTAAATGGCTATCATAGACTAAAATTAAATTAATTTCCAGTAATTGTTTGAATGTCTCAATATCCTATATACCAAATTTCAACGTTTCAGGTGAAATTAAATTTTAGACATTTTCTAGAATCGAAACCATGTAATAGATTTTGATACAAATTGAAATAAGGATTCTAGAGATGAGGTTTAGTATCATTTATGGACTCCGATTTATTTTTCGTTAGGGACAAAAAAGTGGTCCGAACAGATATTCTCCTAGTTATGCATATTATCTTTTCATTTTTGTATTATATAAAGGGCAAACGTGTGTGTGTTTGTATGTCCACTAAAAACTTGTCATCCACATTGTATAGGCACAAAGATGGTATCATTAAAAAGAGCAATCTCTCAGACATAAAATATAAAAAATTGTAACAAAAATCAATTATTTTGTGTAGAAATATCGTTTTGTTTGAAGGGGATCGGGTCAGATACAAATCTTGCTTTCGACACTGTTAATTGTGCATGCGCGAACGATCGATTTGTCGGTTCATTTTAAAAAGCTAAATTTGCAACTTCATAACATCTGCATCATCATGGTCCAATCAATAATGTATTCACTTATGAACTTATGTTATGCAAGTTTACGCCCAGCACGCAGCATTTTTTTTTTTTTTTTTTTTTTTCTTATTTCTCTCTATCTTTTAAAATTCTTAACTTCCTTACTCTGTCCATCACGTGACATTTTTTTTTTCTTTTAATAATACGAAAAGTCCCATTTCATTTATTTTTTTTATTTAACCATATTTTGCGATCGGGCAAAGTCTTTCCCTCCACTAGTTATTAAATATTCGGAAAGTCTAAGTTTCTACTACTGCTGCTGATTAAATTAAACCTGCGTAGAGCCCACAAAGATCAGGTTCAGGATTTTCTGGTCTTCATAAAGTTCTCTTTACTTTGGCGGCAAATCCAGCACCTTTCAACCGTTGGGAACCATGTGTCCTGTAAGATAAGTACAGCAAGGAGAGTGCTCAAACTGAGTGGCCTTGTGGTAGCAGGTTCGTTGGTTTTGTTTTACGGCATATCAACCCTTTTTGGGTTATTTAATGCCGAATCCAAAGATTTTGAAGAAAATTTTTTTAATAGAGTATATTTGTTGTTTTCACGTCGGTTTCTATTTAACCCATAGTTGGGACCCTAACAGATACTACCACTCCGGGTCAGAGTGGACCTGGGAGCAATGGTAATTAAAGGGTGGCTCCACACTCCCCAAAGCCCACAAGCTGAGGCCTCACCACTGGAAATAGTTTAAGGTCATATCCAGGACCCCCATTGAGGGACTTTTACCCTCTGTAGAGGGGCAGTCGGTGCTTGCTTACATTAGTGATCTTGTAGACAAACACATTTCAGGTGAAAACATTACATACCGAAATTAGTAAAAATGTAACGTCAAAATTAGTAAAAATTCCAAAAATCATAAAAAAATGATCCAGTAGAAAAATAATTCTATGTAAGAATAAAATTTATTACTGAGTTTTATTATATTTTTTAATTTGAAAGAGTTGGGCGTACAATTCAGTATGATAAACTGATTTACCTACCTCAATTTAAATAAAAAGGGTTCCTCCATTTCTAACGGAGCGTAATTGAGAGTGATTTTTTGTTAAACCTACATCCAACACATCGACTAACTCATTTTTCGTATTTTTTGGAATTTATACTAATTTCAACATACATAAGGTTTTCCCCTGAAATGTGTCCGCTTAAAAGATCACCAATTTAAAGTTCAAGCACTTTTAGGAGATTGTACCTATTTACTATGCCTCTCCACGGGACAGAGTTAGACACCAGGGTCGTTTTTTAACGTGGAGAAAAGGTACAAAAATAAAAATTGTCTCAGTCGTGAAGGATTTCTCCTCCACCGAAAGACAAGAAATAGAAGTGCATCATCTGAACAGATACTACACTTTGATCTTGTCCCGATTGTAATTAAAACAATTCATAGAGCTCATGATATATTTGAGGTTTTAATACGCATTATGACTATATCAAGACTGCATTTATTTTTAAACTAATAGTTGGCGCCCAGCATTGCCTCGTCATGAAATACACTTAAATATATTTTAATCCACACAGATTTGGTATTTATTATTACAGAGCCGATAGTCTATTGAATATATATATATATATGTAAAAGATTCATAAACCAATTAAAATTGTTAGTACGAATAGTTGGGTTTAATGACTGTTTGATAAAAATTCAATATGGCGTAATGGAAAAATAAAAAGGTATTTGCCGTCTCTTTTCCAATTTTTGGATTTTAATCATGTCAAATCACACTTCAATTCCTTTTGACGGATTGATTGTTGCTATTTCTTCTGATGAGTTAAGGTCATAATAGATTCACTGATTGATATAATAAGTGATTGATTTTGCGCTACGAAACAGATACTGTCAAGAATTGTATAAGTCAACTGAATTAAAGGAATAAGATGGTCAACATCATGAATTTTGGAATATAACGTTTTGTTATTTATTCTCTCTCTCCCTATATATATATATTATATATATATATATTATATATATATATATATATATATACACACACACACTTTCGACGGTAATTCTTGGCCTGAAGACGTAATCCTCCAACGTGGGTGATTACAGAAACATGTATGCACATATGTAGCCATTAATGTTTGTATAAATAAATAAAATTAATATACCTGCTCTGTTCACTCATTGAGCACTATTTTGGTAGACACGTGTTTCATTGGATGTACTTCTAGGAAACTAAACTCTACTGGCTATATATATATAAATATATACCTACTGATTTCCAAAGTAAAAAAAAAAAAAAAAAAAAAAAAAAAAAAAAAAAAAAAAGACTAACTTCACTAGAATCAGAACCACAATATTTAGCGCTTCACTTGCCTTCTCTACTATTTGAGCTATCAATAACAAAGATTTCAAATTAAACCACTTCAAGCTAGTAATAAAATGCGTGCATACGTAAAACTAATAAAAATATGTCAGCAAGTTGAAATCAACATTTTGTATTTTCAACTTTCCAACATATTTCTGTACGCATTGTTCAGCCATCGAAAGATTTTACTCGTAAACCATCCTTTGTGAATGATTACTATTTTCTGTTAATTTCAGGGCTATGTGACCAGCAGTTGAGTTTATCGGATAGATATTTACAGACAGAAATGAATTAAAAATAATGACAGACCTAAATCACGATTAGGATTATGATTAAATGAAAAATATATATAATACGAAGAAAAAATAGAAAATATAACCAAATAAAAACCACATTAAATCTAAGATTTCCTTTTTGCTTGAAATGAGTCGTTCGCAAAGACATATCTATTATAACAAAGTTGTATTCCTGTTTATTAACATTAGAACTCAAATATGGCGGCGTAGCAGACTATGTTATATATGCCATTGTTTCAACCTGGCAATGTCAGATATATGCAACTAAAGTATATATCTCAGAATTAATGCTAAAAGGAATAAGAACTGGTATATAGTACAAGGATATTTACCTCCCAGATTTTAAGCACCTGACCACTCAATTTTTTCTTTTTATTTATTTGTCCAAATAAAAAATTTGGTATAAAATGATTTAAAATTTGGTTTCAGAAGAAATAAAATTTGGCCCGAAACGCCACTTCTTTAAAAGGAGTTACAGCAGAAACATCTGTGCAGATAATTGCCAATTGCTTTGTCTTTATAGAAGTTAGCCATCCCAATGCTAACCTTAACATAGTATTTAGGTTAATCGTCAGCGACACCCAAACCTTGTTTGTGGGCCTGAAGAGGACTTTTCAGGCCAGCATTTGACTTGCAGACAAAGTTGTGTTGAAACTTGTTTCATTTGTTTTTTGCTCCCTCTGTTCATGCCATGTGTTTTTTTTTTGTTTTTTTTTTTGTTTTTTTTGCAGCTAATGTAAGTCGCTTTTGAGAGAAGCACTCAAAAGCCTCACATTTCCAACTTGATTTCCAATTTGTATCAATTAAATACTTGCATACATACACACGTAAAGTAAAGCATTTCTTAAGAACGGAATCGGACCTTTTAAAATTTCTGGAGTCAGAATCAAAGTCGTTGAGCATTTGGTAAAAAGTCATCAATTATACAAAAATCATAAAAGGAATTTTTTTTTTTTTTTTTTAACAAATCAAGGGAGATAACTGTCAAGAAAAATACAAATTAAATTGCAAAAAGGCCCTTGTCACAGATTATAATTTAAAACTGGTTTTTAATTAAAATAAATTTAAAATCGTAATGCATAAATTCAAATCACAGACGACAAGGTGTTCCCTTGAAGAAATTCAGATCAAAAAGGTCCTAGAAACATGACAGAAACGACTAGTCATGAAGTGTTTGTTGAATCGAGAAGATTCTGTGCCGTTTATTGTTAATGATATAGCGCACATGAGGAAGGCCAAAAAAGCCACAATTCTTCCACGTGGAAACAGACTATTCAGTGGTGTCCATTCTATTTCAAGTATTATTCATCTATTAAATTATTGTTTCGTTCACATTTGGAAATGCAGGATCAATGTAAACTTTTCAAGTTTTTCTGTATTTGAATATATAAGAATTTTATTTTATAATCGCAATTGAGATATCAATATCACAGATTCTTGATATAAGGATCGATAATTCCTTTGATAATTTGGATTCTTTGGACTACTTTACTCATCTTGAGTCTCATTTTCACAATGTTTTTGGTCGATGTAACTTCCGACGTTCTGCAGGTGTATCTTGTTGAACCCGGGAGGAATGTTTCTGTTGAATTTGGAATCTTTATCTTGCGCAGATTCCAGAGTTCAGCTGAAGAAGGGTAGATGTTACATTGGGCGAAACGTGAAAAATAAAAGATAACAGTAGTCTGCATACTCCAAATAATACAAATTTTTGGTTGTTTGCTTGTGAACGAAACAGTCCATCGAAATTCATAATTTAACATGAGATGAGTAATTGTTTGTTGAATGGAAATTATATTCAAAATATTTTGTGCTGTTCATGGTTATAACTAGGGCTATGACAACAGCATATTCTTTTCATTGTTTTGACCCTAGAGTGCGTATCCAACACACTTAGACACAGTTAATCAACTGAGAACCATATCACTACATAAAATCATATAAGATATCAACGGATACACACTCGAGAGTCAAAACAATGAAAAGAATATACTGTCGTCCTAGCCCTAGTTATAACATACAGATAGCAGCGAAAAACCACAAGATTCAAGATGAAAAGATGTGGGCGACTAAATGAAGCCAAATTTCTGGATAAATAGTATGGTTTAATTTATTCATTGTTCTTTCTTGTAGAATCTGTTTGGTAGTGCCTACCCTTCCACAAATATGTTTTTGGTAAGACAGGATCATCAAAGTGACATTAGATACTGTCTGGATTAACGAGGTGCCGAACTTACATATCGTACGGATGTTACAAATGATAGAATTTAAGGCCCTTTTTGCAAAATAAGGAGTCATACGATTCCCATAACACGTCATCACAAAAATATTTTAAAAAATTAAAAAAAAATTTTTTTTTTTTTTTTGGAGGGTTTATAACGGAGACATCACTAGATACGAACAAAGCAAGCACATTATGACGATGTAACACCACCTAGTTCACCAGCAAATACGGAAAATAAAAAAATACAGGCGACGTTGACAAATAAACGGCTTCAAATAAACGATGCCAAATAGCAGCAAGACGCTTCCAGAAATGTTGAATGTGTAGCGGGGAATTAGGACCAGATACGACCAAAAAAAAAAAATAAATAAAAAATAAAAAAAAAACACAAAACAAAAAAGCCGACTATTTAAATGCACGTTATTTCCTAAACTTTTGATCTGGGCTAAATTTAAAATAAAAAAAATCTAACAAAATTTTAATTTTATGTTGTCAAATGCGTTACGAATTTCAGCGTGAACCCCCCCTCTAAAAATGCCGGGAACAGAATCAGTAATAAAATTTACAATCCTTTCTGCAATTTAAAAAATATTTCAAAAAAATGTCTGACTTGAACACCAAGTTTTAGTTATGAAAATCCATCAGTCTTTTGTATTGTCACAATTTTAAATTATATGCGAAAAAATATCTTTTTGACATGTACGGCATCATAATGTTGATCCACTGGTTCTGAATGGATTACCAAATTCAAGAAACGTTGAGCCTGGTTAATTTTTTTTTTTTTTTTTTACATTTTCTTATTTTGTTCAAGTTGAAGGTGGAGCATCCTAATGGATGCCAGGCATTCATTTATTATATGCATTCCAACTGAGATATTTTTAAGATTCTAACCATCTCTAATTCCAATTGTTTGAATCTCTTGCACTTGGTTCACTGGGTATATTTGCCAGGTAGGTTTTGAAATTCTTTTCCATGAGTCCAGTTGCTCTTATAATTACTGGAATGATAGAAATCTTCCTAAGATTCCAGTTTCTTTTCAGGTTGTACATAAGACGTTGGTATTCGGTTATCTTAGTTCTGTTTAACCCAGTATCATTAGGGATGCTAACTTCTAAGGTTGCTTCTTCCTCCTTGTCCCATATCACTAGCATGTAACTGTAGGAATTGCAGAGTCACAGTGGATGGTGCACAACTTATTTCCAACTGTTCATCAAAATGGGTGACTGTGCTCTTCTCTTATCTCGGCATTGTTTCTAGTCATCTTGGATTTCTCGTTGACATGAGAATCAGGCAGTGTCGACTCAGGAGAACAAAAGTTGGGGATTGCAAAACCATTGCTTTGCACAATTATATGCAAAGCCATCCTTACAGAAATTATCCATCGTCTTTGGAAACTGAACAGAGGTCAGGAATTATTAGCACACCTGTTGTGCAAAAAAATAATAACTCCTCTCTTAGTACTGCTTTGATTTTGGCCATAATGGCCCTCTTCAGTTTAGGTGTAGTCTAGAAATTGGGGTTTACAGTCTGGCGAGTGTGAAGTCTGTTTAGGAAGACATTTCTAACTGATGTAACAATCAGTAAAATGCCTCGCATATCACCGGATGACAATCAAACAAAGACTGTTGAACATTCGTAAATCAAACTTGGTGGACAAGTCAGACATAGACTGAAGTTTTTGCACCAAATAGTGTTGGATCCTAGAAAGGATTGTGAATTCCATTAACAAGTCTGTGGGTGGCATTTTTTGAGGGATTGTTCTGTATTTTTCAAAATTTGAGTGAAAATATACATATATATATATATATATATATATATATATATATATATATATACATACATACACACACGTTATCAGTAAATATTTTTCAAAGATTTCCAAATGTCCTTACCTTTCGGAAACAAACTCGGCGCCAGTAATTTCCATTGGTTTTTCACTCAAATTTCAAAGAATAGCAGAAGAAATCCGCATAACATAAAAATAGACTCTTATAACAAATTTTTCTTTTAATGACCACTTAAAAAAGCATGGAATGTTAGAATTTACTTAAAAATAATGACCACTTATTTTAAAGTCTACAAGAAACGAGAAATTCCATGAATTTTAATTCTAAGATGATTATGGTTAAATCTTTCAACTTTCTGCTAATTTTGACTTTTAGAAAAGTTATTTTCACCATTAAATCTTTGCTTTTTATGATTTTAATGATACAATGTCTAACCATTTACAAAAATGTATAATTTAATCAATATTAAACCTGCATTTTGTTTTAAAGTATATCAATTTCAAATAATGTGTAATATCATTAAAAAAATTTTTTTTTAAAAACTGCTTTTATCTTGTGAAAATGAACAATTTGAAAATTTATTATTAAAGCCATCAAAATGTGATTATTTTTAATGAATATTAATAGCACATGTTTAAAATGTATATTAAACCTATTAAAAAAAACTATTTTAATGTCCATAAATGTCAACCAAGAAGTTTTTCTATATCTTGATTATCAAACATGTAATCTAGATTACATTGGAAACAAACCCTTCTTGGGGAAAAAAAAAACAAAAAACTTTTTTTTTTAAATCCTTTCCAAATAATCGCAAACTTTTTAATAAACATTATCAAATAGATGATGTTTTCTTTAGTTTTCCAGTAAAAATTTTTAAGAATCTTTTTTATTACTTAAACTAAATAAAAAAATAGACTGAAAAAATAAACTTAAAAAATAAACTAAAATAAATGCAATAAAATAAACAAGTTTTTAATTTTAAAAATACCCAAATATTTTTAAATTTAACAAATTTTTTAAAATTAAAAAATTTATTTCAAAATTAAAAACATTAAAATAAATTAAAATTTAAATGAAAATAAAAATAAAAAGGATAAAAAGTATTTTTATTAAACTAAAATATTAAATAAAATAAAAAATTAAATTAAAGAAAAAAATAAAAATAAAGTATTCTTCATGGCAATAAAATAATTTTGGAATATATAGATGATATTTAAATGAGGTGATTTTTAATGTTTAAATGAATGGAAATGGTTTACAGTATGGTTGTAAAAAAAAAAAAAAAAAAAAGATTTTTTAAGGAAGTTGTCAAAGACAACCTGAAAACCAAAAGCAAAACCGTGAAGGACTAGAAGAAAACGGATTCGGATTCAAAGCATATCAATGATAGCTGTCAGACTTCTGTGGCAAGACAAATATAGTACTCTTTCTCGAGGTGTGCTTTCTGGAAGCAACACAGGTCAGGCTTCCCCAGACACCTTTCAGCTTGACAACATGTGTGGTTCCTGAGGCAGAGCCTGTCTATCAAAGATTCGCCTATATAACCACATGAGATCCAATGGTTTTAACCAAGGAAAGAAGAGCTGCATGTTAACAGAAGCCAGTCACCTTGCAAATGAAAAGAGTAGCATAATGTATAAAGGTAAATCTGGGATGCTGAGATGCTGAGCCATCTATGTGCCTAAAATAGGGTAGTGCAAACTTCTTCAGTGACGTGGCAATCATATATTTTATTTAGTTCTGTTCCAAGAGGTTAGACACAAGGTCAGATTTTGAAAAGCAAGCAGACTAAGTCTCCAAAAAAATTGCCTGCGCAGCCTCGGAAGTAATGTTTCATAGAAGTGCCTCAGGTGAGTAGCAACATGTCAGTATCATCTACAAAAAATGTAAAAGCTGGCAGAGTGGATCTCCTAGGGCCAACCCAAATCATACCTCAGGCCAAGAGTAATAAAGCCACTGACAAACTGATTGTCAAACATACCCTCAAGCTCTGTCACACACACATATATATGCGCGCTATCCTTTTTGAGTAGAGCTCTCGTAAAAAATTGCTAACTACCACTAACTATTAATGCATTGCTCATTGGATAAAAACAATTCAAGCTCTCCGGTAGTTGACAATGCGTACACTGAGATTTCGCTCACATTCAGATGTCATATGATGACTGGGCTAGCGCTGTCAGCTCGATGCTACAGTTTCAATCCTTCATGCAGCCACACTTAATAGCTGTGATACAGTCAAGCAATCTATTAACGACTTTATATATACATTTTAATTTTCTTATTTTGTTCTACTGGAGATGGGGCATCCTGCTGGATGCCAAACATTCATCTGCTATCTCATATTTCATGACGTGTATAAAACCTTGGTACCCCCCCCCCCTCAGCTCTGTTTAAGCCAGCATTATTGGGGACATTAACTTATAAGGTTGCTTCTCTCTTCGTTTTTATATGAATATGTCAGGTTTTATAGCTCTTTTTTCTATGTATGCATCTGTAGGAATTGCATAATCGCCACTTATCAAGGCCCGGAGGCCACTCGGGGATAAGGGTTATTGTGTGTACAGTCAATGGGACAATATCGTAGTAATCGTTAGTAATAGAGATCTGATAAAGTGTCTTACTTAAGGGGGTGGTTGATCAGGAATTTGTTTATGATGGACTTGGAAGACATCCAAGTTGTAGTCCGGTGGGAAACAGTCAAACGGAAGAGTTCCACAGGCATGCACTTCTAAGAAAGAAGCTTTGTTCATGGAATCTACATTTTAATTTAGATAAAGAGTGGGGAAAATTACTGACAGTGGTTTCAGCTAGATGGGTGTTTTTCGTGAAAGATTGGTGAGGGGGGGGGGGGCAGAGATTGAAGCTCAGACGAGCATTTCCCATGGAAATAATGATAAAACAACGATAGGCTCACAACGTCCCTTCTGTGGGAGAGAGGTTGCAGGGAAGAGAAAAGGCCATCCCCAACTAGGCTACGACCTCTATTTTGTATTCTGTCAAGGCAGGATTTCCTGCTGGATTCATTTTCTAACGTTTTACAGATTGTCCAGTGAGCATATTTACATTCTGTTGCATCACGTTGCATAGTAGCCCCCCCCCCCAGCAGAACCTTACAACTGGGCATCAGATAGCCCACACTCTACTTCTATGTGGCAGAACCTGCACTTTTTATTGCAGAGCCCACTGACAGTAATTGCAGGATTTCTGAATGAATTTACATGTGTTCTGTTTAAGAATATGAATCATAAGGATTAGAGTTAGGGTTAGTACTGTTCTGAAATAGTGGATGGTGTGTGATTTATTTCCAAATCTGTTAATATGAAACTCATTTATGAATTAAAAGAACATTAGAAAGAATATTTTTTAGAGGGAATTAGACCTAGAGTCTAAAGCGCAGAGTTTATTTTAATGTATTAGTAAATGTATTAATACTTTTAAAAGAAAACAGTGCCCATTGTACAGTAGATATATAATAAGCTCAATAGGTATAGATATTCTAGAGCTATATTAATATTGAGTAAAATGATTCATAATTGTGAATTAAACAATTTTTTTATTGATTTTGTTTGTTTTTCCTTTTGAAACTGATTTTAAATTCACAATTATGAATCGTTTTACTCACCTGTATAATACTGACTATATATTGTTTCAAACAATAAGCTCAATAAAAATAGGTTTTCAGTTCCAGAGCAGTTGCACCCCATTAACCAAAGAAAACAATAAACACTCAATTTTATTTAGGCAAGTGCCAATATTTGGATTTTTAAAGTACGGATTCTTTTCTTTAATCAATAGGATGCAACTAACCATAAAGTTGAATGTCTCTGTGTGTGTGTGTGTGTGTGTGTGTGTGTGTGTGTGTGTGTGTACCTATAATATAAAGCTGAATGTGTGCGTGTGTGTATACCTATAATATAAAGCTGAATGTGTGTGTCTGGTCACGAATAGGCTCCTATATGGTTGACTATTTTTAAAAACTGATTACATATAATGATAGATGTATTGAGACACAGGAATGGGTATGTTTGATCTGGCAGAACGGTGGTGCATTAAAATTGTGGGGTCTGTGTTCGCACCTGGTCCACAAAGTATGGAAATAAAAAACTTAAAAATTAAAACGTTTACAAGTGTTTTTGATATAGATGTATATTAGAATACATTGATAAGTATGTTTTAACTTAAATAGGGATGGTATAATAAAATTGTGGGTTAATCGTTCGCGTCTGGCCTCCATAGAATGGAAATAGGCACAAACTTTAATAAAGACTTTTCATATCTATCTGCGTAAGTATACTTTGATAATTATGTTTCAGTTTGAAGAAATATGGTATAAAATTATGGGGTGTTCGTTCGCACCTGACCTCCATAGAATGGAAATATGTCATAAAGTTTAACAAGGTTTTTTTAATATAGATCCACAGAATATTGTGATAAGTGTTTCAGTGTGAACAGGTATGGTATAATAAATTATGGGGTTTATCTATTTTATTTTTACTTTCATCATATTTTGCTTTAGTTTTGATACCCCCAAATTCGAAGCTATCTCTTTACAACCCTTCCTTTTCATAACCTATCATACTTTTCTGTAGGCTGTTTTTGAACCCAGCCAACGATGGGTACTTTTGCTAGTATTATATATAAATAAAAATAAGCATGTCCAAATAAGCAAAGAAAGACTCATGTTATTTCAGAGTTTTCCTTCTAGATTAGTTGCATAATCAAGGATTAAGAGTCTAGCCACCTTAGTATTTAATCCATGGCTGGAAAGAAAACAAATTCATAACTTTCCGAAGAGTTATTAGTGATTGTGATGCAGTAACCTTGATACAATTTATATATATCAAAAGAAAAAGCACACAAACTTTGCCCAATTTCATAAATTTATGTCAACTCTCTACAGGCCTTTTCCAATGAGGAGAGCTGGTCAGGTTAGAATCTTACTTAAAAAAATTATTACATATTATATATAATTTTGTCTTTTTAGAGACATAAAAACTCCATTAAATTTACAAGAGAATATATTTATTACATTCAGTAATATTTCTATTTGGAAATATTACTAATACGTATATATACATATAATTTATGTATGTACATGGCGAAGATAACTGCTACCCTCTCAATAAGTATAGTAAACGCAAAAGTACCCCCCACCACCACCAACCCATTTTTCTGTATGTTTTTGTTTGACAATTTTTCTATCCACTGCATCTTGATTCTAAAATCTAAATTTATTTTTTTTAGTTAATTCTAATTATGTTTACGCTTAAATAAACAAAACTAATGAAATATATAATTAGATAATAATCAAATTAAAATCTTACATTTTTACTATTTAATTATACTTTAGTGACTTTGTTGAAAAAAAAAAAAAAATTTTTGTTGAAAAAAGTTTTGATTCGTTAAGTCAGCAATAATGTGGCCAAAAATAATGTCAATAATATGTCCCAAAATAAAGTTATTATGTCAATAATAATGTACCAAAAAAAATTATGCCAATAATAATAATGTGCCCAAAAATAAAGTTATGTCAATGATAATGTGGCCAAAAATGTGCTTGCAAACAGTAAAGTATACAAAAGAATTGCAAAACTTTAATGCAAATTTTTTAAAAATAAAACTAACACTTCCAATTTAAAAATACATATTCAAGGAATTTAAAAATATCTATTTAAAAACGTTTTGGACAATAATTTTTAAAATAACGTACATAATATTTGCTTGCAAACCAAACAAATGAATTTTTACAAAGTCATTAAACTAATTGAATTTTATTTTTTTTTTATTAATGGAATTAATTTTCAACAGTTCTCACTAGTTTTACTAATTTTATGGATCAGCGATTTGATTGTTTTTGTTTAATTTTTTGCTGTCACAATCATGAAACAAAAGAAACAAAATAAGTCGAAGTAAAAGACTGACACAGCAACACGTTTTGGAAATAGTCATAGAAAATGGGTACCAACATTGGTCTTGTTAGAAGACATTGATTCTTTCCACATATGGTAGAATACGTCAAAAGCGCCACCTGTGAATCGGGATGGGGCGCCCTGAAATAACAATACACACAGAATAAAAAAAATAATGGCCAACGGTTAAAAAAAGAAAAAGGAATCACTTGGAATTTTTTTTTTTTCTTTGTTTCGGGGGAGTTCAATAATAATAAAAAAAAAAAATAAATAAATAAAAAAAAGGCCTTCATTCTTTTGTGGAATCAAACATGAAAACAGGAATAGAAGAAAAATGGAATGGCTTCTGAAAAGGAAAAATATGATATCAGAAACCAGTGAGAAATTTTAAAAGAACCCTTCGCCCCCTCCCGATTTGACCATAATAAGACAAAAAAAAAGAAAAGAAAATTCCATGACTCTTTGACACTGTTCAAATTTTTTAAATAAAATTTAAAAAATATTGAATTTCCAAAATGGATAATTCAATTCAGAAAACTGGCAGAATATGCATAAAACTTTTTTTTTTTTTATATAATTTAAGTCAGAATAGCCATAAATTTAGGGAAAGAAAAAAAAAATGGGGGGGGGGGGGTTTAGATATTTTTTTTTTCATAATTCTTTCATCGTTTCAATTTCATTTTCTTTTTTTGGTTGCGGACAAACCGAAAACTTCAATAGTCAGAATCTAAAGTTATGCTCACAGAAATATTTGGCATCTCATTTTACTATGATGCCTGCAGAGGATGAGTACAATAAAGAGAAGAATGGCACCAACAGAAAAATAAACGACATTGAATTAAAAACAGGTTCTTTAAAACTAGTTTTCGGTTAAAAGATCATCCAGTTAAATCATCTAGCACAGAACTAACAAAATGGTGTCACTATATTTCTATTATTTGGATTACTCTTGTAATCTTAGATGGCATTCTCAAAACACTTCAGTCGTAACCTCCGACCTTCTCCAAATGCGTCTTGTTGAACTCAGGAATTTGTATAAAACTTCAAACTGAACTTCCTTTATTTATTAATCCATGAAGGTAAATTGTTCTTATTTTCTTGGCCATGATTAGGTAGAAGTATTAATTACGAGAGTCATTCGAAAAGTAAAGCTTCCTATTCTTTTTTAACTAAAAAAAGTTGAAGAACCACAAAGACAGGAGGGGTACCATTAAAACAAGCAACATTTTTATGCTCCAGAATTCATTTTTCCACAGTCACCACCATTCGCATGCCTATGACAGGGCTTACTTTCTTAGAGTGTTCTGCTGTCAAGGTCTGCAACAGAGAGATGAACCTTTCAGGTCATTAATGTATAAGTTCAGTCATCATAACGCAATTTGAAAATCCCTTCTGATTCATTCGGGCAGAATAAAAAAAATAGGAGGCATTACTTTTGGGACATCTCTAGTAATTAAGCTATTCTTAGTTTATCGTCCATAGTAAGAATTGAACCTCTATCTTCCAGAAAACTATCACTTAGAACTGACTTCTAACGAAGACCTATAACCATTAGATCATAAGTTTCGGTGGGGTGGGGTGGGGAGGTTCAATCCTTACGTGTGATAAACTAGGAATCTAAATATTAATTTACTCGTCCGTATGTCCAGTGTCACAAACAAACAATCATCATCATCGCAAACATTAATGAGAAAGGAATTACCTCCCTTTATAGTTACACTATCAGTTAAAAATCATTAAAACCATTTCCTCTCAAAAATCAAATCAAATAAAACATGGCTGTCTGTTTACGGTTTTAAATTGGCTATTTTATTTTATAATTTAAAAAAGTCATATTGAAAGGAACTAAGTTTTTTTTTTTTTAAATTATAGTTCCTTTTTAAAATTTAAAAAAACGTGCAAATTGACATCTGTTCCTTTATAGTTTATATTAAAAAATTATTCAGAAAAAAAAAAAAAAAAAAGTGTTGAACTTTCATTGAAAAAAAAAAAAATTTTTTTCCAATCAATTCTTTTTAGCTTTAAAAGGTTAAAAAAAAATTGCTAAAAAAAAAAAAAAAAAAAAAAAAAAAAAAAGTTTTAAATTCGTTTTTTTTTTTATCATTTTATTTTTGTATTTTAAAGTTTCAACTACCGTAGAATTTCCATGCGTTCTGCTAGAAATTAAATAAGCTAACATTTCTACCCAATTATGGCTGACAGAAGGAGAACAATATCCATCATGGATTAAAGGATTCAGTTAGAAAAGCCATATAGATTCCCAAGTTTGAAAAGATACAAATGAACAAATCTGGAGGTTACCTAGGCTGAAACGTTGTGGAAATAACCAAACTAAATGAAAATAATGATCTGAATAATTAAAATTATCTTAAAAATTTCAAAGCTTAATAATAAACTGCTATGAACTAATTCCCATCATTTTTTTTTTTCCCTTACCTGCCAAACTACTAAAACAGAAAACTGTCATTAATGTATCCAACATGATGCAGATGGCACGTGTACAAAGTCGTCTGCAATTAAAATAAAATTTGAACAAAAGATGCCGTTATAAAAAGAATGATAATAAAATTTATTCTGGGAAGATTCAGAAGCGGTAAATTATAGATGAAAGATCTTGTGAGATCTTTCGATGCGAGATGATAGTTTTCTCATGTACAGTTACGGATTTAGACCGCAGCAAAAAGGGGGCAAAAAGCTGACGTGGATGTACATTGGCATAGTTTCCTCATATATAAGAAAAAGAAAATTAAAACTAAGTTGAACTTTACAATCAAAATTTACTGTTCGACTGAATACTCCAAAAAACAATTTACAAAGTCCTTATTCTGCGGAGTTTCAAAGAATGTTATTCTTCTCATCAGAGGACAAAAATAAATCAGCAAATTCTGATAAGAATAATAAGAATAGCATTCTTTGAAACTCCGCAGAATAAGGACTTTGTAAATTGTTTTTTTGGAGTATTCAGTCGAACAATAAATTTTGATTGTAAAGTTCAACTTAGTTTTAATTTTCTTTCTCTTATAATAAGCTCTACTCTCTATTGTGTATTGAGCTTTTTTATTTGGTTGGGATTAAATTATCTATAAATAAATACCATGGCGTATATTAGGTAAACACTACATCCCTTTGGTTTCATTACTATAAATAAATTAAAAAAACAAGTGAAGCCTGCATAGTCCCCCATGAGTGCATAGTGGACAAGGGATGATAAAAAATAATTTTTGCTTCAATTATGATCAATTTTTGTATATCACAAGATGAGACGATACATTTGCGAGAGAGTTTTTCACTTATTTTGAGCCTGTATTTTTATTTCTATGCTGAAATTTGGCTTCTTGGCCAACATCACGGAAAATGTCATCTTCAGTGGATAATTGGGCTTCGAAAATATTTTCTTTGTACAATCGTTTTAATTTTCAGAAGATCTACATGCCCTAAATAATTTTTTATAAATTAATAAAAACATTTTTTTATTTATTTATTTTTTTTATTTTTATTTTTTTATTTTTATTTTTTTTTTAGATATAATGAAAATAAATTATTGGTTTGGGATAGTTACAATTTGTATTATAGGCATAAGTGGTCAATGGTAAACAAAAACAGTAATCTAGATTAATTTCGCAACCTGGGGCCCCACTACCCCCCCTACACCAACCGAATGCAATGGTCCAAGCGCAGTGTCACATCATTTTGAGAAGATCTACGTACCCTTCATATTTTTTTTTTTTTTTTTTTTATAGATGTAATGAAAAATGAAAATAAAATACTGGCTTGGGTTGGTTTTTGTTTTACGGCATATCAACCCTTTTCAGGTTATTTAATGCCGAATCCAAAGATTTTGAAGAAAAATATTTTTTAATGGAATATATTTATTGCTTTCAAGTCTGTTTCTATTCAACCCATAGTTGGGACCCTAACAGGTACTACCACTCCGGGTCAGAGTGGACCTGGGAGCAATGGTAATTAAAGGGTGGCTCCACACTCCCCAAAGCCCACAAGCTGGGGCCTCACCACTGGATACAGTTTAAGGTCATATCCAGGACCCCCATTGAGGGACTTTTACCCTCTACAGGAGGGCAGTCAGCATATTCTAATGCCACACCGACAGGGCCACTGGTTTGGGAGAGTTACAATCTGTGTTATGGACATGAGTGGTCAATATCCAACTACAAAAAAAAAAAAAATAAATAAATAAATAAATAAATAAATTATCGCAACGTGGAGTCCACCAACCCACACACCAATTTCCCAATCTTTCTGAGCACGATACCACATCACCTCTCTCCAGTGGGCTCTTCTCATGTGACGCCTTCGCTGGGCTGGTCACACCCATCACAAGACGATCTCATCAGTGAAGCCATTAATCTGGTTCCTCCTTGGGGCTGGAAGAACCGATGCGGCAGCCAGCTTAAAATGTGGCTCAGAATGGTTAAACAAGATATGGAACTGATTCTAGGTCCGACAATCTATTGTGTTCACCGTTGGAACTGTGACTGACTGTCGATAGTGTCAGTGTTGGTGATGGATTGCCGGGCCTGGTTAGCTTTCGTGCGAAATGCAGTAAATTCATTGGAAGCTGATTTAACTGATCCGGAGCGAAAGCCGCCACAAGACAAGAGCAGGTTTTGTCCTGTGTAGTTAGGCATTGATGTATGAAAGTATAAAATAAATAATGCAAAACATTAAACATTTAAAAATCTTTATGGATAGATCTAGCCTGGATGCCTGGCGTTGCCCAGGTGTTTGGAGATGTGTGTTTAGAGGGGGGGGTAGTAGGCAGGCAGGCTCGAACCCGTACCGAAGGAGGAAAGGAACATGAAGAGAGAGAGAGAGAGAGGAAAAAAAAAAAAAAATACATGACGTCTTTGCTGTTGCGCCCATCACCAAACCGGAAGTGACATAGGTTTAAATTAAGGCTAGTCAATCAAAAAGAGGGGATGACTTTCAAAAATATCAGCGAAAAAAGAGACCCCCTCTGTAGAAAAGTGCCCACTTGAGGGTGAAGGAATTAATGTTTTTGGCCAATTTTTCGATATTGATATGTTTCAAAAGGAGACAGGAATACATTCATAGAGGAAACAAGTCTTCTACCTCTCTTGGATATAAATCATTCCAAGTAAAGTACTCATTTCTTTGGAGAGGGATGGGTAGAAAGAAAGGTGAAGCAAGGCAAGAGGAACACTTAAGGAGAAAGAAAAAACAAGGAAGAAAAAAGATAAAACAAGTGGGGGGGGGATAAAATTAAGCCAAATAATGAGGAAAGAACAAAAAATTGAGGAAAAGATTGTGGGAAAAGAAAAAGAAATACATGTAAGCCAAATGGTGAAAAAAAAAAAAGACAAAAATAGCGAGGGGGGGGGAATAAAAAGAAAATGATGAAAAAAAAAAAAACAATCAAAAAGAAAAAGAAAAAAAACTGAATTCCACTTTCTTTGAAAGTATCACAAAAAAAAAAAAAAAAAAATTCACATCTCCCTAGTATCGAACGGGATAGAGTTGATGCAGACAATTTGCTGTTTATTGCATAAATATATAACAAGATCCATTTTGTTTGTTCGTGTTTTTTGTTTTGTTTATGTTAAGTGCAATCGCACCGAAATTCAAGTGTTTGTGAATAATGCATTATTTCTTTGCGTTAACATCAATCCCTACTTCCATGAATATTGACCCTTCCCAAAAAGACAGGATATGACAGAAAAGTCGGGCCTTTAATAATATTTGGTTGAACGTTGTTGGCATGTGTTGAACGGTTTATAAAAATCTATGTCCAAACCTAAATTTTTTTTCCTTTTTTCTAAAATCCATCCTTATCACTTCCTCTCGTATTTTCCCTGACCTTCTCTTGCCACACTGCATCAACTGTACTACATTTACTAACTCAAGAAATGCCAATTTGACCAAATCAACAGTCTCCTGTTCTGCAAATTTCTCCCTATACTGTCTAGATTTCGTCTTCAGCGATCATCAGATTTAGGCTTGTGTGTGTGTTTGTGTTGAAGTTTAATTCTTGATGCAGGGTCTCCATTAAAACACTGTGTATACAAGCATTAATTAATGGATTCTTTTTTATAACTAAAACTATTATAATTCATCCATCATCAGTGTAACATTCAGGGGGGGGGGGTAATGGAAATCGCTCCCGACAAGGCTTGAAGCCACTTGATGTAATGAACTAATGGAAAAAAAAAAATTTTTTAAATAGAAAGTACTTCAAGGTCAAAAAATTGCCAACGATGAGTGTTCGATAAAAAAGATTTTGACCCAGAAAACAGCAATTCTTCCTCCTTTGTCAGAAACATCATTCATGGAATGTGAGAAGTAAAGGACAAAATAAGGGAAGCGAGAGTTACACGGCTGCCAAAAGTAAACCCAAGATGTACTTTTTTTTTTTTTTTTTTTTTTTTTTTTTACTTTCCTTATGGCATGTGTTGGACGGCTTTAAGAAACTGACTTCCAAGCTAATCTATGTTTTCCCAAGTCCTTATTTATCTCTCTCGCTTTCAAGTCCAGACTCCTGTGCTTTTCTCCCGCGTTTTCTTTGGTTTTCGCCTCGTGAACTGATCCTTCTACCTGAACTGTTCCACATCCACTAACCCAAGAACTCTCATCCAGTCTTTCAACGTGGTCATACTCTCAAAGTTTTCTGTTCAGCGCACACTGTTCTGTACTGTCCAGATTTAATCTTCCTCTGGGGTGATCAGATCTAAAGCCATCTTTTAGACTCGCATTACGCAGCCATCGTATTATTTCTATCCGTGCAATGCATGCTATCACTGGCCAAATTACATTTTCGTACATCACACTGCATACACTTGTCCGATAGAATTTTCCCCGTTGGTCAACATTGGTTAGTTGGTTGTTTTATGGCATATCAACCCTTTTCAGGTTATTTCATGCCGAATCCAGTGATCCGGAAGAAAATTTTTTTAATAGAGTATATTTTTTATTTGCAAGTCGGTTTCTATTTAACTCATAGTTGGGACCCTAACAAGTACTACCAGTCCGGGTCAGAGTGGACCTGGGAGCAATGGCAATTAAGGGTGGCTCCACACTCCCCAAAGCCCATTTTGGTAGGTAAGTAGGAAGGATCAAACCCGAAACCTTGAGGCAAAATTTAAAAATAAGAAAAATGTGCGATGTTAACCGCTCGGCCAGCAAGAAATAGTAACAGAAAGATGTTTGAATTTATTTAAGTATTAAGAATGGGCAGGTGCCTGTACTTAATGAGGTCAACTTTCACTGCAGGGCAGTTTTTTTTTTTTTGTTTCCTCAAGATATTGGAGGGGGGGGCAGCTCCCCATAAAAGGGGATTGTCCAAATTGAATAGCAATTGTCTGATATAAGGAGAAACTCCGCATTGATCAAAGCTGACTGCTTTTGAACATTCCCAGCGCAATCGCCGGGAACGATGTGTTAAGCTTCGAATTAGTCTATTATACAAAAAAGCTGAATCCATATGCAGCAATCCAAAAATGTGGAATATTTAGCTTTTCAAACTCTGGCAAATTAAATAGACAGGCGACTCCCGTTGTTAACTCGTAGATATTATGATTTAGACAGGATATAAAAAGTTTTAAGGAACGAGCCAAGCGATTGCTTCCCGAAAAAAAGACTTTTGCGGGCATACACAAAAAGATTATATATATATATATATATATATATATATATATATGAGGGGGAGGGGTCAATATGCTTATTCAATTATATTTCACCTTTTATTCATACCAATCCTTTAAACCATGAAATAAGCTCATTTTTATGGAAGAAGGACGACAACGCATGAGATGCAATTACAGGAGTTATATGAGCTCCATTTTTTATTTCTTCGCAAAACCCGCCTAAACGGAAGTGGTTCTATATTTAGAACTGTTCCTTAGCGCTAAGGGGAGGTAACTGCAGAGCATATACAAATAAATGACAAGTTTATATGCCAAATTTTAAGATATTGTCCATGTTACCGTGTATTTCTTTAAGCATCTTAAACTGTTCAATTATTGACAGCACCAGAATCATCTGTGTAATTATGCCAATTTTTGAATTTTAAGATGGAAGACATCATGAAATTTGGAATATAGACTTTTGTCATTTAGACCAGGAGGTAACTTTGCAACAGAGTTTGAACGTCAGTAATTATTTCCTACACTAAGGATTGTATAAGCATGAACACTAGTGTCTGAAGGTAAAAATAATATTTAATACTAGCCTGGGTACCCAACATTGTCTGGGTGTTTGGAGGCATGTGTTGAGAAAAAAAAGTGGTAGTAGTCAGGCAGGCTTGAACTCTTACCACGAAGGAGGAAAAGAACATGGGGGGGGAAAAAAAAAAAAAAAAAAAAAAAAGTGACGTCTTTGCCATTGCCTCCATCGCCAAATCAGAAGTGGCAAAAGTTTAAATTAAGGCTAGTCAATCGAAAAGAGGGGATGACTTTCGACAATATCAGCGGGAAAAAAAGCGACTCCGCCCCTCCATGTAGTTGAAGGTGAAAGAATATTTTTGGCCAAATTTTTCGATATTTGTCGTCCGAAGGGTTGAGCTCCAAAACGATACTAATCTCGTGAAAATCCGTCACCTCTGTCGAAAGTTTTAGGCAGACGTACATACATGCTACACATACATGCATGCATACATACATTTAAACAGACATGTAAGATTTATTTATGGATTTAAAAAAAAAATTGTGCATATGTGTGTGGGTGTGTATGTGATAATACACATACACAAATCAATTTATCAATGAAAATAGAGTGCAGATGTCCTTAGGACACCTGCCACATGGAAAATAAAGTCGATTTTCATCTCAGGTATGAGAGTTGTAAAAAGCCATTCAGACGCCCCCCCCCCTCCCCATTGTTTTCTGAGATGAAAAATAAACAGCTTGGATAGGAATTTAAAAAAAAAAAAAAAAAAAAAAAAAATTTAAATAAAGTACTGACTCAACACAATGACTAAAAGATAATTCGTGGAGAGGGTGATAAATGGAGGGGTTTGAAGGGGAGGAGAAAAGGAGAGTGACGGAGAGGGAGAAATACAAGAAATGGTGTAAAGAGAGAGTAAGAGGGGGAGGGAGAAAGGGAGAGAGATGAAGATGCTTTAGAAAGAGGATTTCAATACTCCTGATGACTTAATATGTTTTTACACACAGCCACACAAACAGTGTTTGCCTTAAATGCACGTTGGCACAAAATGCTATTATTGGGTACAGTCGGGTATGTATGTAGGTTCACTAGGAGTAGCAGTACAGCTATTCCCAGTTAGCAGTAGTAACAGTAATCAATACACTATTGTAGTAAAAACAGGACTGGGTACTTATATATAAAAAAAAATCAGTAGTAATAGTAATAGCACTACTATTGCTAGGACTTTAATTTTATTATTATTATTATTTATTCACCCTCACCTCCTCAAACATTGATCAGAGACAAAGGGATTACTGTGAATTATGAACACTACCTACAGGGTTATTCTAGGTAGGGAGTTGAACAGCGAGAGGCCTGTTTACATTACATTTAAATTTCTGCACGTTAGTGAAGTCAAGGGAGCCGGGAAGCAACTATTAGGGTAGAAAGCTTACCGGTATCGGGAGACTACAGTGAAGGGGCGAGATTTTGCTGCTTCATTCTATCGAAGTCCTTGTAAAAATAAACAAGAGCAGCAGGGATGACCTACGAGTACTAAAAAGATGACATAACTCGTTTGATTAATATTTATATATTTTATTCAATTTAGGTAAACAAAATTACCATAAGTCACTACAATAAATCTACTGTTTCAGTCTTAAAAGATATTGTTGAGCAGCAAAAACCTTTGGTCTTACTTGAGGTCAGTCCTATATCGGTAGGACAATTTCAATACCCCCCCCCCCCGGATTTTGGATTTTTTTTTTTAATTTTTTTTTTTTTTTTTTAAAGGCAGTGGGGTACTGCAAAAACCCATGTAATTATGTTCACATGTTTTCCCAAATGTAAAACAAAACGCATTTATTAATGTGACCTATAAATTTTACTTTAATTTGTAGTTTAAAAATCAATATTTAGCATTGTATCATTAATAGCAGGCGTGGAAATTTAAGTTTTAAATAAAAACAGAATTAAAGCAATAAAACAAAGATCATTATTGGCATCTGAAAATATACTTAAATTTTTCCGATTCCAGTACCCCAAAAAGTTTTGATTTTTTTTTTTTTTCCTGATTAATCGTCCCAACACTAATGTTATTAAATATATGAACAACGCTTTTTTTCCTAGAACTGCCTGCTTATGGAACTGTACCACGGCATAGTCATCTTCAAGTCTAATGTAAACAAGTTCTTGTCAAGTCGCCTCCCCCCCCCCAAATAATCAAATTCCACCCACCACTGTCAACCACTAGGCTATTGTCTCACCAATCACTTTAAATGGTCTTCAGTCTTGGTAAATGGTGATTCCCTCGTTTAAAAAAGATATCACTTTATTCACAATATCAACCCAAGTAAAAGGATTTAAAAAATCAAAATAGATTGTGATGTCATAATAGATCTACGGTCTTCCTCCCCATCATTTAATTCTCTCCTGGGAATGCATTAATTGTGAATGTTTAGATACATTTTAATACAATTATGACATCAGAATACATTGTGCTGTCATAATAGATTTCCTTTTTTTTCTTATTTCTTTCTGTATTCACCCCCACCCCCTTTATTTTCACTTTTCATTCTTCCTCCTTGATAGAATTAACAAATTTTGGAATATCAGGTCATCAGATTGTGATGAGTCCGTATAGGGAAACATGTGTCGAACTGGAAACTTTGATGGTATGGTCACATTGAGAGAATGGATGAAAGTTATGGAGTTAATGGATGTAGAACAATTCTGGATTCCTCCTTCCCTCAAAATTTTTTTTCTTTTTAAATCAGTTTTCACATTTTTATTTTTCATAATTTCACTATGCATAATGTGAAAGTGATTTTTTTTTTTTTTTTTTTTAAATTTTTGTTGCTTTTATTTATTTATTTTTATTTTTTATTTTTTTGAAGACTTTCCGGATTGTATGAGATCCAAACAATTGCATTTGAGGGGACGGTCAGAACCATAACCGAATATCTTGGTTAGATTCTCTTAAAATAGCTAAAGGTCTAGCATCCAATAGAATGCTATATCCACAGCAAAAACAAACGGAAAAAAAAAAAAATAGAGAGAGAGAGAATAAAAAAAGTAAGTCCAGCTCTCACTCTGTTCCATCGTTGAGCCATCAAGCACAAATTTAGTGAACACACATTAAGAAAATTCATTTTTATTTGAGCAAGATCCCATCGATAGAAGCAACTATTTGAGTTGCCATGGTATAACACAAGCCTGGTTTAGTGAGGTTGAGTGCTGTGACCCCCCCCCCCCCACTAGCATCACCACAGCCCCCCCCCCCGCCCCAGATTGCACGCACCTCCCTCTATGCCAGCAAATAAGTTTACAAATATCAATGTTGCCGTCTGTCATTCTTTTAGATGTTTTTTTTCTATGGCTTTCACTTTTTGGGGTTTCTGAATTTTGGGGTTGGGTTGTTTGAATGGAGGCAACGTTTTTACAATAGAGAGAGTAGAAAGGAATGGAAAGTGATAAGAGAGGGAGATAGTGAGTTAGAGACTGAAAGAGAGAGAGAGAGAGAGAGAGATAAATAGAAAGAAAGAAATATAAATTCTAAAAGAAGAGATAAATATAAAAAAAATGACAAAGAGATAGAAGGGGCAGAAAGAGAGGGAGAGACGGTGAGAGCGAAACAGGGTGGGACAGAAAGAGAGCAAACAGGACAGAAACAGAAAGAGTAAGCAGGAGAGAGAGAGAGAGCAGGTTTAACAGAGAACATAGGACAAAAAGATGAATTTAAAAAAAAAAAAAAAAAAAAAAACAAAAAAAACGGAAGTTGGACTTTTTTTTTTTTTTTTTTTTTTTAAATCATCCTCCAACTGTGTGGATTAGTAAAAAGTAGTGTCAACCAGATTTATATTTGAAAAAAAAAAAAAAAAAAAAAAAAAATGTTGAAGCAATGAAAACAGCTTCAACCCAGCAAATATTTAGTTGGAGATTGCAAAACATTTACAGGAAGCGCCCACCTATACCTTACATCCCCACAATGCACCTACCAGCACAAAAACCTTTTTGTTTGATTTTTGTCCACACACTAGAAATTTATCCAAAAAGAACAGGTGGGGGAAAACCTGAGATTCACAAAAAAAAATAAGTAAATAAATAAAAATTAAATAAAATAATTTACAAATGCAGGCATTGTTTTTCTATTTAGCATAAGAAAAAATATATGCAACACCAAACCGTGAATTAAAAAGAAAATAAAAATATATTAAATGTGTTATTTAAACTGTTAAATAAAATTGAATTGCAGTTTATTTTCACTTGAAACTACACATTTTTTTTTCTAAAATAAAATAAGTAAAAGCATTAAAGCTTTTTTTTTTTTATCCTAAAAAAAAAAAAAAAAAAAAAAAAAAAAAAAAAAAAAAAAGTGTCAATAGAAACTAGCTTCTTATCATGGGTGGCGTTTTTTGAGGGGGCACTAGATATAAGCAGTTTTATTTTAACATTTTAATTCTAATAAATTTTTGTTGTTCTGGAATCGCCCCCATCACTAATAGCTTTACATTGCAGTAGAACCCCGGGATGCGGTCACCCCGGGAGACGGTTCTGTCAGGTTACGGTGTGAAATCTTTTCCAGCCCCTGGTTACAGTATTTTCCTTGCCTTACAGTGTTATTTATAATGGTATTTGATTACTGTACTGTATTTTGTAACTAATTTTAAATATGTACTGTATAAAGTTTTGCTTAGGCCCCAACATACGATTTAAACTTAAGATCTCAACCCTGGAACAGATTAATGTCATATCCCGAAGTTCTGCTCTATTTTTGTTAAATATTAATAAATGAGGAATAATTTTGAGTTAAAATCTATTTAGCACTACTGTAACAGAGCACATATGGGCACATGAGAAAATATTAGCAGCAGCAGGCATTAAAGCATGTATGCAAATTAGCAAGTGGATTTTATTTCTTCCCCTTTTATGTTTTATTTGTTTGTTGTTCCTTTGCGACGGTACCAGACAGCGTGTGGGTCTGAGAGGTTTGAAGTGTAGCAACACAGATAAAATGTAACGGCCATGTTACACTATGCTGCTTGTAATAGTAACATGCTTTAAATGTGTATATGTGTTGAAAAAAAGCTCTGTTACTTCTCTAATTCCATTTCTATAACTCCGTTGCCTTTTTTTTTTTTTTTTTTGAGTGATTATTTCAGCATGTTGTACAGCATTCACCCTAGGCAGGGTTGAACTGGCTTTCTCCAAAGGAGCAAATGTCAAGGGAATATACACGGACGGTCCTAAGTCGTTTGTAATGTTTGGTGCATTCCTGGTCAGGAAGCTAGTATTTTCAGACGCCCTAACGGGTATTATCACTCTTGGGCCAAAGTGGACCTGGGAGCAATGGTAACTAAGGAGCAACTCCACATTCCCCATAGCCCCCAAATGGAGACTCACCACTAGATGTCAGCATATGTACACATTTCAAGCGTTTTCGCAAGATTGCATGCATAATCCTAAATAAACTTTAACTTGAAATGGTATATCATTTGCAAATACACAAAAAATAAAGATAAAAACCATGTTTATTACTGTACACAACCTTTCTTTACGTCACTAAACTGAGGTTTTACCAATTAACCTTTACTTTGAAAAGTTTATTCATTCTTGAAAAATTGCATGCCTAAAAAAAAAAAAAAAAAAAAAAAAAAAAAACCTGTACAGGAAATATTTCTTGTCAGCCAAGCTGGTTTTTTAAAGTACAGGTTTATGCATGATCAACAAGTGAATGAATGGTTTGTTTAAGTTCCTGCGTCAGTTGCACGCTAACTTTCATCGCACATGCGGGTGTGTCACCTTACTGCATAAAAAAAATTCTGGCGGAAAAAAGGGGTAAGATTACATGTGTATCACTAAATAGACCAACTCGAAATGGTTCCTCATTTATAAATAGTTCACAAAGAAACAATAAGACAAAAACAACAGCATACAGTTTTTTTTTGGGGGGGGGGGTTGAGGCCACTAAACTGAAGTTTAATTCAACTTTACTATGAAAAGTTTATCCAATTTAGAAAATTTTATAACAATCATAAAATTATGCACAAGGCTATTCAAACGTGGGGAGGAGAGAGAATGTCTGTCGTCATCCTCGTCATTCCACGTAAGGGTTGTTTATGTTTTTTTTTTGGTACTTGTCCAGATTCACACATTTTATAGCGATAAATAAAAATGAAGATTTTATATTAAAAAAATGATCAAGTATATATTTTTTTAACGAAAAACAAATTTGTCGTTATTCACGGAAAAGGAACGGACAGAGCTATGTGATTTTAAAGAACACAAGAAAGTAATCATTAATAATTTTGACAGTTTCCACATGCATTAGAGTTGTCTGCCCTTGTCTACCGATTCGTTGGAAGCTTTTTTCATACACATTGAAACAAAATTTTGATTTTCTTAAATAAAGATAAGACTATTTGATCAAATTACGTGATTTTCATCTTCGTCCCGTGACCAGTATGTACATCATACAGACATTTCTTTAATTAGTTTAATTTTTAAATACCGCCATAAGTGCCAATCTGAATAAGCACCCCTTTTTTTTTTATAGCTAGAATCCATTATATCTTCTCTATGAGTATTAGATTAAAGAAAGTGACTTTACAATTCAGCAATACTTGGGATATGACAGATTCATAGTCCAACCAGCAGTTGTTAAGACCCATACTAACAAAAATAAATTGGTAGGAAGGGGGAGTTTTAAAATGGTGGCGGCTTTCTTTCCTTAAAAAAAAAAAAAAAAAAAAAAAAAAAAAAAAAGCCTACTTTGTAGTTTATTATTGCTGCAAGACTGAGTGCTGCAGAGATTTGCCCTAATTTTAACCCCCACCTCCCACCTTTCCTTAAAGAAAGTTAGTTGGCCCAGTTTGAGGACATCACACAAACATGGCCCCGATTTACATAACAGCCACTTGCATTACTCATTAGTGGAATGTTACCCAGCAAGAAATAGTCTTTTTTTTTTCCAATCCTTTTTATTTATTGTATTTTGCACGCTATTGCCGCTTTTTAAAAAAAGACAAACCACAAAAAATGTTTTTTTAATCTATATTATTGACAGTATTCATTTGCTCAGGGTTTCTTTGGGTATTTTATGTCTAAAGTAGTATTTAATTTTTGTATTTTGAGCATACTGACATACTTCTATTAATAATGGAGATTTGATAGCTGTCTGAAGCCAAATTACTTTTTCTTTCTTTTTTTACATGGGGGTCACCACTTATCAAGACCCAGAGGGCACTCGAGGATAAAGGTTAATGGGTATACATTAGTCATTGTGATTTTAACGTAGTAAACAGTGGGAATTTTGTAACTTGGATTACTTAGGGGGACGGTTCAATAAGAACTTGTTCACGTTGGACGAAGACAATCAGATTGTAGTCATTTGGAAAGCAGTCAAACAGAATAGAGTTCCACAGGCGAGCAGTTCTAAGAAAGAAACCCTGTTCATGGAATCCACGTTTAGGTGTAGGCACGGATAAAGAGTGTGGGAAATTGTTGATAGTGGTTCTGGCTAGATGAGTGTTTTTCGTGAAAGTCTGGCGAAATTCATTCGTAAATATGGGAGGGGAATTCATCTTCAAATATCTTTAATTTCGAATTAGAGCTACGGACTTATACTAAAGCCAAATTACTTCCATGAAGATTTAGTATTTAGCGGTTTTAAACTGAAACCATGC
Source organism: Euprymna scolopes (assembly GCF_053919585.1). NCBI lineage: Eukaryota > Metazoa > Mollusca > Cephalopoda > Sepiida > Sepiolidae > Euprymna > Euprymna scolopes. The sequence goes on from NC_136516.1 coordinate 16,958,869, forward strand.
TATGACTTGCATTAAAAAATAGAAATTTGGTTATCTGTGTGAAGTAAAGATTATGCAATTACTTATATTAAAAATATAAACATTTCCTCAAAACCTCTAGCATTGATGAAAGGGAGACGTGAACTTGCTGCTATGGTTTCAAATGATCTGAAATTACAGCAAGGGGAAACTTGATTTCAAATATTTCTTATGTTATATTTTCCCTCTTTTAGAAATAGGGTACGATTATAAATATCTCCAGTATCAAATAATCCTTATACATTGTGAAATTTACTTTATGTACGAAAAACGAAGAGGGGAGATATAACATGAGAAATATTTGGAATCAAGTCTCCTCTGTCTGTTATTTCAGATCATTTGAAACCACACCAGCAAGTTTTAGTCTTCCCTCCATCAAGGGCAGAGGTTTTGGGAAATAACAGACATTTTGTAATTCATATACAAAACTAGAAAAACAAATAACTACGATTGACACATTTTATGGCTGTAAAAAGTGCTAAAAATAGGCTCTGGCTGATCCCTTTAATGTGTGCCCTTAACAGCAAACGCTACATAGCCCACTACACAATTCAGGTCATTACCTTTCCAACGAGCCTTCATGTGTTAAATTCTGATCAATAGTCGCTAAAATTTTAAACATAACACTGCCAAAAAAAAAAAAAAAAAAAAGTGGTACATCTATGGATATATTTATACTCATAGCTAAATTGTTTATTGAAATGCTCATATCTTTGGTTCTATGGGACGAAACTACATCAAAATTTTAAGGTTTTTCAAAGATATGGTTAAAATTTTATGACAATTGGGTAAAAAAAGTTTTTAAAAAACTATGCCCAAATTTGCCTACATTTTTGTGTGTGTGTGTGTATATATATATATATATATATATATATATATATATTAGTGTCCTGGAAGGCCAGTTTCAGTTTTGCTGTTTTGGGATGAATTTTGCTGAGGGTTTTTTTTTGTTTTTTGTTTTTTTGCTTGGTTGTCCCCCCTGTGGCCTTGCAGGCCATTAATATATATATATATATATATATAAAATAGTCGGAGGAGTTTGATAGAGTTCTCAATGGTCAAATCGTTGAACTTTGACCCCTTAAGAGCCAAATTTCTGGCCGAAAATCGATCACGTAGATTTTCCCAAATCTCAGTACCCTGTATATCAAATTTCGAGTATGTAGACTAAAAATTGACAGAGTTATTGCATAGGGAAATGTACACGCACGTTCACTTATATATATATATATATATATATATATATATATAAAACTAACTATCTCGTGAAATTTTGAATGTATAAAATACAAAATGGCGTAATAAAAAATAAAATTAAAAGGTAATTGCGACTTTTCTTCCAATTTTTGGATTTTGTAATCATGCCCAAATGTATTTTATTTTATTTTTAGTTGCTGCTATTTCTTCTGATGAGTTATGGGCAAAATAAAATTCATTGATTGATGTAATAATTAAATTAATGATTTGACGCTACGAAACAGTTACTGTCAAGAATTGTAAATGTCAACGTAATTAAAAGAATTGTAAGATGGTCAACATCATGAATTTTGGAATATAGACTTTTGTCATTTGTTTGTTTTTTTATATATATATATATGTCAAGAGGATCCATCTTGAAAAGTTAGAAGTTCATGAAATAAAAATTAAAAAAACAGCCACCAATTACAACTTAAATATGCATGTATTGAGCCGAAAAATAGATATTTGCAGGTCTTCGGGTGTGTTTAAAAAACACTGAGACAGATGTACTCCTAGACATGCGTCTCAGAGAAGAAAAAATATGTTCTGTTGCAATCATTTGCACCGACTGAGGTCAGCAGTGGTTCCGAAAAGTGTGGCTGATTCTACACAACGGAAAACTTAGTTGCCTGAATCTTGATTCAACGCATGTAGTCATCCACATACAGTACTGTTTCACTGCTCAGCAGTGCGGCTAGACAAGCAACTACCTCAAGCCAGGATCAAAACCCGATCACCCAAACGACAGTCGGAGCTTCTAACCGTTACATTATATGGCTGCTGCTATCCGGGCAGTGAATTAACAATGTTTTGACATTGCCCAAATACCTAAGCTCAATTTGTTTACACAAAGAGCATCGCTTCATACGGTAATGGTCGTTTGTATATCACTTCTCAATATGCTCAACCCAAGATAGGAAGCATGATATATTAGTCCAGAGGATCTATCTTGAAAAGTTAGAGGGAAGTTCATGAAATGAAAAAATACAGACAACTTAAATATAGACGTTTTTTAAGGGTCAAGGTCATGTCTGGTCCATATATAAAAGTGCATCCAGATTCAAGAAAAACTGGTTTTCGGCCACTCAATCCCATCCACCCACTCCATGACAAAATAAAAAAATAAAATAAAGTACTATTATTCCTGCGACAGACGGTCCAAGGCATATTTTGTACTTAATGACCCCCCCCCACCACCACCACCACCACACAAACATCTCTAGTTCAGTTTTGTGCAAACATTAACTGAAAGTTAAGTTATTGGAGACATTTGACAGGGGGGGAAAAAAAAACAAAAAAAACAAAACAAAGGAAATGGAAGGTAGTTATTGGTGCTTTTTATTTGCCTCCCCACCAAGACAAAAAAGGTCTGTTTTTAATACAGAGAAAGATCAAATCCTCAAGAAGGGCCTCAAAACTAAAAATCGCCTCAGTCTAGTAGGATTTCTCCTCAATGGAGACAAAACGGATGAAGCGACTTAACAGAACAGATGAAGACACTTGGCCTTCGGGACAAGATCAAAGTGTAGTATCTGTTCCGGCAGATACTGCAAGCAAAGACCAGATGTGGGGGCAACCCCACATACCTGACCTTTAACCAGCTCCCATTTCCCACCTCTCGGGAGCTGGTCCCCTTTTTCCCTTCCCCCTCCTTTCACTCCTCACATTAAAAATTGGCCTTGTGCCTAATTTGCTCGATGGGGGAGCAAATAAATACTATCTGTTCTTCAGATACTGCACTTCAATTTCTTGTTCTCTGTCAGTGGAGGAGAAATCCTTCACGACTGAGAAAATCTTTATTTTTCTTCCTTTTCTCCACGTTAAAAAACGACCCTGGTGTCTAACTGTCCCGTGGGGAAGCATTGTAAATAGGGATAAAGCATTTTGCTCTTGGCCAAAAAGCCAAGATTACCAGACACCTTCACAGATCATACCATGGATTATGATCAAAATTCAAAAAAGGATTCTAGACATTAGGCTTAGTATCACTATATATTCATTTTAATCTTTATAAGGTGACAAAGTGATGCAAAACTTGATTGGAGAATTAATTTTACCTGTTCTGGGACGGGTAGTTTTCAATATATACAGAATGAGCCAAAATTAGGTGGACAATGTTTCTCAAGGGAAACATCAATTTTGTTGCCTTCATAATCATTAGAAATGCTTATAAACTTTCACTGTTTAATGACTTTTTTATGCAAATATGATTCAATTCATCTTTGTAGTCTCTTTTAATGCATTAACCTGCAAAATTTATTGTATATTTTGCAAACCTCTTTCCTCTGATGAGAAGAATTGCATTTTTCGAAACTCCGCGGAATAAGGTCTTTTAAGTGTATATGTACTCCTTGCGGATAAATTGAAAATTTTGTATACCTTCTTTACATGTTTTTTTTAATTTGAATTAATTTTCAATAAGATTTTTCTAATATATATATATATATATATATATATATATATACTAGCATTTCAGCCCGGTGTTACCTAGGTGTTTGGAGGTGTATGTTGAGGGGGGGGGGCAGTCAATTTTTTTAACTTTGACCTGTATTATAACCCCTTAATTTTTGTTTTGGGCTCAAATCAAGTTATGAAGTTAGATCCATGTCCAACGAACCTATATCTAAAATTTCAAGTGTTTAGACCCAAAATTGGAAGAGTTTGGTAGACTTATCAACGGTCAAATTGTTGAACTTTGACCCCTTAAAAGCCAAATTTCTGGCCGAAAACGGATTACAAAGATTTTCCCAAATCTCAATACCTTATGTCAAATTTCGAGTCTGTAGACTGAAAATTAACAGAGTTATTGTGTAGGAAAATAACGTTCACTTACATATATATACACACACACATTATATATATATATATATATATATATATATATGCATTATTTTTCTTTAAGATCTATTTCATTAAATGTTACATATAATTTGTCTGCATATCTTTTCTTTGAAATATATTTACAGTAGAACCCCGGTATACGGTGGCCCTAGGATGCGTTTTTTTTTTTTTTTTTTTTTTTTTTTTCCAGGTTATGATGTGGAATACAATGTTTTTCCGGCCAAGGTTCTACTGTATATTTATTTTCAGAGGTAGGAATGGTTAAAAGAACAGGACAAAAGTGCTCAATACGTTAGTAGAGCTAAACATGTTTTTATTATACTACTTCAGGTATCGAAAAAAAAAAAAAAAAAAAAAAAAAAAAAAAAAGAAAAGATTTTTGCCATCTGATTGAGCAGAAAGTAAATTTTCTGTCCACAGAAATAATTGCAATGGATTAAGTCAATACTTGAAGTTGTATAATAAAACACACACATATTTTCATATTTATCCCTAATATTTAATGAAATAAGTCTTGAAAACATTTTTTTTTTTTGGCCCCAGAGGCCACTCAAGGATAAGGGTTCAAACGTGTACAGTAGTCAATGGGACAATATCATACTAATCGTTAGTAGTGGAAATTTGGTAAATTGAATTACTTAAGAGGACCGGCTCATTAAGTACTTGTTTATGTTGGACTTGAAGACGACCATATTGTAGTCAGCTGGAAAGCAGAAAAATGGAAGAAAGTTTTAAAGGTGTGCAGTTCTCTGTACATAGCATCCACATTCAGGCCTAGGCACACATAAAGAGTAGGGGAAATTATTGATAGTGGTTTCAGCTAGACGAATGTTTCTGGTGAATGTTTGGCGAGGGGGCGGGCATAGATTGGAGCTCAGACGAGCACTTGCCATAAAAATAATGTTAAAGCAGGGGCAGGCTTGCAACGTCTCTTCTGCGAGGTTGCAGGGTAGAGAAAAGGGCATCCCCTACTAAGCTACGAAGTCTATTTTGAACTCTGTTAAGGCAGGATAAGTTATTTGTAGCAGCATCCTGCCCAGATGTAGCAACAGTACTCCATCCTTGGATGTACCTGGCTCTTAGAGAGGTAGAGAATTGCATCAGTAGAGAGATATCTACTGGATCGATAGAAGGATCCCACCACTTTACCAGCGACGTTGGCAACAGATTTGATGTACGTGCTCCATTTTAGATCAAGAGTAACAGTCAAATCTAGAAGCTTGTCAAAACATGGAACCTCCTCCTGACAAGAGTCATTCATTTCAATTGATGCCAGATGGCTATATATATATATATATATATATATATATATACACACACACAGGGTGGGCCAAAATAAGGGTCCTATTTTTAAAAATTCATAAATTCATGTAAGTTTTAAGTGTTTTTCGGCCAAAATTTGTTTTGTTTATTTCAAAAAAAAAATCTCGGAAGGGTCAGTCTACACACACATAAAGTTTGGTGAGTTTAGCTTTTATTTTGTGGAAGTTATTCATATTTAAAGATAGGACCCTTATTTTGGCCCACCCTGTATATATATATATATATATATATATATATATATATATATGGCCATATATATATATATTTGTATATTTTAGCAGCAAATCATTATTCAAGCACGTCAACAGAGTTAATCTTTTTTCTGACTTTTCTGAATATCTTTTCCATTCGCCGAGCAGTCTTTTTTATTTCAGCTGGCGTATGTATAGAATGTCATCCAAAAGTTGTTGTTCGGCCATATTCTTCTTAAGCGCCTTGTATCGGTTCATCCGATTATCATCAGAGGCGATTGTTGTTATTGTTTTCTTTTCCTTTGAGGCTCATAATGATAATCGGATGCATCGATAGAAAGCGCTTGAACAACGTTTGGGTGCCATTCTATACAACATGCCAGCTGAAAACAAAAAAACAGCTGGAAAAGTTTTGGAGAATCAAAGTGTTTGAAATCTCACAGATTTCCTTTTCCCCCTCCCCCCCCCCATTGTCAGATTAAGCGATACAGCACAATCACGTTAACACGCTGGTTTTTGCCAGATCACCGAAGTTAAGCGATTATGAGTCTAGCTAGTACAAGATGGATGACCATTTGGGAAGGGAAGGTGCTGTATGTACCGTGTCGTAGAAATTTCCAGGTTGGTATATGGGGGTGCGTTTAACTCATTGGGAGAGATGCACCCCCCCCTCCAAATCAAGACAGAAAGCAACGAGAAACTACCATCTTTACTTGTTTTCCCCGAGATTGCCATGGCTGTACAATTTGGAGAGCCATGGTCACCGACACTCAAAACTGATTAGAGTAAGCCATGTATTTAAGTAGAATTGAAGAAATTTAACAGAAAAATACGAAAAGAATTGGAGAAAAAAAAAAAAAAAAAAAGCTGAAAGTTTTGGAGAATCCATAAATCTCGAAGAACTTACCAATTTCCCTTTTTTTGTTTAGTTTTATTTTTTTTATTTATTTATTGGGCTTTTAAAGTAAAACAAACTTTAAAAAGGAAAAAAAAAATCCGGAAAAATCTTGCAGAATCCGGAAAAGTCTCCGAGAACTCACCGATTTCCGTTTTGATTTGCATCCATCGAATTTGTTCTTCATTTGTTCGATCATCTCCTGACACGCCTCAAGATTTTCCTGATCCTTGGCGAGCATCAGGTAGTTCCGCCAGTTAGCGGAGTCAAAACCCCAGTGGCATATGCGGTTCTCCATGCCAAGGTGAGAGTGACACACAAACTGGGGCGGGTTAAATAATGAGTAACATTCCGTGCAGTAAATGCACTCCGACTCCGGATTCTTGTACAGGTCGGGTTGGAAAATGCCTTTTGATTTACCGAAGCATTCATGATAAACCTAAAAAGAAAAAAAATTACGTAAAATAAATGTAAATATAAAACACAAAGGAGAAAGTATAGATATATATCTTTTTTTTTTTTTTTTTTTTCTATAATAATGTATATACCTGTATCGACTGCAAATAGATTCAACATGAAGCTGGAATTTCAGATTTTGCAACAATCACGGACGCAGAGATTTTAGCCATTACCTTTCTCTCCCACTCTCCTACCCTGCTATCTCGCATTTTGAATTTGCACTTAAAATAAGTGTTGGCAACGATTAATTGGAATCAGAAAAACAAGAACATTTTGAGGCATTGGAATTGGTATCAGAAAAAAATTGTGCCTATGTTCCAATGCGAGTTTTCTATTTTTTTTTTTTATTTTTATGTGATTTTGTTTTGAACAATCTTCCACTATTGGTTAGTAATAATGAAATAAATATTTATTGATTTTAAACTATTAGTAAAACTAAAATCTATACAGGTCAACCCGACAAGTGTATTTTTACGTTTAATAAAATATCTGCACATTCAACATGTGTTTTTATACGGTAAACTGGAAAAATAACAGAGTTAAATATTTAGAGATTTATAATGCACTAGCTTGGCTACTCGGTGTTGCCCGGATGAAAAGAGGTGGTATATTAAGGCTATTGAGAAACTTACCTAAAATAAAGAAATCTTACAATCAAAATAGTAGCAAGTACCCATGTGAGCGGGAAGGGGGGGGGGCCGCAGTACTGTAACACCAAAGCGAAAAAGGAGGGGAAAAAAAGCAAACGAACTAGCTGTCTCGGACACGGCGACTTCTGACGTCACGGGGTCTTCAAAATAACGTTTTATAAACATACGTTGAGATTGGTAAGAGTATGACTTGCAAAAAATGTTGACGCAAAAAACTGACTATTCCCTGCAAAAAAACGTCCCAGCTGACCAGTACAAAATCTTTTTTGACAATTTTTTTTTTTTTTTTTTTTTTATAGATATTTTTCATCTAAGAGATTGCTCTTTCTAATGACACCAATTTCGTCACGATCTGATGTATCTGTCAAAAGTTTTTGGCAGACACACACACATTTTACCTTATATATAATAGACAAGTGGACGATCCCCGGCATTGCTCGGATGTGGTGAGGTTTTATGGTAAGGATATTGAGCAATAGAGCCTTAAAAAACAAAAAATAGCAGCGAGTACCCATGCAAGCGCATTATAAAAAAAAAAAAAAAAAAAAAAAAAAATTGCCACAGTAGCCAGGCTCGAACTTGTAACATTAAAAGGAAAAGAGGTTTGGGGAGGGGGGAAACACTTCAGTCACCGCAACTTACGTTGTGGGCATTTAAAATAAGCTTACTCATTGCAAGGCGTATGATGACTTTGCAAAAAATGTTGACGCAAAAACTGACCCTGCCTTGACCAGCACAGAATTAATGTTTTTGCCCAATTTTTTAATATTTGTTGAGAGTTCGATCTTTTTAACGATACTGATTATTCGTGTGTTGAAAGTGAGATAAACAAAATAGAATTATTTGCAATTTAGGTATTTATGTTATATGTTCGCATATTCTTATAGCAAATCATTCTAAATCTAATTTAGACGGGGGGGGGGACCTTTTAAAAACATTTTAATGTGTTATCCAAGACAATTCAGGCATTTACCCTTTTGGGGGGAAAAAAAAGTTTATCAAGAATAATGGATTTTTTTTAAAAATTGTTTTATCTTCCATTTTTTTGGCCGTGCCTAGGATATACAAACACACACAAAGACGTTTGCCCTTTGTATAATAGATTGCCTACAAATTACAATACATTTTAAATATAAGTAACAAAGGATCCCACATTTTCAATTCATCCCCAAAGCTTGACAGTATTTGCAAAATATGAGATTCACGGAACGTATATCAAATAGACAATCACCATAATGACTGAATACAAAGATAAATTCCAATTAACGGTCTATCAAACTCCTCGGTCAATTTTTAATTTACATACTTGGAACTTATAAAGGGGATATGGACCTGTGAAATAAATTCGATTTGGTCTTCATGCAATAAAAATAGCTAAGAGGCGAAAAAATTTTTAATTGGAACTTGTTATGCATAAGTGAACTTGAAGTGCTCTTGTATGCATGAGCAAATATACATTAATCTACGTTAAAGTCGGATAAATTTTATCTTATCAATCTGACGATAGCTCAGATGGTAATGAATAACACTGGAGTGCTAGATGTTTTGGTTTCGATTCCAGCTAATGACACCCAAGTCTTTTTTTTTTTTTTTACTTTGGAAATTACAACTATGTATAGGGTACAATATAATAAATACAGAATTAACTTTTTAATAATGAATATGAAATCTACATAAATTAAAATATATTTAAGCCCCCCCCCTCTCCCTCTCTCTCTCATGCTCTTTTAATTCATGAGTTTCATATTAACAGATTTGGAAATAAATCACACACCATCCACTATTTCTGAACAGCTACGTCCCTGGAAACCGGAGCTGTTAAACAGTACTAATCCTCGCGATTCATATAGTCAAATAGAACACAGATGAATTCATTCAGAAAACTTGAATCTTATCAATCATACCAGTTATTATAGGTGCCACAGGGCTAGCAGTATCAGAATTTTTGTAGGAATTTTTGACACCCCTAACACGAAACTGCGAATACAATATAAAAATCTCGTAATTTCTCTGTTAAAAGTGGGTTATTTATTTTCTTTATGGATTATACTTCCAAAATAAACTATTACAGTTGTTTTAAAAGTAATAAAAATATTTTTTTTTTTTTTTTAAACAGTAATGAATTTTCCGAACTCAATATTTTTAAATTTTTAAACTCAATATTTTTAAATTTTAAAATTTTAAAAATCTATCAAAATTTTTCTATTGATTCTATTTTTACGATATTTTCAGGGTCAATGTGAAATTTTATGTTCTTTCCAATAAACCGAATATAATATTTTAGACAAACGTTTTTTTTTTTTTATTCACGGTTCCCCCCCCCCCCCCCCCCCCCAGTGTCTATTACAAAGAAAATACTTAATTTCGTCTCGGATAAGTACATAATTATTTACTCACAAATTGAAGAGAAAAGGTCAATACATAATATATTCAAATTTAAAAAAAAACGGACATCGTGTTCTTGTAGAATTTTACCTGTAAAGTTTGAAGTTTAAAACCTTTTTTTAAACCACGTTATTTGTTTTTTCTTTTTTCTTTTTTTTTTTTTTAATGAAACCTTGGTCCTTGCTCCTTTAATTGAAAAAAAAATTAGGGCTTGAATTACATTTTTCGAGGAGTTATAAGCTTGGAAAGACAGGGGGTCGAATAATTCACGCCTCCAATTTTGTAAATGTCTAAAAATAATTAATTTCGACTCGGATAAGTACATAATTATTTACTCACAAATTGAAGAGAAAAGGTCAATACATAATATATTCAAATTTAAAAAAAAACGGACATCGTGTTCTCGTCGAATTTTACCTGTAAAGTCCGAAGTTTAAAACCTTTTTAAAAAAAAAACACGTTTTTTTTTTTTTTTTTTTTTTTTTTTAATGAAATCTTGGTCCTTGCTCCTTTAATTGAAAAAAAAAATTAGGGCTTGAATTGCATTTTTCGAGGAGTTATAAGCTTGGAAAGATGGGGTGGAATTATTCGCTATTTTCACAAAAAATTCTGATACTGCTACCACAGGGCTTATGAAGAAGAACCTGAAGTCCTACCTAACTAATATTCCTGGTGAACCAAGTGCAAAAGAGATCCAGACAATTGCACTTAAGGGAACAACGAGGATACTAAAAAGAGCTCTCGGTTGGTTTCAATAAAAAGCAGGACAATGTTGGCAGATGCTTTTGACTGCCCCCATACCCAGCATTACAATCTTCAATGGAAGAAAATTAATAAAAATAAAAAAAACCTGAACTTGTCAGTTGTCTCAGCAATGACAACAACTGCAGGTTCTGACAAAGTAGAGTGCGAGCCAAGGTTTTGCTGAGGGACGACTACAATACAATGTGACACAACAAAGTGTGTAAATATATAGAGATACTGCCAAGTCTGCTGCACGATTTGTAAAAAGTTGAATATCGAATGTAGCAACAAGTCTTTGAAACGTTTACCAGAAAGAACGGTTGGAAATAAGTTATACACCATCCACTATAACTATGCAATCCATACAGTTACGTACTAAGAAAACGGAGCTATAAAACCTGACAGTGATATGGGATACGAAGAAAGAAGCAACCTTGGTAGATTGGATTGGTTGGTTGTTTTACGGCATATCAACCCTTTTCGGGTTATTTAATGCCGAATCCAAAGATTTTGAAGAAAATTTTTAATAGAATATATTTGTTGTTTTCAAGTCCGTTTCTATTTAACCCAAAGTTGGAACCCTAACAGGTACTACCACTCCGGGTCAGAGTGGACCTGGGAGCAATGGCAATTAAAGGGTGGCTCCACACTCCCCAAAGCCCACAAGCTGGGGCCTCACCACTGGATATAGTTTAAGGTCATATCCAGGACCCCCATTAAGGGACTTTTACCCTCTGCAGGGGGGGGGGGCAGTCGGTGTATTCTAATGCCCCACCGAAAGAGCCGCAACCTTGGTAGAAGTTAGTGCCCCCAATGATGCCGGATTAAACAGAGCTGAGAGGGGAAAGATAACGAAATACCAAGGCTTTATGTATGACATGAAAAGAAACCGAGATCTAAGGAAGATTTCTAATTTAGTTATTATAGGAGCAAGAAAATTATATTATATTTAAAGGAAAAAAAGAATTTCAAAAACTACATAGAAAATACACCACGTGAACCAAGTGCAAGGGAGATCCAAATAATTGCACTTAAGGGGCAGTTAAAATCTTAAAAACATCTCCCGGTTAGAATAACTGAGATAGAGGGTGAATGTTCCAGGATACCCTATCCCCAGCTTGAACAGAATAAGAAAATAAAAAATAAAAATAAAAAGGGGGGGGGGGCAATGTCAGTGAAGAGATGCAGGTTATTCAGGTCGGTAGGTTCGGTAGCGGTGGGGTTGGGGAGAACGAAATAGATTACACCCTGCTTTTCAACCACATCTTTCTTTCCAACAAGTTGTAATAAAAACTAAGAAGACAGAAACCACAAACAAACAAGCATAGCACTTTCCTTAGTACACCCGTACCCACAAATATGTGGAGAAACGCAGGGAGCACCCCCCCCCCCCCGTACACACAATAGATGGATTAAAAAGAAAGAAATGTAAATGAGAGGAGGAGGAGGAGAAGGAGCCCTGGCGCCCTAGGAAGTGTAGCTAGGGCCCATGGCTCAGTCAGCCGGGACGTTGAACGCCGGTTGGTTAGGGAATGACGCAAAGAGACCCCCCCCCCACCTCCATCATCGCCTCGTATTTCAACGCTCGTTCGCTCTCTCCTCGAGTCTTATTAAAACATGCCGTCTAGAAAAACAGCCACTGACTAGTAGCGTTTTATTTTTATATAGACGAAGGGAGAGAGGAGGGGGAATAAAGTCACCCCCCCCTCTCCCAATACTATATTTTTAAAGCAGGTTCTCGACTTGTGCCCCCCCCCCGCTTCCTACAGAGGAGTATTATTTATTTTATTTAATATATTCTTCCCCCTCTCCTAAAAAAAATAAAAATAAAAAATAAATAAATCATGCAAATTATTGGCATTACCGAGTTTACTCATATCTAAGGTAATTAAAATAGAAAGTCCAGCTACGTCCGAACAAAGGGGGGGGGGGCTGCGCTATGGACGGGTATGAAAAATACACCTAAATAACCAGCTTCAAATTCATCGACATCACCAACCCGATAAATCTTTCCATCCACCACAGAAGACAAAACGTCAACACCGAGCGTCATTTATTATCGACAGTTTGACAGTGCTCTGCTTGACAGATCCTGTTTGCTTTGCCTACTAAGCGTGACGTCATTTTTCAGTTAACAGGCCTAAAACGACCCCAAGATCCAAACATCTCGACTACTATATCAAGATATGCTCTGATCGGGTTATGAGTCGGAGGGGGCGGGGCAAAGTTTTAGTTGTATCCCAATCCAGCATTACTTCCCCTTTTAAAGGAGCTAGATTTACTCCTCATCCTTTACAAAACAGAACTAGAGTTTAATTTCCTTTTATCATTATAAAAAAAAAAGATAAAGAATTTCATCTTATATGCGAAACGCCTGCATTAAAACTTTAGAAAAATATAATCGCCATTTTAATATACAAGTCGAGAAATATGAATTATTCTTCTCTAACCGCCTTTAAATATGATGACTATATGTTTACGGTCTAGTTTTCATTTCAGCGTCTTACGTGTACGATTAAAACTTACTATAACTTAGTTAATTCCTCAATGTATAAAATAAATGTTACCAAAAGGCAAGATAAATTATTCTTCTACCTCAGTTTTCGACGTTTTAACTTATTTTAAAGTGTTTATTAAGTTAGAAACACAAGTAGCATCGAATTGTTAAGCTAGAACGACAAGATGCCAAACATGATTTTGGAGTCTCGATAATCGCTCAAAATCAAAATGAAATACTGATCTAAATCTACGCAATACATTCCGTGAGATTTATCTGATGGATTTTATATCAGTGCTTAATTTTTATTATTGAGCGATTATCGAGACATCATGTTCGCCATCTTGTTGTCGTTTTAACTTAGCAACTCACACTTGTGTTTTAAACTTAAATAAACGCTTTAAAATAAGTAAAAATACAGAATACTTATCCAGTTGGGTAGATGAGAAATTTATCTTGGCTTAAGATTTAACCATTTTTTCGTTTGTCTATATTGCAAATGCCCAAACTGATTTTTTTTTTTTTTTTTTTTTTTTTTTAAGGGAAGAACAAGACATATTCTTAAACACATCTGGCGACTTCAAACTGTCATTCCCAATATGCACAGAGACTGACCAACTGGACTGTCCTTAGAGCAAACACCCAAAGTTTGAGGTACATTTCTCACTAAAAAAAAAAGCCATCATCCCGCCAACATTTTTGTGGAGAAGCATCCACTGCTAAACCCACCCCCACCCAAAAAAAAAAAAAAAAAAAGATTACAGGTGAATTTTTGCAAGAAGGGACAGGCGATTATTGACCAAAGTTAGCAATGTGCACAGCCTAACATCACAAGTGCATTTGAGAAGTTTCATTACGACACATGCTGAAAGGCCAGATATATAAAATCAATAGTAGGTTCTTTGATACGACAGGGATGCGTTCGAAATGAATGTTTGATTTGAGCAATTTCATCATGGTACATGACTTTTGCATTTTAAACTTTAATTCAAGCCATTATACATAAAATTAAGTTTATAAAATAAACACTAGGTTCTCTACAGTGCAATGTAGACCACAATGTACTGTAGACTGTCACTGTGGGAAGGCATGTGAAGCTTTCTCCCAGTGCACCATGGTAGGTTCTCACCTAGAGTAGGCAAACACTCGATTTGATGGGGGGTGTACCATTTCATCGATTTCAATACCAATAAAGAAGTGTGAAACATTCGTTGATCATCATTCAATCACGGGCAACGTCAGGTCTCCCTGCTAGTGCATATGTTTTCAAGAAAACGTACATGAGAGAGAGAGAGAGAGAGAGAGAGAGAGAGAGAGGGGGGGGATGGATGGATAGCCAGACACATTTACTGCAGTAGTCATATTAGTGTTTCTATTAAAAAAAAAAAAATAGTATGCACAGCCAATAGGACAGGTTGGCGACAATGGTTTCGTTCACAGCCAGGTTTGTTTTTGGGTTTTATTTTTATTTTATTTTTTTACTTTTTTTTTATTTTTTGCAGCCTGGTGGGGAAGAAGGTGACGATGTGCTTATGAAGTTCACAGTTTTAGTTTTTAAGATGTGTGAAAAACTTGTCTTTTGAAGAAACAAAAAAATTAAAAAAAAAAAAAAAAAAATAGCGAATCGGAATGTACTAGAGAAAAAAAAAAAAAAAAAAGCGGCAACGATTCGCTAGAGCCGATAAATACGTCAAAACACGTCGACGGGGAAAAAAGAAAACAAGTGCTTTTTTCTTTCTTTGTTCAGCTGAGCTCAATTTTCTTAACGCCGTCTTCCACCCACCACCCCAGTGCATTGTACTAAAGGTGTGTGTGTGTGTTTGTGTTTTTACACACAGAGGAAAGAATAAAAATGTCCTTTTTACTCTTATTCACCTCTAGGACAAGTTACAGTGCAACTTGGACTGTTTGGGGCTATATTTAGAGGGATACTTATCAGTGCTTTACGTTGCGAGTGAAACAGTCGCATTTGCGAGTGATTTTTCAAAGTGGCGATTAGAAATAATAAAACGCGTATCTTTTGACGATTGTGTTTTGCTTTTTTTCACCAACAATCTTCAAAAGCTGTGAAAAATCTCTTTTCACCCTTTATTTTTAAATAAAACGAGCAAAGACAAATTATTTAAACAGTACTAGAGTAGACTTATTTTAACGAGTTTTTTTTTTCTTTAAAAACATCTTAAGAAATTCAAATGTTTACAACTCAAAATCTCAACATAAAATTCAGTGTATATTTCGAATTACACTTAGTTTTTAAAAAAAATACAGATAAATCTTTATGCATTCGTCACGGAACGAAGTTGCAATGTTCCAAAAATCATGTGGATTTGGCTAGTAAGTTTTTTAATTGGTTAGTAAATGAAAATATTTAGTTGCTGGAAGCCAAGTAAAGATAATTTTGTACGTAGAGCTCCGACTATGTAGGGAGTTGAGCAGCAAGAGGTCTCATTACATTTAAACTTCTGCATGTCAGTACAGTCAGGGAAGCAGGAAACCGTAAGGAAATTCCAAAGTCTAGCAATTTGAGGGAAAAAGCTACTGTATTATTAATAGAATCTTAAAAAATAAAATAAATAAATTTAACTTTTTATTTGTCGTCAAGTTTTCTTAGCAATGTATTAAAAAAAAAAAAAAAAAAAAAAATCGCCTTTCCTGGCTGTCGGCCTAGAACCCAGAAAATACAAATAAACACTTCTTAGAAGTACCCAAATTCAACTACTACCGATTATCACGGTGTCTCATTCTCAAATGGCCTTCGGGCCTTGAAAACCAGTGATCCCTGCCCACAGTAAAAAAAAAAAAAAAAAAAATTAATTCTGTCCATTTGCTTCCTTTCCAGCTGATTACAATATGGTTGTCTTCAAGTCCAATGTAAACAAGTTCTTGATGAGCTGTCCCCTTGACTAATCCAATTTACCACTACTAACCATTACTATATTGTCCCATTAACCCTTATCCTCCAGGGGCATATATATATATATATATATATATATATATATATATATATATATATAAGTCGGACGTTCAAGACTTAAGCTCAATTAAGGTTTTTTTATTTTTTTTATTTTTTATTTTTATTTTTTTTTTATAAACATACCATTCAAACAAACATTACCCAAAGTTTCATTGCCAATAATGACGGTGTTTCATTAACACTTATCCTCAAGTAACCTTCGGACTTTGATAAGCGGTGATCTCCGCCTACAGTTAAGAAAAAAATTTAATTTAATTTTTTTTTTTTTTTTTTTTTTTTTTTTTTACATGGATCCCCACTTATTAAGGCCCGGAAACCACTCGAGGATAAGGGTTATATTTCTTTTCTATTTAATGCATCAGGCTTATTTTATTCCTATTTTATTTTTCTAATTTTAATTATTTTTAAAAGTATACGCATTTTAGCTAGCTTTGTTCATACGCAAAAATATGCAAAATGGCGTCTATAGAAGGAGAATCGGTAAATCAGGAGTTCGAAGGGTAAAGCAGTTTCTTCAAAAGCGATTGAAACGGTTTGTGAACGACACAGGTTATTCGTAGGATCAAAATCCAGAGAATATCCACCGGGTTTGGTATTCATTAACAAATAGGGGTACTTATATTAATATTTATTTATTATACAGACAGGTAAAAGCTTCATTACATAGACATGACAATGTTTCGACATATAGTTATTAATAACCAAGATCTTTTTAGGCGAAAAGTGTCTTTATTCCTATGAAAAAATATGAACACCTAAACGAAAAGACATTCTTTTAATCTGAAGGGAGAAAAAGTCATTAATAACCACCAATACAAACATTATGCTAGCGTAGCAAAACTTGTATCCGTATATATATATATATATATATATATATATATATATATATATGTGTGTGTGTGTGTCGCCGTGATATTGATATTTATGAGTAGGCATACGTTAGTTATTAAGCTGTCGTGACCTGCCAAAAATGAAGTTAAGCCCACTAAATGACTATCGATCGAGGGGGGAAAAAAGCACACTTCCTTTCAAAAGATGGCGTCAATTCGTTAATGCCTCAAATTAAAGAGTATCGCTTTTAAGCAGTGGCTTAAGCATTAAATCTGAAACTAGCGTCCACCAGATTTGACTTTTTATTTATGAACTAACCGGGAGAGGGGGATGGGAGATACCTGCTTCGGAACTATAGCAAGGGTAGACACGAAGTCCTTTATCACGAGAGAAAAAAAATCCAATTTCTCACAAGGGCATTTTAGAAAGGGGCAAAAAATAGACAAGAATGAACCAGTAAAACCAGTAGGAGCGCCTCAAAATGACCAAAAATAAATTTTTAAAAAATCCTCACAAAAAAAAGGGGATAATCGAACCATACCACATTTAGACAAAGTTGATCAACGTGCTTATATCGAACATGAATGGGTACTTCGAATAGTTTTATTAATATATTAGCAGACCACCTAATTCTCTCTCTCTCTAATATATATATATATATATATATATATATATATATATAAAATGTTTAAATATAATTTATATAGATTTCATATTTATAGAGAATACTCTATCGATTATTATATTGTATCCAATATATATAGCAGAGATTTCAAAAGTAAAAATAATTTGACTTGGGTGCCATTAGTTAGAATCGAAACCAAAACATAGCTCTCCAGCCTTATCTGACCTTAGGTCCATATGTATATAAAACTGAAAATAAATTGCTTAACCTAAAAATGTATATTTGCGCATGCACACAAGACAACTTTAAATCGACTTACGCCTAAGTTCCAATTTTTTTATTTTTCAATTCTGACGCCTTAGCAGCTACTTTTACCAACTAAAGCCCAAATTGAATTTGTTTCTCAAGTTCAAATCTCCTATATATTAAGTTTCAAGTCTGTAGACTAAAAATTGAAAGCGAAGTTTGGTTCCTTAGACAAGGTTACTTTGTATACATACATATATCAATTTGTCCAGATTTCTTACATTATTATGAAGTCGTGATTTCAAAAGTAAAAAAAAAAGTATTTGGGTTAGAATTGAAACAGAAAGCAAAACTAGCATTCAAAGCTGGTGACGTTACCACTGTACTAACGTGACACGTATATAAACTGATTAAAAATAAACTAAGATGAATGTAAAAAGTGTATAACAATTTTTTTCAATTGTAACCCATTTTGGACCCTTAACAATTTTAACTGGCTAGACCCATAAAAGACCAGTTCATAAAAAATTTAACCATTTTAGGCCCCAGTGCCGCTCTGTGACTTTGTTTCAGAAGAGATAGAATTTGAAAATATACAGACAGACATATAGCCCTTTATATATATATATATATATATATATATATATATATACACACACACTAGCATTCACCTGGCATTACTAGTCATAAAATATGCATATTCTAATTTTAATCCATGCAGATTTATTATAATAAAGACAATCTATTGATTATTATTCAATATATAGTAATAATTCCAAAAGTTATATAAAAATGTCTTGGGTACCATCTGCTAGAATAGAAACAAAAACGTTTAGCGTTCCAGCCTTAGTCGTCATTTATTTCTCTAGCGTCGTTACTGTTGGAGTTACAGGCAGGCAGATGGATATGAAAGATTAAAAATTAAGCAATTTTGAGCAATGAATGTTTAATTTTGCGTATGCGCAAAAGTAACAGACACGGGCGGGGGGGGGGGGGCAATGTTTTATTCGGCTTACACTGCCAAGGGCAACTGTTTTGTTTATTAATTTGGACTCCTTAGCAATAATTTTTGCCAGCTTAAAAAAAAAAAAAATCGAAACAATGTTACAGGTCCAAATACCCTATATATCAGATCTCAACTCTGTAGAACAAATATTCAGAAAGGAGTTTGAAGACTTTTTGCACAAAATACTTACAAGATCACTTTTCGCGGTCTACAATGTTTTCATCTCAAATTCTATGCAATTATGCAGAATGTAGAAACTATGCATAAATTGAATTCAGTTTAATAGTGAGATAAACCAATCATCTAATAAGAAGCCATAATAAATAAGTTATTAACACTCGTTTCTCAAAGCAATATGTAGTCGCTCGCATATTTATGACTGAGTATATTAAGTTCGTTTTAATTTTTAAATAGAAAACGTAGGCTTTTAATATCAATGTGACAGCTAGTATATAAAAAAAAAAATTAAAAAAACTTTTTAAAAAAAACTTAAATAGAAACTAAATGCAAGTTGATATTGCGGATGACACCGAATTAGTCTCAGTGACAAAATCGATTAAAGAAAAAAAAAAAAGAAAAAAAAAGAAAAGAAAAAAAAAAGAAAAGAAAAAAAAAAGAAAAGAAAAAAAAAGAAAAGAAAAAAAAAGAAAAGAAAAAAAAAGAAAAGAAAAAAAAAAGAAAAGGAAAAAGGAAAAAAAAGGAAAAAGGAAAAAAAAGGAAAAAAAAGGAAAAAGGAAAAAAAAGGAAAAAGGAAAAAGGAAAAAAAGAAAAAAAAAAGAAAAGAAAAAAAGAATAGAAAAGGTGAACAGCGTTCTTATCTACGGTCGTTGAACGTAATGTTTGCGTGTTTAATGTAACTTGACCGAAGCAAAGATCAACATATTTGAGAAGCACTCACTCGGTCAAACTGCGGCCGCCGCTCGGCGACAACGGCTTTGTGGATTTATTTATTTATTTCACTTTAAGCCACGACCTCCGTAAAAGAAAGCCTGTGCAAAAAGTCTCGTTTACCTGCTGACATCAGAGCTGTTGGTACAAAGTCACGACCAAACAGATAAACGACACGTTTCAAACGAAACGGTTACGCACTGCATCTAGACATAAGGATGGTGATTTCTCTTTTTACTTTTTTTTTTTATTGCATTTTTACCCCAAACAAAGCACAGTGCCAGTTTGATGTAGAGGGCTACTATCTGGGACAATTTGCAGGGGTATTATGTAGGGAGTTGAGCAGCAAGATGTCTATTTACATTACACTTGAACTTCTGCATGTCAGTATGGTCAGGAAAGCAGGAACTCGGAAGGGAATTCCAAAATCTAGCAGTTTCAGGGAAGAAACTATTAGAATAGAAGCCTTTCTGGCATCTGGAGATCTCTACTCTAGTAGGGGTGGGATTTTGCTGCTCGTCGGGTTTGTCGGGGATACTCATCGAGCAGGTACAAAGACTTGTAGTTTGGAGCAACTCCCATTAGTAAAGCAGGCAGAGTGATTCAATATTTCGTCGATGGGACAGAGATGGACAGTGCTGGACCTATTAGATTGGCGACTCTTTTGTATCCTGTCTAAGAGGGAAAGATTCACCAGCCCAAATGTAGCAACAATACCACATACTTAGGTGTGTCAGAAATTTCGTGAAAATAGTGAATAATCCCACCCCATCTTTCCAAGCTTTTTTCGAAAAATGTAATTCAAGCTTTAATTTTTTTTTTTTTTCTTCAATTAAAAGGAGCAAGGACCAAGGTTCCATTAAAAAATAAAAATAACGTGGTTTAAAAAAAAAAAAAAAAAAAAAAAGGTTTTAAACTTCAAACTTTACAGGTAAAATTCTAAAAAACACGACTTGTTTTTTGTTTTAAATTTGAATATATTATTTATTGACTTTTTCTCTTCAATTTGTGAGTAAATTTATTTACTTTACGGTGAGTAAATTAATTATTTACTTTTTAATACAAACTTGAAAATGGGGGGGGGCGTGAATTTAAAAAAAAAAACGTTTGTCTAAAATATTATATTCGGTTTATTGGAAAGAACATAAAATTTCACATTGACCCTGAAAATATCGTAAAAATAGAATCAATAGAAAAATTGATAGATTTTTAAAGTTTAAAAATTGAAAAATATTGTTCGGAAAATTCATTACTGTTTAAAAAAAAAAATATTTCTATTACTTTTAAAGCAACTTTAATAGTTTATTTTGGAAGTATAATCTATAAAGAAAATAACCTACTTTTAACAGAAATTACGAGATTTTTATATTTTATTCGCAGTTTCGTGTTAGGGGTGTCAATAATTCCTACAAATTCTGATACACCTACACATACTGATGTAATGATGACCTTGTAGAAGTACAGGATACTCTCGGGTGTAAAAGAACTTTCTAGCACGGTAGAGAGAGAGAGCCCACCTTTGTATGTAGTAGTTGTTTGCTATTTTAAAACGGGTACCGGTACTGCCGCTTTTGTTCATATATTGGCATTACTTGACTTCGTGTGTGAATATGGGGAGGAAAAAAAAAATTAAAATAAACGCATTTTAGTTTTTAAAATCAAAAAGAAAACGTGACGTTTATTTACCTTTAATGCAGAAGCCCAACTTTTCTATTTAAATCCTTTTTTTTTTCTTCTTTTTAATTAATATATATATATTATTACGATAGCGTGTGTGTTATTTTTTGTATCACTCTTACATCCATCCGGGTCGTTTAATTGTTATGTACTTCCATTTCTTGTCATAACTAATTTTACCAAGAATTCTTCATAAGTTTTGGTTTCAGTTTCGATTATAATTGATGGCACTTAAGTCATTTATTTATTTTTTTTTTTTAAATAATTTATCAAGAATTTTTCATGAGTTTTTGTTTCGATTATGGCTGAAGGAACTCAAATTAAATAAATATATATATATATATATATATATTTTGAAACCGACACTTTATAATATATAAAATTCGATAGAACATTCTGCAAAATTTTGTTTTGTAATAACTGAAAAAAATATAGAAATAAGTTTGTTTTTTTTGTTTTTTTTTAATGGTTAACACAAGAAATGTTAACTCTAAAATAATTTATTAAAATAAATTATTTCCATAAGGTTCCGTATTTCTTTACAGTCTTAGTGACTTCCGCCCGTCCTATATTTTAGCTAAACAGTGTCAACTTCCGGCGTCTTAACTTTGTGGATACTAAATTTTTGGATTGAAGCCTAAATTTTAAACCAAAATGATTACGTCATTTAATCATATTTAAGAAAAACAAAACTAGTTTTAATGTTGGCCTATACAGTAGAACCCCGGGATATGGCATTAAAAATTATTAACACAATACAGTAAATAAAATTATAACATCTTAAGGTGGGGAAAATGTAACCAGGGGTTGAAAACAACCTGAAAAACCTTATCAGGATCGCCGTATCCAGGGGTTCTACTGTATATTCTTTTTTAGCGTTGCCCCTAAGAAAAACATGTGCATTTTTTTAATTTTTCTTTTTTAAATATTAATTTGTTTCCAGATCAACAGAACTAGTCAAAGGGGAGGGGGTCATTTTGGATGACTATTTTTTAATATTATGTAATAATTCATTAACGATTCTTCCAGTTATTTATGGCGGAATAAAATCAAGCCCAGCCGAGCAATCAAAGCCCCCTTCAACGAGTGAAAAATTTACTTTCACCACGACTACTGTCTGTGCAAAATTAAAAAATACAAAGCATGGTTATTGAGAATAGTGCGAACAAATAAACGGATGAACGATTTAGAGTAAATTTTACCTCTTAAATACTCTCCTTAAAGTAACCAGTTATTCCGGCAAAAATTTACTTTTCACTATGAATAATGTTTGTGCAAAATTAAAAAAAAAACAATGCGTGGTTATTGAGAAAAGTGCTAACAAACGATCGGACAAACGGGTGAATTATATATAAGGTTCAATCCTTCCTCTGTCAGGGGGGACCAAAAAAATAATATAGTTGAAAAGGGAGATTGAGAAACAGGGAGTATAACGAATAGAAAGAGTGTTTTTTTTGGGGGGGGGTCTTTATTTTGTTTAAAATGGCTTTGCAAACTCACTTTACTTCAAATTTAAACAATTTAACACGAAAACGGGGCTATAAAAGCTAACAATGATATGGCACAAGAAGGAGAAAGAAGCAACCTTGGTAGAAGTTAGTATCCATAATGATGTTGGTTTGAACAGAGCTGAAAAGGAAAAGATAAAAATACGAAGGATGTATGATATGAAAAAAAAAACAAAAAAAACTGGAATCTGAAGATCTATCATTCCAGTTATTATAGGAGCAACTGGACACAGGAAAAGGAATTTAAAAAACTACCTGCCAAATATACCCGGTTAACCAAGTACACGAGAGATTCAAACAATTGCAATTAAAGGGACGGGCAGAATCTTAAAAAGATCTCTCGGTTGGAATATTTGAGTTAGCAGGTGAATGCTTGGCATCCGGTAGGGTATCCCAACCCCAGCTTGAAAAAAAACTGATAAAATTTATTAAATAAATAAATAAAAAAGTTAAGGATGACGCAACTGATCACATTTATTTATTTAAATATTTATCTATTATGATGATGATGATGATTGTTATTTCCAAATCAGAGATAGACAGAACCTCTAGTAAGGATGATTAAATATCTTAAAAAGAAAAACTAATTTTGAAAGAGGCGATTGTTAATTAAGAATGACACAGAGGACGATCGACCCGAGGTTGAATAGACACCGGCGGAATGCGTGGACGCCCCCCCCCCCCCCACTACCACCGCAGACTTTGACACGAAATGACGAAGAACAGAAAAATAACGAACGCGAAGTTTTAATGAATGGAATACCTTATCGACGGCGTCGACCACAAATGACGTGGTTAACTACTAGAGAGCCAGTCAATAATTGACGGTCGTTTTTCGGGGAAGTATTTTCGTTTGTTGTTTCGGTCTGTTTAAAAATAAACTTTAAAAACACGATAAAAAAGATAACAGAAAAAAAAAAATTAAATTCTATTTTTCCTTGTTGACGTACAGGAATAAAAAACATCTTTTTTTCTAAAAAAAAAAAAAAAAAAAAAAAATTTTCGGCGAGTAAAAATGGAGGTGTGTTATAAAGGTTATTTTTACGGTATCTTTAAAAATCTACCAAAAATCAGGTAATTAGATAATGAACATGAAACTTTCATCGATTATTAAGTGAAGAACAAACTTTATAAAAGATGTATTTTTTTTTTTTTTTTCATATTTTATTTTTTGCATACATATTCCCTTTCATTGTTGGTCACCCTTAAAAAGTCGAACTGGGATATATATTTCTTGTATGAAGGGGATAAGGAAGAATGTAGAAAAAGTAATATATATATATATATATATATATATATATTATATATATATATATATATTAAAAAAACAAAAACCTAAGGCTTCAAATTCTGAGAATGAATGCCTGAATTTTGACTGATTTTTCACCTTTTGCGTTTTGAAGTGTGAAATTCGTTTAACACATCTTATATTTCAGATTAGCATTAAAATTTTTATTTTAATTATTTTTACTTTAGAAAATATATTTTATAAATTTTTTTTTAGAAAGCCCAAATGCTGCCAATATACCATTAAATAGAGAATGCTTTATCGATTCTGTACTAAATTCCCGATTCTGATTTCTTATAAATCTATGTCTTATTTTTCCGATTGCCATAAAAACATGTGTTCAATGTGCAGATATTTTCTAGTGCGTAAAAACATTTGCGGGGATAATCTTGTGGATTTTAGTTTAATGGTAGTTAAAAAAAAAAAAAAAAAAAAAAAATCAATATTTATTTTATTATTACTATCAGCATTTTAAACAAAATCAAATTAAAAGATTGTTTAAAAAGAGTCGTTTTTGGCACCGGAAAATAGGCACAAATTTTTCGGATTTCGATACCCCAAAAAGTTCAGAGTTTTCCGATTCCGATTAATCGTCTTAACACTAAAACAAACGAGTTTCATGTTTAAAAAAAAAAAAAAAAAAACTATTACGTGCCATGTCGAAATTATTATAAATTCAAAAATTTGTGCTAGATTATTATTCGAAAGAACAAAAAAAAAAAAAATAATAATAATGGCGGATTTCAAGGGAGATAAGTCAGTTTCTCATATATAACGAGATTTTAAGAACTCCCAACTGTAAGACTTTAAAAACGTGCAATAAAACTTGATAAATTCTATTTTTACTTTATAAATATTTTCCTATGACTTAAATGTTTTAAATTGAAATGCGTTGGTTTCAAAATTCTTCTGCACAATACACATGTACACATATATAAAATATAGTACTTTCTTAACTATCACATATTATCGTATACATTTGTGTGTATATATAATATATCTGGCTTAAAACGTAAAACGTTTTAAGTAATCTCTAGTCGGCCTTCGTATCAGAACACGTCTTTCGTCGACCAACAAATGTGGACTAACTCATTTTTCTTTTCCTTTTCGTCTCCTTTTTAACGATGAGCTAACGAGAGACGAGGGAGAGAGATTAAACGAGGAAGAAAAGGGAGGGAACAAGCGAGGCGAAGATGGTGGGGCTGGTATGCCAAGCTTTTCCACTGACAAAGATAGCAGACGAGACGGCGACTATTCCATCACCAGACGAAGACAAGCTGAAAAAGGTTCGAGGGGTGGGGCAGGATGAGTGCGTGGTGGGTGTAGGACGACTAGACAGACGACCGACGGTGGAGGAAGGGGTGGATATGGGGTCAGGGAAAGGGGGAGAAGAAGAAATACCAGGCAGGCCGGGTCGGAGGAGTTGGGGAAGATGACAGAGCAAGCGATGATGTGAAAGGGGGAGGAGAGTTGCTGGTCTGAATACGCTGAACGGGCACCTGAGAGGGAGAGAGAGAGAGAGAGGATGTGAGCTAAAGAAAAGAATAGAGACGTAAGCAGGAGAGAGAGAGGGATAGAGACCTAGTCGAAAACGAGAGACCTAGTCAGAGCGGAGAGAGAAAAAGAGAGACCTAGTCAGAGCGGAGAGAGAAAAAGAGACCTAGTCAGAGCGGAGAGAGAAAAAGAGAGACCTAGTCAGAGCGGAGAGAGAAAAAGAGAGACCTAGTCAGAGCGGAGAGAGAAAAAGAGAGACCTAGTCAGAGCGGAGAGAGAAAAAGAGAGACCTAGTCAGAGCGGAGAGAGAAAAAGAGAGACCTAGTCAGAGCGGAGAGAGAAAAAGAGAGACCTAGTCAGAGCGGAGAGAGAAAAAGAGAGACCTAGTCAGAGCGGAGAGAGAA
Source organism: Euprymna scolopes (assembly GCF_053919585.1). Classification (NCBI taxonomy): domain Eukaryota; kingdom Metazoa; phylum Mollusca; class Cephalopoda; order Sepiida; family Sepiolidae; genus Euprymna; species Euprymna scolopes. The sequence continues at coordinate 16,985,052 of NC_136516.1, forward strand.
AAAGAGAGACCTAGTCAGAGGGGGAGAGAGAAAAAGAGAGACCTAGTCAGAGCGGAGAGAGAAAAAGAGAGACCTAGTCAGAGCGGGAGAGAGAAAAAGAGAGACCTAGTCAGAGCGGGAGAGAGAAAAAGAGAGACCTAGTCAGAGCGGAGAGAGAAAAAGAGAGACCTAGTCAGAGCGGAGAGAGAAAAAGAGAGACCTAGTCAGAGGGGGAGAGAGAAAAAGAGAGACCTAGTCAGAGGGGGAGAGAAAAAGGCATGCGTGTAAAACATCTGTAGAAACGCCGTGAATATAAAGACGAGACAACATTCTCGAATCCGCGCAACGCAAGAAAAATAGTAGTAGTAGTTTTGTAGCCGGGCCGTTGAGTCAATAACAGCGGTGGAGGGGGTGGCCGGCAGATGATGTTTGGTTTTATTTTAATACCAAGAAAGAAAATAAAAAGAAATATGGCTAATAAAAAAGCAGGTTCTTCCAACAAACATTCCTGAGAGGGATAGCATCTCCCCCACTCTACCTCTGTTGAATGTTGGAACGTTTCATACACATGTGCGCGAACGCCAGTCAGGTCGTGATAGGACGCCCTCAATACAGTTGCATTGACTGGTGTATCTAAAAGGCAGAGTGCTCGATATTGGCACTGGATAAACTATGTTTACGTAGATCGAAGTTTTAGAAACAAGGATTTCGAAAATTGTATATACACGTATTTTGGGGTGTGACCATTAATGTATGCGCGTGTGAGAAAAAAGAAAAGTGAATTGTATTTTTCTTCTTGCAATAAAATATTTTGCATTTTTACCGTGTTCTAAAACCATTTTAGGGTTTGTATTACTGTACACAGATTCGAAAAAGTTGTCAAAAAACAAATATATAACAAATAAATGTCATCAAAGGCAAGATAAGTTACTTTTCTACCAAACTGGATATATTTGTGTTTTTATTCAATGTAACATTTATTCAGCTCGAAAAACATACAGTGTTTACCGATGTATTCGAAAATTCAAGATGGCGTCTCACACCCTCTTTAACACCGTAAGTATGGAAAAAGGTGTTATAAATAAAAAACTATACAAAATACTATTAAAAACTCGCCGAATATATGCCAACCTATGTCACGGTAACATATATTGAGCAAATTTTTAACAGTATTTTATCCGGTTTTTTTATTTATAACATCTTTTTTCACACTTACCGTGTTAAAGAGAGAATAAGACGCCATCTTGAATTTTCGAATACATCGGGATACACCGTGAGATTGTTTTAAGATTCTCGCCGTCTCTTTAGGTGCAATTATTTTAATCTCTCTTGCACTTGGTTCAGAGTATATTATATGCCCGGTAATTTTTTTAAATGTGTTCATATATACGCACTATACACACATTAAGTCTCCTGCACAGTAACTACTACGAAAACGCACGTTCCCTACGTCTAATAGTTTAAAATCGACGTAGACAAACGTACACATGGCAAGGTTGAGGTCAGTATACATAGACACGTGTACACACACGCATTAACAAAATAAATAAAGAAGCCTACACCGAAATCCGTTTTTCAATTCTCTCTCATTGACGCCATCATTCTCGAGAGGCAGACAGTTGTCTAGACATGATCAATCCGATCTACACGTCGCCCGGCTGTACACGTGTGCCCGTTTAACTGCCTCTCTTCAGGGAAGAGGTCTTAAAAAGGCGAGGGATCCGGTAACCCCCTAAAATGGGGCACTGCTGCTGCTCTGCTCGTCTGTTTCGCCGGTGTTTTAATTTGCGAAAGACTCAAGTCTCCATTCTAAAATTAACGGGAATATCGAAATGGGTTTTGATACAGACAACTGGGAATGGTGGGATGCATAAGTGATCTCACTTTGAAAAGGTGGTTCTATCGTTACTTTTATAATAGGTGCTCGACTGAGCCCCAATTTATGCCCCCCCCTGAAAACATTTCGCAACAAATACTTGTCTAGCTGCAACAACTGACAACAATTACATGTTTGTTTGTTTTTTTTAATTTATTTTGGTTACACAGATGTAGCTATAGGTTTCATGCTGTGGGCGATTCATCAAATGACTGACATGTTTTAGAGTTTCCCCGTTATGACTGAACACGTTATACTCATCTGACGAATCGTTCACAGCATGAAACCAATAGTTATGGTGGCAAATTTGTAGTTTAGCGGCGTAAATTATTTGACAGCCAAAACCACAAAAAAAAAAAAAAAAAAAAAAAAAAATTATATAGAACACATTGTTAGACCCAAAGGTTGAAATAAAACCAGAAAAGGTTTCATTCTTATTCCCCCCCCCCCTCCGGACAAAAGGCGGGTGGACATACATGTAAATTTACCCTTGTCCGTTCGTCTGTCTGCACTTCTTTTAATAACTACGCTTTGGAATTTTTGGAAATTTTGCAAACATTAAACATGATATGAGTAAAAAAGTAACGGATTTTCCGGGAAAACTCCGGTTGCCCCCCCCCCGGGTACCTTTCGGGTAAAAATTGCTAAAATTGACACTTGTGCTTCAAAAAAAAAAAAAAAAAAAAAAAAAAAAAAAAAAAAAAAAAAAATCGATGCCTTGGATTTTTATAAAACTTTCTGAAAAGTTGTAACTAACTGATTTCTATCTAATTGTTTGTCTATACTTTGCGATAACTCTTGGGTGTACCCCAGGGGCCCTTTTACACTCCATTTTTGGGACTATTTTACCATATTTGTCACAAATTTTTTTGTGTATGTCTACTTAGCAGTTATACATGGTGCTAAATTTATATATGTTAAGGCCTTGAGGACTTTTGGGGCTAAATGGGGGGGGGCAAATGATGGACTTAGTCATTTCTTTTTTTTTTTTTTGCATGGTGCAGAACTTTTTAATTTAGATATGTTAAGGCCTAAAACTGCACTGTTTATTCATTTTCACCAGGATTTGCCGTTTAAATTAAATTCAAAAATCATTTTTCTTATTTCTAATTATTTAATCAAGTTAAATTTTTTAACTGGATTATTAAATTTAAAGTTATTCTAGCAAACAAAAATATCGTAAAAACTGAATTCAACTTGAATATACAGCGTAACCCGATTATAAGAAAAACAGATTTTCTCTGGTCCCAAATTAGAGCCTGTGTTAATGTACAGTATAAGCCGGATATAAGACCGCCGAGATCCCTTATATTCGGGTTATACTGTAATATATAAAAGGAAAAATTAGCTTTTCAGTAACCAAGTAAAAAAAAAAAAAAAAAAAAAAAAAAAAAAATTTTTTACTTGATAAGAAAACTTCTTTGTTTTAATTTATTTATTGTGCAATAATTTATAAGTTTGAAATATGTTAAACACTAAAAAGAAATTGTTAATGACCTTTCTGATTAAAAAAACAAAAGTTCACAGATACGAATTCGGAATAGGGGCATATAAGCGAGAAAAAGGAAAGTAGAATCAGGGAGATATCAGCTACATGTGAACCTTTTTTCTCTTGCAATAAACTCACGTCGGGATATAACACTTTGCCGTTCTATTTATACTTAAATGGATGAAAAATGTGAAGTGATGAGGAGGATGGAAGATTGTCACGGACATGTCATGTCAGCAGACAGTCACCTTCCGCTCAAATTCTAAATGGCAGTTGACATTTCGGTTACAAACTTGTGCGTGAGAAAATTACTGCAATTAGAATAGAAAAAAAAATTTATATATACACACACACACACACACACACACACACACACACACACACACACACACACACAGCAAATAAACGTTACCAAAGGCAAGCAAGTTATTCTTCTACCTACCTGGACAACTTTTATTTTTATCTTTTAATTTATTTTAAAGTGTTTTTTTTTTTTTTTGTTACCTAAAAATAAAAGTAGGGCGCTTGGTCAGACTAGCGATGCTGCTTTAACTCAACGCATTTCAGGTGAAAACATTATGTACTTACGCGTCATGTCGATGTTAATATCAATTCAAAAAATTTTTTATGAAAAATGATCCAGTAGATGTGCTAGATGTACTTAAAAAATAAAAAAATAAAAAATTCACAATTACGTTCTGACGTTTTGTGCGGACCCTTAAAATCAAGAGAGATAAATTAGTTTGCTATGCAGAAGTGGTTGCACAACTTTTCCATGCGATAAAATTCGATCATTTTTATTTTTAATCTCTTTACTGGATTATTTTTCGTAATTTTTAAAATTTATACTAATTTCAACACAACACATGTATTGGAAAATTAAAAATGGCGCCACACTGTTGAACACGGTAAGTTTGAGAAAATGAGTTAAGAATAAAATTTAAAAAAAACTATACAAAATACTGTTAGAAAATCGCTTAATGTTATCGTGGCATAAGCTGACATATTTGGTTGGTTTTAACAGTATTTTGTTTAATTTTAACTCATTTTCCCCCCAAACTTACCGTGTTCAACCGAGTCCGGCGCCATTTTTGATTTTCCAATACATCAGTAAACACTGTTTTTCGAGCTGAATAAATGTTACATTAAATAAAAACACTAAAAAAGTATCCAGTTAGGTAGAAAAGCAACTTATCTTGCCTTTGATAACATTTATGTGTTATGTATTTATTTTTGACAACTTTTTCGAATCTATGTGTACAAACCAAAATTTTTTTTATATATAGGATTTCATAAATACTTTTTTCCTTTATTTAGATTTTTTTTTTTTTTTTTCTAGTAAGGATAATTCAATATTATTCAACTTATAATCTGTTTCGGGTTTTAATAAAAAAAAAAAAAAAAAAAAAAAAAAACAATGAAACTGGTTGCTAGACGGTATCCACAATTACGAGAAAACAGACATGAACATAGACGAGGGCAAAATATTTAAACGTACAAGAGAGAAGACAAACAAAAAAAACATTTATTAATCCTAAAAGAGGTAAGGGGGTGGAGATATAACAAAGACACAAAATCGGGTCTGTTTTCTAAACAAACTTTGTGACCCCCCCCTCTCTCTGTTAAGTATTAGTAGACTGGACTATCATCCCAAGCATTACCTTCTCCTTGAGGTCCGTGGGTTTATCGCTTACTCCGAGGTATCCTTCATTTGTAGGAGACTGCCGACAAGATATTTTTTTTTGGGGTAGCTTCATTTTTCGTCATATATATATATATATATATATATATATATATATATATATAATGACGAAAAATTAAGCTACCCAAAAAAGGAGTACTCCAATACTCCATGAGAAAAAAAATATTTTGTTGGCAGTCTCTCCACGAATGAAGATACTTCAGAGTAAAGCGATAAACCCACGGACCTCAAGGAGAGGGTACTGCCTGGGATGATAGTCAACTAATACTTAACAGGTACTATAATTTGATCGTAGGCACAAGAGAGGGGGGGTCACAATAAAGTTTGTTTGTTTTCGTACGTAGAACACGAACGAGACTGGTTCGCTTTTAAGTTTTTATAAAGGTTCAATTTTACTATAGGGACCGTATGAATATCTTGCACGTGTATGTGTGTGTGTATGTGTGTGTGTACGTGCGCGCTAAAAATACATTTGGTACTGGTCGCGATTAGAGTTCCCTGCCGAACACCCTAAAAAAACACTGACTTCTCCCTTAGTTGCCATAGTAACTAAACGATCATGAATTTTTATAAACTGTTTTACTGTTTATGAATACTGAAATAAAAGACATTACTACACATTAATAATATCTCACTTTTAATCACTTTTATCGACTTTTTTTTACTGTTTTACTTGTTTATGTGTCACTTTTATCGACTTTTTCTTTTTTTTTTTAAATAGCATTTTCTTTTTAAATGACTACGTTTTAACCTTACAATTGAATAAAAAAAACCATTAAACTTTAATTAAGCTTAGAAAAACGATTTAAAATATAGCGCGGATCATGTGCACTAGCACCCATTTTTATTAATAATTGTTTAATTATTTTTCTTTTAATATTCATAAACAGAAAAAACGTCATTTAAAAAGAAAATGCTATTTAAAAAAGAAAAAAGTCGATAAAAGTGCCACAAACTAAAAAAAAAAAGTCGATAAAAGTGATTAAAAGTGAAATATTAATAAATGTGTAGTAATAATGTCTTTTATTTCAATATTCATAAACAGTAAAACAAAGTCTATAAAAATTCATGATCGTTTAGTTACTATGGCAACTAAGGGAGAAGTCAGTGTTTTTTTAGGGTGTTCGGCAGGGAACTCTAATCGCGACCAGTACCATACATTTATTTATTTAAAAAGAAGTCTTAAAGAAAATATTAAGTGTGGTTATATTTTTTTGGTTTTAATATTTCAAGCAGTCCGCCGTTCTTCAAAGCAAACATGTATTCTTTATGACAACTTGCTTTTGACCTATTTTGTTAACTATACTGCACAATGGATATATATATGTGTGTGTGTGTGTGTGTGTGTGTGTGTGTGTGTGTGTGTGTGTGTGTGTATGTACTTCTATGGATACACATGCACACATATTTCCCGACCAGCAGTAAAATTAGGACTTCCTATACAGATAATTACACAAGCATAAATCACTATAGATACAAACAAAATTATTTTTCAAAATATTAGTCATCTCATTTTTAAAAATGCAATAATTTTTCCTTTTCCTGAAAGTATAAAATATAGACTTTATTAAAGTCTTACTTTTTTTAGAATCAGAATTTGATGGCCTGCTATTACTTTTTCGTTTTTCTATATACCAACCCCATAGGAAGTATATGTTCAGGTCAAATTTTTATTTTAAGGGTACTTGTACAGTTTAATCAAGACATTAAAAAAATGAAAACATCGGGGGGGGGGGTTATATTGCACGTATCCGTTATGGAACGAACTTCTCAGGAAAAAAAAAAAATTCACTTAATATCATCAAGTAGGGTTTTTTTTTAATTATTTTTTTACAGCGAAAAAACAATTTGTTATGATACCGAGCAAAAGGTTCGATTTTTAGGAAGAAAAGCTAGAATTAAAGATGGGGAGGGAGTGTCGGCGCTTTACATGGGCCCCTTGGCGTGTTCAACAAATTTCACAATGGCTGACTTCAACGCGCTCTCATAAGAACGTGTTTTTCCGCTGTAAAAAAAAAAAAAAAAAAAAAAAAAAACTACTCGATCAAATTAAATGAATTTTTTTTTTAACATAACAGATACGTACAATATAACCTTTTTTCGATATTTTCATTTTTTAATGTCTTGACTAAACTGTACAAGTACCCCCCCCTTTTAAGTGTAAGAGTGACCTTTAATCACTCTTACCCTTAAAATAACAAAAAATATGAAGGAAGGGGTTTCATATATAACACATACACAATATATGAAAAAAAAAAAAAAACCCAACTTTTTATAAAGTTCGTTCTCCACTTAATGGATGGCAGTTTCATATTGATTAGATAATTACCTGATTTTTGGTACATTTTTCGAGACTCCGTCAAAACAAACCTTACAACCCACCTCCATTTTTGTCGGTCGCGAGACTAACAACCTTTCAAACTAAACCTCCATAAAATCTCGTCGTCCACAAGCCATTAATTTAATAATTAATTTAATAATTAAATTAACTAATCGAAATAAGTCAACCTAAGATGAATGTACTAAATATAGGTTAGGCGAACAAAAGGTCATCGCCTTAATGTGACGAGAATCATTTAAACTTTCATCCAATAAAGTAAAGAATGATACCCCTCCTCCATCGTATTTCCCTTCTTTCCCGTCGCCAACACACAAGTTTTGTATTTTTGTAGTCGATCAAGCCATGATTTTTTACGAATTTAGGAAAACTCGTTTATTTTTGCTAGATAGGAAAACAGGCCCATTATTCAATTCAATATCGATTGAAAAGATAATTTTATGACAGTTCTTAAAGGAAATAGTTTTTTTAAAAAAAGAGAATGCACACCGTATATAATTTTTTACTTGTTTACTGTTTTTTAAAAAGATAAAATCGATTTTTTCAAGTGTTCGTTTTCTACCTAGTTCAATGTGCTTTTAGAGGTTTAACTTTGTTTAACGCGTTTATTCATTAATAAAAAAAAAATAAAAAAAGATACGTCTCAGATACGACACACTATAATATTTATACTTTTTTACTGTTTTGTTTGGAGGGAGATATAGTTTTTAAAAAAAGCCACCCTCCTCTAAATTATATTCTGTAAAATATTAAAATTTATTTCATTTTGGAAGGAGAAGGGTCTCTTTAAAACTATCTCCCTCGGTATTTTCTTTAATGTTCTATTTTTGAGCGATTTCGAGACTCCCAACATGCTGATCCCCCTCATGTCGGATATTTTTTCTGGTTATCACATTGCACTCCACACTACTTGTTTTATTGAACTGAATAAACGCTTTATTAGAAACAAAAAGGCGTCGGACAATCTTTATAAAACGAGGAAAGAAAGAAAAGAGACCGTAAGAAGTTTTAAATGGAGGCCATCTTTATCCCTACTAAATTGAAAATTAGAAAAAAATGTTATAAACGAATTTTGTAGTTTTGTTTTTAGAACGTTAATGAGATGTTTTTGTTCATTATTTCTTATAAATTCTTAAAGATATTTTTCCGCCTTAAAATCAATACATTTTAAAGGGAACTACGTATTTTTTTTAGATTAGATCCACCTCCACAATTTTCTTTTAAATGACAACTTTCTAGGTTTTCGACTATGCTGACTACGAAAATTGCATTGAAATTTTGCAGAAATAATTAGTTATCGAGATATAAAAAGTTGTATTATGCATCGTATGCGGCCATTTTTTTTCACGCATGCGCGTAAAAATGGCCACCAAAGAATACAATGCATAATACAACTTTTTATATTTCGATAACTACTTATTTCTGCAAAAATTTTAATGCGATTTTCGTATTGAGCATAGGCGAAAACTTTTAAAAGTCGTCATTTAAAAGAAAATTGTTGAGGTGAAGGTGGTGAACCTAATCTGAAAATTTAGCGGGAACTGATAGCAACAATAGCAGTCGTCGTACCCAAAACTGGTTAAAAAACAAGGGGTGCCTTGCTTAAACTGTACATCGATGTGAAAAGCGTTTTTATATTTAATCAGCTTTCATGTTGAGAAAAAAAAAATTAGGTATAAGACAACATTGAAAACGAAATTAGATAACTTGGTGTAAGAGATAATTCAATTATTAATTGGGATGATTTATAAAGTACATAAACTAAAAAACTTGAAAACATTTAAAAAATATAATTTTAATAACTAAGTCAAGTATCATGGCTCATTTGCGCTTCTACACAAGGAAAATAATTTTCACAAAGACATTTTTAGGATTATCAGATCAAATATTTTACGAAAATTTGATCTATATATTTATTCCTCTGATGCAATTTTTTCGAATAAAAAAAATATAGCACACACACACACACACACACACACATGCTCAAACGGAAAAGAAAAATGTTTCGCCAGTGTTCGCACGAAAGTTGATATAAATAACGTTTTAATCGGTGAAATAATAAAACGTTTAGTACGCAGAAATAAAAATCGAGATATTTATCAGAAAAACAGTCGAAAAACAAGGGGGGGGATGAAATGCAAGATAAGTTCTGTATGTTTTATTTTAAAACTTTTATTCGGTTCGAAAAATAGTACCGAGCTGCTAAGTTAAACCGATAAGTGTCACGGTGAAACGTATTGGGTGAATATCGCAGTATTTTGTTTAATTTTGGACTTTTGAGACATTATTGACACTCCAAAGACGGCACGTTGTTACTAACTCGGCACTACTTTTTCAAACCGAATAAAAAGCTTTCAAATACGTTAAAACACTACAAACTTAGCCAGGCAATCTTGCCTTTGGTAACATTATTTGTTGCATATTTGAATTTATCACACACACACCCTTTTTTTTGTTGGCTTCTCTGCTAAATACAAAAAAAAAAAAAAAAAAAAAAGGAAATAGATTTGCTTTCTCAATTTCCCTAAATAACTGGATTAAGACAGATATATTTCGAGGGACGATTAATCGGAATCGCCAATCAGAAAAATCGGAATTTATTAGGGTATCGGTATCGAAAAAATGTATTTTCCGAAGGCGAAAACTATTCCTTTACTCATCTTTCTGTTTAAAAGAAAATATTCCACTGCTGGTAATATTAATAAAATAAATATTTATTGATTTTATTTTTAAACTAACAGCAAAGCTAAATAAAATCTCTAGATCACCCCACACCCCCACGTGTTTTTATTTGTTGAGAAAATATCTGCACATTTAACAGGGAAAAAATAACTTTATAGTTAAATATTTTGAGATTTATAAAGAATCGGAAATTGTATCGGAACCAGGAACACCTTGCACTAATGATTCCCGAAAGGATGAAACACTAGTGTCTGTAGGTATTTAATAATTATATATATATATATATATCCACCATTCCACCACTATGACAGAGTGATGCGACTGATGCGTGTACCCACATAGCTCTCTATTATATAGCGAAAAACTGGTGAATTTCTTTATTGAATAAAACAAAGATGTTTATATTTAGCTCACTTGCCATAAGTGTATATCTATTATACTTTTACTAAGCTCGATCCCTGTATTGAGTACTGTCGAAGTAATTGCTGTAACAGAAAATATACGTAATTTATTTTCGCGCGAAACGGTTTGGAGTATCTGTTCTTCAGATGCGGCACTTCCATTTCTCGTTCTTTTTCAGGGGAGGAGAAATCCTTCGACTGAGACAATTTTTATTTTTGTACCTTTTCTCCACGTTAAAAAACGACCCTGGTGTCTAACTGTCCCGTGGGGAGGCATTGTAAATAGGTATAATTTGTTTCACATGAAATGCCGTTATGTTCTCTGCCTTCTTCGGATGATGCAACAGCGACGCACAAAAGAGTTGTTGCAACAGAGAAAAAACAAAAATCGATAAAGAGAAAAGAAAGGCTGATGAAGAAATGGAAGAAGAGGGATCAATTAAAATTGATTCTTGGTGACCTCCCACAGCGGGGTCAAGAGCACTTTTACTTAACTCTCTTGAATTTTGGAATCTATTGCTGCGAAAGTTTCTATGCAAGAAAAAAAAAAATGAGGTGCTAACAATTGGGCAGGTCTACATGGTCTTATAACGTGTCATCGTCGTGAAAAACACGCACACGTTTCCAGTATTTATACGAGCTACCGGACTCGTAAAAGAATTTAAAAAACCACCTGGCAAATATACTCGGTGAAACAATTGCACTTAAAAGGACGATCAGAATCTTTAAAAGCCAATAGAGCTTGGAATGCATGAAATAGGATAGGAATGTCGGGTATCCAGCAGGATACGCTATTCCCAGCTAGAAGCAAATGGGGGGGGGGGGGACTTTGGGTTTGATAAAATGCATTGTCATTCGAAATTAACTTTCATAATTTTTACCGATGCCACATTAAATCTGTTCCTGTGTTTTGTTTTTATCGAAAATTCAACCTTTTTGCTTTTACTTTATTCGGGATTTACAAATTTTACAGCTAATTATGCGACTTAGTCTTTGATTGCCTTGTAAATTTTAGCACCTTTGCATATGTTTTTTTTTTTTTTTTTTTTTTTTTTTTAATTTATATCAGGATTTGAAAATCTAGCGATTCTAGACAATTAGGACGAAATTTCGGAAATCCTAATACTGAATTGCACATGAAAACAATGGTGTCTACGTATTCCAAAAATGATTATATCAAAATATTACGAAAATCGATGAGGTAGAAAGGTATTTATTAAAGAAAAAAAAAATAGAATTTGATGAAAACGATCGTAAAGATGGGGCAATTTTTCACCCGTTAACACGAATAAAGTTGTTTTTTTTTTTTTAAATAATTCAGTAATATTCAAGTAATTCCGACTGAATAATTTGGAAGTTACCATTGTAACTTATTAGAATTGACAAAAAAAAAAAAAAAAAAAAAAAAAAAATCAGTAGAAACCATTGTTTTTTTTTTTAATTTGAAAACTCCATTTATCGACTACAAAGGTTCGTCCTAATAGTGTAGAAGTGATATGTCTTCCACATACAGTACTGTTTTTCGCAGCTCCTCATCAGTGCGGCTAGACAAACGTGTGTGTACAATTCCAAGAGGAAAAAAAAAATTTCCAACAGTTTTGCGAGGAATATACATTGTCAGTTGTTTGGTGGGCTTTCGCTATTCAACGAAACACGCGTAAGATGTTATTCATAAAAATATGAATAAAATATAAGTGAATAAAATACATCTGGTTCTGGAATAATAACTAATGGTGCACACACACACATACAGTGAGTGTGTATGTTATTTACACACTTTTATGCAATGTCTCTTCTGCGCGAAAGATTGAAGGGGAAATAAAATGTCGCTGGAAACATGGTGGGGCCCACCATGTTTCCAGCGACATTGGCAACGAATTTGATGTACGTGTTCCATTTCAGATGAGGAGTAAAGGTAACCTTAGAAACTTGTCAAAACATGGAGTCTCCCAAAGACAAGAGCCATTTATATCAATTGATGCAAAACGGGGATCAGATATAAAATAGATTACGCGTAAATCTTATTTTTGTTTCACAATCCAAAGCGTCAGTATTTAGATGGGTATTCAGCCCAATAAATAATATATCGGAAATTTTATTAATTAAGCAAATGCGGTTTTGAGGCATGTTTTACAATAAGGAAATAAACAATTAAAAAAAAATGCTAAAAAAAATGAAATGTTTTTTTTTAAACTTATATAAAAAATGTTATCAATTTTTAACGATTACTAATAAAATAGCACGGTGCGTAGTAAATCTCATTAGTCAATTCGATTTACGTTTCTGCATTTTTAAGATGAGGATTGCTTATATGTATTATTGGACTACTGTTCTCATCTTGAGTGTGATTTTCACAACGTTTCGGTCGATATAACCTCTGACCTTCAGGTGTATCTTGTCGAACTTGGGAATGTTTGTCGTGAAGTAAATAAAGGGTTCCGCTCGAAATTCCGTCCAAATTCCAGAGTTCGACAAGATACACCTGAAGATGGTCGGAGGTTATATCGAGCGAAACGTTGTGAAAATCACTCAAGATGAGAACAGTATTCCGATGAATAATAATACATATAATCAATTCGATTTGTTGTCGGCCTTTTGAAAAGAAAAAAAAACATGGCGTCTTCCAGTCTCTCATTTGATCGTTCTCCTGCAGTAGATATCTCCTTGCTTCTACTTCCGCTTCTTCTCGCTCACGTGCGTGCACCTATTCCGAATTCGTAAGCCGACATCAGGTTTTTTTTTTCTACCAAAACATTAACAATGTTTATTACATATATTTTTAATGTTTAACATTTCAAACTAATAAATTATTGCACATTAAAAATAATTGAGTTAAAACAAAAAATTATTTTTCCTATTTCGAATTATTTTATCGAGTAAAAATTACATTTTTTTTTTTAACTTGATTACGAAGTTTAAAAGTGATTCTTGCAAATTACCTAACTATTTAATAAGCAAAAATATCGTAGAAACTTGATTTAATTTGAAGAAAAAAAAATAGCTTTGTTAGACGTAGTAGTCAAAAAAAAAAAAAAAAAAAAAAAAAAAAAAAATGGGGGGGATTAAATAATTTGAAATGAGAAAAATTTGTTTTAATTCAATTGTCATTGTGCAATTATTTATATCACTCTGAAATGTTTAAAAACATTGTTGATCGTTTTGGTTAGAGAAAAAGTCCACTGATGTAGGCCCGCTGCTACGAATTCGAAATAGGATCATGTAAGCGAGAAAAATCGAAAGATTCGGGGAGACATCTGCTACATAACAATTTTATTTTCTTACATGATTTTTGGAATATGAAATTTTCGTTCCGTTACAAGTACGTACATTAGAAAAAAAATTTTTCAATTAAGTGTAATCCTTAATAAGTTTTTGTCTATAGTATAAAAAAAAAAAAATTCCTAAGAAACAAAGTCAAAGGCGGAGGTTGCCAGGAATGCCCCCCCCCCTAAATTCCACCAATTTTCACTTATTTTTACTTTTTCCCCATTAATATTATTGATTACAGACTTAAGTTTCAGATAATAAAAAATTGAAAAAAGGTTTTCACGTGGAAGTTCAATTTAGTACGACATTATAATTAAAAAATGAACCCCCACGTGAAATGTTATGAAATTTGTTTTCAAATTTAAAACTTAAGTCTGTAATCGATGATATTAAACAAGAAAAAATAATTTAGTGAAAATTGTGGAATTTAGAGGGGGGGGGCGCACACTCGGCAACGTCCACCAAGTCAAAAACTGTATACGTCAAAAAAAAAAAAAAAAAAAAAAACTTTTTGTGTATGTGTTTATTCATCACCCAGTTTTTCATGGCGACAAAACAATCATGTCGACGTTTGTTTATTTTGTTTTATTTCACAAACTCGAGCAATTTGCCACTCGAAACGAGATGAGAGAGTTGACCGCAAAAAAAAAAAAAAAAAAACGTCTGCGCTTTCAAAATGATTACAAGATGAAAAAAAAAAAAAACTATTTAAGAAATTTGTTAGATAGGTCAATTTTTTCGCTTGAGTATTTAAATAACTCAGGCCCAGAATTTCGACCGCCTCCGTTTTCAAAATACCAACAGGCATCGCCATTAATGAAATGCAACCGCAACAGGCGCAACACGACATGAACAAGCATGGCGGACACGCACGCGCGTAAAAAATGCCGACATTCGTTTATGAATGAATAAAAATCGCTTTTTTTTTTTACTGGAAACATTTTTATATAGGCGCATATGTATAGAAAGCAGTACTGTATTTTTTTTTTCAGCTAATTATCGAATGGTCATTAATCTCCAAGATTAATATATAAAATCATTATTTAACTTTTTAAAGGGGTGCTCTGTTTTTATTACAATATTTTAGTAAATTTTGGAAGCCTCGATTTTTTTTGGCTAAATTTCATGAATTTAGCCTTTTTAGAGATTTTTTTTCAAGGCCAAACTTCTAAAAAGACTAAAATTCGAAATTTTGCCAGAAAAAAAAAAAATCGATGCTTCCAAAATGGGGGATCGATTTACTAGAACATTGTATTAGAAAGGGAAGATCCTTTAAAAAATGTTAATTAAAAAAAAAAAATAAATAAAATAAAAAAACTACTGCTAGGGTACAAAAGTTTGACGCCATCATAATGCAATCTTAAAATGTGTTCCGAGTTATGTCTCCTGTGTGCGAACACTTAACCGTCAACTTTATAACATCTAAGAAAAAATGCAATTTTACCCAATTTTCCGCAAAAATTACTTTCATAAAATTAATTTCTACTTGAGACATCCAAGTACGTAATATTGGTTTTACTTAAAACGGCATAAAAATGATCTGTCGAGGACAAAAATCCTTTCAGTACTTATACATAAACGTTACCGAGATAATTTTTTAGAGAGCATTTTCAAGTTAAATTCAAGTTTTATTTACCGTATCTTTTTTTGAAAGTACAAATTAGTTACAAAACGCACTCTCCCTCGCCACGTTAAGAATGGGTTCAACATTCAGCACGACACGTATTCTGCATAAGTAACATTCGGCACTTCTACACTATTGGGACGAGATTTTCTAGTCGATAAACGGAGTTTTCAGATAAAAACAATAGTTTCAACAGATTTTTTTTCTTTTTTTTTGTCGATTCTAATAAGTTACAATTGTAACTTCCAAATTATACAGTCGGAATTACCTGAATATGAATGAATTAAAAAATTAAAAAAATAATCGTGGTAGCATGTGAACAATTGCCGCCATCTAGTTTAAATCGAAATGGAAAATTATCTCCCTTTTGAACCCTCCTGTGTCTTACGATCGTCTTCAAATTCTATTTTTTTGTTTTCTTTAGATAATTTTCTCATCGATTTTCGTAAATTTTTTTTTTTTTTATATAATCTTAAAAATACGAGGTACAACACCATTGTTTTCATGCGAAATTCAGTATTACGATTTCCGAAATTTGGTCCCAATAGTGTAGAAGCGACATTTATTTACTACATTAATGAACTCCTTAAAGGCCGAGACCATTATTTTTTTCCAATTTCTGTGTACCAACCACTTTTTCATTGTTTTTTCGTTAAAAATCTTTGTAAAAAAATAGTTTGATTTTTTTTTTCGATTAGTCGTGCCTTTTGATTTACTAATTATGCACAACTAAAAATTAATGTAAAAAAAAAAACAAAACAAAAAAAAACACAGTAAATAATAAAGTACTATTCGTGAGATCAGTAACTGTTTTGAATGTCGACAGAAGACACATGTTAGGCGCTGTTTTTTTATGAGATCGATCGAGTAATTTAATTGTTTATCGACTGTATGTCTTTACCAATTATTTTATGATGAGTGCTCACTGCTTTAGATCAAAGAAATATGTAAGCAAGATTCACGTGTGAAGAATGCAAGTCACCATGTGGCGCATGGTGACTTATGCGCTGTTGACTATGAAGTATGACATAATATATTGATTGGTTTTGTAATTATTTGGTGCTTGTGCACTTGCTGATCCGCGCTATTTTTTTTTTTTTTTTTTTTTTTTTTTTTTTTAAGTTTAAAAGTTTGGATATCTGGTTTTATTAAATTGTAATGTTAAAGTACGGAATAGGTACACCCCCCCATGTTAAGAATGGCTTTCTAAATAACCTTATTATTTCAGCACGGATCGATAAGTGCACTAGTACCAATTACTTCCACGACCAAAAGAACGTCGCAACTCGCAGAAGCCATGGAAGCAAAAAGCCGGAAGTTTCGAATCCAGAGTTCGGATGTGTCGAACTGTCGAACTGATGAGGCCAAAACTCGCGTCTTGAACTTCCGGCTTTTGGCTTTCATTGATTATGCGAGTTGCGACGTTGTTTGGCTGTGGAAATAGTTATACCATATCTCACATTCTGAAAAGTCATATATATATATATATATATATATATATATATATATACGATGAGAACAATGGAAACAGCTCGAGGAGATGGAGAAAAAAAAAACAACTTATGTGTTCAACGTCTTTATTTTCTTTCACAATAAATATATTTTCAAATATTTTATATTTTCTTCAATTTATTCACCCAGGAAAAGTCGTACAATGAAGACGAATCAGTGACGAGGACGAGCAATCATAACTTGGTTTGTTCCTTTCTCATCTCTCCACACACACACACACACACTAGCAGGTCGCCAGGCATTACCCGGTCGTAAAATATTTTAATTTATGCAGATTTCGTATTATTAAGCCAATTCTCTAATGATCATTATATTGTACCCAATGTATATATAGCAATAAGTTCAAAAGTTAAATAAAATGATTTGGGTTCCATCAGATTAGAATCGCTAACCGACACATGTATACTAAAACTTTGCAAATTAACGCAATTAAATGTATGTAATGTACACGTGTAAAGCATACACATTACGCCGAACTAACTACGCCTGCCAAGTTCCAAATTTTCAATTTTGCCCCGTTAGCAACTATTTTTTCCGGCTAAAAACCGAATCGATTTTGTTCCACAAGTCCAAATACCCCATACATATTGTTTTAAGTCTGTAAACCACAGGTTTACTCTAAATGCTATGCAATTGTGCACCATGTAGAAAATATGTACAAATAAAACGAAATGAATTAATAAAAAGTTGGTACTCATGCACTTATTGATCCGTGATGAAATAATAACCTTATTTAAAAAGTCATTCTTAACATGGGAAGAGGACGGTGTTTTGTACCTATTCTGTACTTTAACCTTAGAATTGAATTTAAAAAAAAAAAAAAAAAAAAAAAAAAAAAACTTTAATTAAACTTGGAAATACGATTTAAAAAATCAGTAAGTGCAAAGAGTTCGTTTTAAAAGGAATATGCAAATTAGTTATCTTTTTTGAAGGCGCTAGTATATTCACGACTAAATATATAAAGATGTCTTCACTTTTAACATAAAAAAGTGGGATCTTAATATCATTGTCATGTAGTATCTGATACAACACTCCATTTTTTCTGACCTCGATCAGTGAAGAAGAAATCCTAGATTGAAGCAATTTTTATTTTTGTTCCTACTCAGGCCCTTTGGAGGGAGCTGGGTTTTGCACAGATTAAAAACCGACCATGTGTCTAACTGCCCTCGTAACCCAACTTTATATATGGTATAAAATATTGGTACTAAAAAGGTAGAAAGTTTTTGTTTTTTTTCTCATCAGTTTGTTAAAGTTGGAGATGGAGTATTCTACCGGATGCCACACATTCACTTGCTATTTCATATTCCAATCGAGAAACCTATATTTAAGTTTTTAACCATCCCTTTAAGTGCAATTGTTCGAATCTCTTGCACTTGGTCCACCGGTTATATTCGCTAAGTAGTTTTTGTAATTCTTTTTCAGGAGTCAAGTTTCTCCTGAAATTATTAAAATGATAGATCTTAAGATCCTTTTTTTTATCATGCCATTCATAAGATCTTGCTATTTCGTCCTTTTCCTTCTCAGCTCTGTTTCCAGCATCATTGGGGGCACTGACTTCCACTAAGGTTGCTTCTTTCTCCTTGCCCTCTATCAGATTTAAAAGCTCAGTTTTCTAGATACGTAGTTGTAGAAATTCCGGGTTTGTATTACTGTACACAGATTCGAAAAAGTTGTCAAAAAACAAATATATAACAAATAAATGTTATCAAAGGCAAGATTAAGTTACTTTTCTACCTAACTGGATATGTTTTTAGTATTTTTATTTAATGTAACATGTTCATTTAGCTCGAAAAACTGTTTACCGATGTATTGGAAAATTTAAAATGGCGGCCGACTCTTTGACACGGTATGTTTGGGAAAAGGAGTTAAAAATAAAAAATATGCAAAATACTGTAAAAAAACCCACCGAATATATGTCAGTCTATGTCATGGTAACATATTGAGCGAGTTTTTAACCGTATTTTGTATAGTTTATTTTTACCTCTTTTTCCCCAAAACTTCGTGTCAAAGAGGCGCCATTTTGAATTGTCCAATACATCGGTAAACACTGTATGCTTTTCGAGCTGAATAAACATGTTACATTGAATAAAAATACTAAAAACATATCCAGTTAGGTAGAAAAGTAACTTAATCTTGCCTTTGATAATATTTATTTGTTATATATTTGTTTTTTTGACAACTTTTTCGAATCTATGTGTACAGTAATACAAACCCGGAATTTCATAGTAAATGGTGCATATTTCCAACTGTTCTTTCTGGTATATGTTCTCAGGATTTGCTGCTACATTCGACATCAACTTTTTACAGATCGTCCAGTGGCGATATTTACGCACGTCCTTGTGTCGCATCATAGCGTAGGTGTCCTTGCGCAAACTTTAGTTGGATTTCAGGTGGCTCTGGCTCACACTACTTCCGTGTGGCAGAAACTAACCTGTTTCCATTGCGGAGACCACTATTCTTCTTGAAAGTATTTGTGATTAAGTTTTGATTTCAGACAGCCATTATAATCCTCTCCGTGTCATAGTGGAACCTGGAACGATCCTCTTTTTAACCAGTCTATTGAGCTTTTTTTCTTTAATCTAAAGTCCTGGGCGAATTCACCCAAAAATACTTGGCACACTATTGAGTGGCCCATTTTTCCAGTGTTTTTACAATGGAAATTCTTGGCGTGTTATTCGCAACTTTTTTTTTTTTAGCTATTTTTGTAAAATACTCGTTTTCTGATTCTATCTCATTTGTAAGACAGTCTTATCCAAAATGTGTGGTTTTCAGTTATAAAATTTCGTAGTCTATAAACTTGACTTTTGTCTTCAGTAGTAAAGGAATGGGGAGCTTTCAGCTACAGACTCACCAGTCCTCTAAGCATCATCCATAACACAGTGAACAAATTAAATGATAGTAAATTTTTTTTTCTATGTTCACTTGTAGTAAATCATAATTTATGCGTTTTCATTGGCTAATTTAAAATTAAATAACACAACTGACAAATAGAATTATAAAAATAAAACAGTTATTATTACAGCCGAAAATATACTAATTTCTAAAAAACAAAAAATAAATCTGAAGCCGAAATCGCTCGTCATTCACGGCCATTGCAGCCTCTGTTTAATGTGGTTAAGTGTCATCATTTCCTAATTATACCAGTGGTTTAATAAGTCAGAATACTGTACTTAGCGATGAACGATCCGAGTTCAAAGCTCACCCGAGGTATAAATATTTTTGCTCAGATTCAATCCCAAAATGAATATTTCCGTTTACGATATTGAACCATTAAATCTCAGGGTATCTAAATGTTCCTATTATTGAGTTGAAATTTTGTGTAATGATTAAATGTGGGTTAGAATGCACAAATCGAAAGGAAAGTTATTTTATTTCGAAAGCAAAATACTGACTCAGTGACTCACCTAAAAATAGTACACTAGGTACATGTAATATATTAGAAATCAAAAGGTCATGCGTTATATTAAGCAACAAAATAGTTCAGACACTTTTGGCAATAAGTGACTTACTATTGCAAGACTCATTTATCAAAACACCGAACAAATAGAACTTTACCAAATTTCACGAGAATTTTGAAAATAGTTCTAACTAGCACTGTAAAGTATTCACAGCAAGAAGTCCCCTAGATACTACCTTAGTATAGAGATTTCCTGTCTCTCTGTACAAGTGGAACTTTTAATGAACAAAAATTTTTTCCATCTGTGAAACAAAATACCACAAATCTGCTTGTCAACCAACTGCACCATGTCATCTTCAAGTTCAATGTAAACAAATACTTGCTGGGCCGCCATCTTAAGCAATATTCTGCCATTCTCTATTGATTCGAATTCTATCATTTGTAAATCATTTTGACTTACAAAAAGCGAAAAACTACCTATTTTTGCGTTACTAGGACCAATCTGGTAAAATACTAATAAACGTAATCAATCGCTCGAAAAAAAAAAAAAAAAAAAAAAAGTAATGTTCTACCAGTATTTTCTTTTATTTTCGATTTTTAAGCGATTAACGAGACCCCAAACTGGTTGTAGTCACAATGTGGGCACTCCAGCCACTCCACCTTTTTTTTTTTTTGGTTCTAACTTAGACTTTACACTACTTTTATTTTAAAGTTAAAAAAAAAAAAAAAAAAAAAAAAAAATTTTAAATAAATTAAAACACAAAAATAATTTATCCAAGCAGATAGAAGAGTAATTTAGCTTGCCTTTGGTAACAATTATTTGTTTATATATAACACACACACGTGTGTGTTTGGTTTTGTTGGCTATTGTAAAAATAAAATGCCCGGAACGTCTATTCCGCAGTTGGTATATTTTTTACGACCTAACCCAGTGTATTATAAACACCCCCATGTTAAGAACGGCTTTCGGAATAAACACCCCCCGACCTCGAAAAGTGCCTAGTATACTACATACTAAAGCTTACTATAAAAATTACGTGGGAGGGGTGATTCTCAGTGTTCAGGTTTATTTCAACCTCGTTTCTAACTCTGCCTACCCTCGTGAAGAGGTAATTTAAGGGATTACCGACCCTAATAAGTTTTGTGTTCGTTCAACTCTTGCAGCAGTTTGGCTTTCAAGATCAGCATCCCTGTGCTGACAAACACTTTCAAAAAGGTTTTCTGCGGTCTTTTTGGCTAGACAAAAACAAATAGGTGTTACATTTTGTGGTGATTGTTCAGGAGACGCCAGATCGAATTTTTAAATACGTCGTTTTAAACAAAAACAATATTACTTATCGAATTAATATCTAGAAAATAGTAATATATCCAAAAATACCGAAAATTCAGCGAGTTAGAGCAACTGCTATAAAGTCCATCGCTATAGGCTAAAATGTTATTCTAAATTAATCGTAAAACATGCGTTCCAAGTTATGTTCCGTGTGTGAACTCTCCGCCATCTATTATAACCCATCTAAAAAAATGCAATTTTACTCAATTTTCCGTAAAAATTACTTTTAACTTTCTACTCGTTGAATTTTCGTAATTTTATTACTATTTTCGATATCAATTAAGTGCGTAATATTCTTTTTGCTTAGGGGTGTTGATCTTGAAGAAAGCCACAACTTTTTTGGTTTTCTACGCGACATGTCACATGAAGAGAAAGA
Organism: Euprymna scolopes; assembly: GCF_053919585.1. NCBI lineage: Eukaryota > Metazoa > Mollusca > Cephalopoda > Sepiida > Sepiolidae > Euprymna > Euprymna scolopes. The sequence continues at coordinate 17,007,025 of NC_136516.1, forward strand.
CCACGCGTGCTTGTGCTTTCAGGTGTTGAGCGGCGCAGTTTCTATGGCTTCAACATTTTTCAACGTTCGTCTTTTTCTAACCTGCTATTTCGGTCAGCTTATCAAACTCAACGCGGCGACAGTCTGGCGTCAAAGACGGTTTCACTTCTAAAACAGGTTCTTTCGTTCAAACATCCTTTCTCTAAATCAACACGCGTTCGCCTCAATTGTACTATAGCGACTGTTAGAATAGCGCGCCTATTTAAATTACTTTGAGCCGACATCTCTATTAATGAAACCGTGACTGCCCCCCCCCCCCTCCATTTTCCTTATCACTGTTATAGCTGAATGCATCCTATGCATTTAACCGCCTCCTCTTATACATTCCGACCGAGAGATCTTTTTATGACCCTAACCGTTCCTTTAAATGCAATTGTTTACAGCTTTCACTTCGTTCACCGGGTATATTCACCAGGAAGGTTTTTTTTTTTTTTTTTTACATTCTTTCTCATGGGGTCAGTTGCTCTTATAAATTATTTAAACGATAGAGATCTTCCTAAGATTCCAATTTCTTTCCATGTCGTACCTTTCAGACCTAGGTATTTCGCTCAATATATGTTACCGTGACATAAGTTGACATATATTCGGTTGTTTTCTAACAGTATTTTGTCTAGTTTATTATTTATAATACCTTTTCCCAAACGTACCCTGTCCGAGAGAGAGTCGGCCGCCATTTTGAATTTTTCAATACATCGGTAAACACTGCATGTTTTTCGAGCTGAATAAACATGTTACACTGAATAAAAACACAAAAAATATATCCAGTTAGGTAGAAAAGTAACTTATCTTGCCTTTGATAACATTTATTTGTTCTATATTTGTTTTTTGACAACTTTTTCGAATCTATGTGTACAGTAATACAAACCCAAAAAATTTTAGAAAGTAACGCATTGTTTCATAAATAGATTTTTTTTTTTTATCATAGTTTAAGTGAACACCCTGTGTGTGTGTTTTTGTCCAGCCGTAAGGACTGCAGAAAGCATTTCTTTGTCAACATAGGAATGTTGATCTTGAAGAAAGCCGGGAGGACCTGAATAGCTCCCCTCCCCTCTCCCCTTATCGTAAAATTCCTTTTTATGTTTTTTCTGCGTATTATTGTCGATAAGACTTAACTTTCATATCAGAAGAAAAGTTTTAATGCCTTAACGAGGGGGGGGGGCACTTTTCAATTATAACGTTCTATTAAATTGACACCCCATTTTGCGGTTAATTAGCACAACTCACCCTGTTCACGTGGTCAATGTGGTGTTAAAAATTTTAATTTGGCAATAATTCAAACTGAAATAATTTATTAAAGAAAAATTTAATGGAAGAACGACCGCAAAGTGGGGTATCAATTTAATAGAACGTTATAATTAAAAAGTGATCCCCCACGGGAAAAAGTCATTAACTAAAAAAAAAAAAAAAAAAAGAGTGCTAAATGCACTTATTGATCCGCGCTATTTTTTAAATCGTATTTCCAAGTTTAATTAAAGTTTTATGGGTTTTTTTTTTTATTAAATTGTAAGGTTAAAGTTATAGAATAAGTACAAAACACCCTCCCCTCCCCATGTTAAGAATGGCTTTTTAAGTGTTATTTTAACACGGAGTACACTAGTACCAAAAAAGTCCTGCTAATATGAAAGTTAAGTCTTATTGACGATAATCGGCAGAATAAAATGTGAAAAAGAACTAATTTTACGGCAGAGGGGAAAACTCGTTTAGGTCCGCCGAAAGCCGCATTGTGAATACGTCGTCGACAGTCAGTAGATATTGTTGCTGTCGGGATGAGATATGGTTTCCGCCCCAGCAACTTCTAGACTTTACCTTCTCTTTGGGAAGGTGTTAGTTTATGGCTCCCCAGACATTTTTGTTTGTAGGTCAGTGCGCGCTAATCTTACTTCTCTAGTTATTCAAAACCACGACTGACCTTGTGTCAAACGTCCCAGAGAAAAGGCCAAGAAAATACGATACTCCTGCGATTTCCACGAAGTTACTCGTGTGTCCGGCAGATGACGGAAAGAACCGGAAACGGTCGACAAGTATTTTTTTTTTTTTTTTTTTTTTTTTTTTTAAAGACATTTTATTTTTCAACTCTAATGTCGTCGCCATTCTTAACATGGGGATGCGGGGGGGATGGTAGCTTGTGTGAGTGCTGTGCTGTGTGTCTTTGTAATAAGACTCGCCCGGTCGTTTCCAGTTATTCCCGTCATCTTCCGGACACACCCGAGTAACACCATGGGTCGATGAATGCAAAAGAACCCTGAATATTATAAGGTATACTTTAAATCCTCCAATATTAATTCAAGATATACACCAACACCACACCAGATGAATATATACGTGCTCGTCAATCAGTTTGACAATGGCTTTGTTGATTGTCTGGCTGAGGTATTGTTTGGACCGGTTCTAAGAGATTCACATCTTTTCTCCGAGGAGATAAGTTTATTGCTAATCGCCTGAGCCTCGATTTGGCCGAGATATGCCAATGGGACTGCTCAGACATTTTTGCAGTTCATAGCCGGTTTTTCCAAACCCACATCTGATATTCTAGTGGAGAAAATGGAGAAACCACATATGGAAGAGATTTGACAATTTTAAGCAGTTTTTGCGTCTTGCATAAAAAAAAAAAAACTACATTCCAGCTGACCCATTCCTCTTAAATTAGAATTGACCTTGCGTTTTTATTCGCTTTCGTGGAAAAGCAAAGTTATTTTGACGCTTCTTCGAACGAAAGCACATAACTGGAGAAATTGAATTTTCAATTAAAATCAACAGTATCTAGTTTACTGTCATTTCGAAATTAGTAAAATATCCAAAAATTACGAAAAATGATAAAGAAAATTACGGGTTTGTGTTACTATACAGATTCAAAAAAGTTGCCAAAAATCAAATATACAACAAATGTTATCAAAGACAAGATAAGTTACTCTACTTATCTGCAAAAGTTTTGTAGTTTTACTCACTTTAAAACGTGGAATCTTTCGAAAATCAGTGTTTATTTGAAAAAAGAAAAATGGCGTGCTCGCTGTTGAATACGGTAAGTTTGGGCAAGTATGTTACCGTAACAAGGTGGACATATATTCGATGGGTAACAGTATTTTGTATAATTATTTAGTTTGAACTAATTTGCCCAAACTTACCGTATTCAACAGCAAGTACTTAAAAAAAAAAAAAAAAGGTTTTTTTTTTGTTTTTTGTTTTTACGAGCACCCAGCGTAGTAAACACCCCAACCTCACGTTAAGAACAGCTTTCGGAATAAACACTCAGCCTCGAAAGCTGTTCTTAACATGGGGGAGGTTGGAAGTGTTAATACTACGCTGAGTAGTGTAACGAAAAAAAATTCCTCAAAATTTTGGTGTCTCAATCGATTATGAAATTATATTTTATTTCAACCTGACAAACATTGCTTTTAGTTGAAATGAACAAAACTTAATTAGACGAAATTAATATATAAGTGATTCAATTTTGCGTCGTTCGAGCTTCGGGTATGTTAGAGAAGGGAAACGAAAAACAGGATAAAAAAATTTTCAAATATAAATCCAAATAAATGTTACAAAAGACAAGTTACTTTTCTACTTAAATTTTTTGGTTTTAACTGCTCGAAAAAGAACTCCTGTCGAGTTGGTAAGTTAGACCGACAACATGGCCGACCCTGAACATGCCGCCTTCGGAGAGACGGTAATGGCTCAAAACTAAAGGGAAAATAAAACAAAATGCTGATAGAAATCCGCCCAATAAGTGTCATCGTGACACTGAATGGGTGGCTTTTTAGATTTCTATACTAAATAATACCCCGATTTTCGTCTATTCCAAAGAAGCACCCATTATTTTGTTCATGACTGACAAAATGTTTTTAGTTTTCGTCTCGGGTATGATTTTGCCATGTCCCAATTTTCAGGTTTTTATTTGCGGACTTTTTTTTTTTTTTTAATGCTTCTGTGATATATTTCTATCAATTCATATTTGCAAAATAAAAAGTTCAATTCTATGTTATGAAAAAAATTGTAATATATTTCAATTCTATTTTTTTAAAGTAATTTATAACGATAACGGGGTTTGTATTACTATACACAGATTCGAAAAAGTTGTCAAAAAAACAAATATATAACAAATAAATATTATCAAAGGCAATATAAGTTACTTCTCTACCAAACTGGATATATTTTTCGTGTTTTTATTCAATGTAACATGTTTATTCAGCTCGAAAACCATACAGTGTTTACCGATGTATTGGAAAATTCAAGATGGCGTCCGACTCTCTTAAACACGGTAAGTTCGGGAAAAGGTGTTATAAATAATAAACTAGACAAAATACTGTTAGAAATTCGCTCAATATATATTACCGTGACATAGCTTGACATATATTCGGTGTTTTTTTAATAGTATTTTGCCTAGTTTATTATTTATAACACCTTTTCTCAAACTTACCGTGTTTAAGAGAGAGTCGGCCGCCATTTTGAATTGCCCAATACATCGGTAAACACTGCATGTTTTTCGAGCTGAATAAATGTTACATTGAATAAAAACACAAAAAATATATCCAGTTTGGTAGAAAAGTAACTTATCGGTAAATTTATACAAACACCGTGACAGCGAATTAACCCTAACCCTAACCCTGTCACGGTGTTTGTATAATAATACCAACTTATCTTGCCTTTGATAACATTTGTTATATATTTGTTTTTTGACAACTTTTTCGAATCTGTACAGTAATACAACCCCCGATCACGGCCATGGAAGAACGCAAGAAAATGTTTAAACATTAAAACATTTTTTCCGATTCCATATTTACTAAACGAGGAATCGTTTTCATTAAAAATCTAGTTAGTAATATGCATCTAAGATTGAGAAAAGCAGTTTTCACTCAGTTTCGCTATTCACCACATAAGGTAAAATTCGGCAGCCATTTTGTTTTGCCACTTTTCAAGGCTGCTTTTCTCAATTTTAGATGCATATTAACTGGATTTTTAATGGAGATTCATCCTTTAGTAATATATAACGAAAATAAAACTAATAAGATTAATGGTATTTAAAAATAAATTTATAAAAAAGCTAACATTATTTTACCCTTACACCGGTTGCAATATTAGACTAAACTAATCAAACATTTGACAACCATAAGTTTGTTGCGGTTTCAACAACCGCAGTTTCATTTTGTATGGTTACCTTTAGGATGTAACTCTTTACAGGATTTTACGAACCATGGGTTGATGCACATAAGCACCTTGGGTGCTTAGTTTAATGCCGAAATTAGAGACGTCATTTTATTTCGCGCCCCTGTCGTTCAAATCCAAGAGAAAAAAAAAATCAGTATTTTAAACTATGACCGAAATTAGAAATAATAAAAAAGATATTAATTACTTCCGGAAAGAATTATGAAATAAAGTGAAAGAGAACGTATATCCATAATTATTTAATTGGAAATCTTTCGATTTAATGAAAATGGGAATCTGTAAACCCATTATTCTGTGCCCCCCCCTCAGAAATATTCCATGGACCCCGGTTGAGAACCCCGCCTTTAAAGGAAGTGAAAACACTAAAAACTTATTCAGCTATGTAGAACTTATCTTGCATTTGGTAACGTTTATTTGTTTTTTAACCACTTTTTTGTTTTACTGTCTATTGGTTTTTGGATTGATAATGAAAAGTGTTTATTTACCTTGAAACTGCTGTGTGAAGGCGGGTCGACGGATTCGACACCCGTTTGTTTATGTAGAAGGGCATGGCACAGGCGCTCAGCATCCGTCTTGGTTATCAGTCCACAACTGCCAGTACCACATGGTAAGATCCCAGCCGCGATAAAAACCTCTAATTGTTCGGGGCTGCACCGGGCGCAGAAAATATGAAGTTCATCACAAACAGCGTTGATTTGGGTGAGCGTGATTCGGCGAAGGACCGAATTCAATATTTGCGGTAGACACAATCGTTTCTCTCCACCGATAATAAAACATGCAATCCTTTCATTTTCCAAAAGGGTTTCGGATCGTTCGGCGTAAGAATCGTAAGGGGTGAACACGGGCATTTGTTGGATCGGATACGGGGGTGGCGATCGGAAAGGATCGCATTCCAGACCTTTCTCAGAGGGTAACTTGCTCACAGCACCAATCGTGGACGTAGTGGAACTGCTCATAGCACCCCGTCGAGAGCTGCCGTTCAGGTGGGGGTCATATACAAGCACCTCTTCGTCGTCTTCGTGTGCCGATGATGACGATGGACCTGACGAGAGACGGCCCTTTGTGGAGACAACTGCAGCAGAGGAAGATGATGACGACGACGGACGCGCCGTTATAGTCCGATCCCTCGGGGATGTCGGCCCGGCAGTGCTGGGGACACCTCCGGCCGCCGTGCTGGCCGGAGAGGTGGACCCGGCCCGACTACTATCAGTACTGCTCCCGGAGCGTACCCCAAGAATGGGGTTATGACCTGTGGTCGGGGTGAGGCTATGTCGGCTACCGACAACCGGGGAGCCTTGAAGGTGTTGCGAGGAAGGGGATAGGAGTAAAGCGCCGCCGCTTACGCCGGGGATCTGACTAGCGACTGTCACGGGACCGGTCGGGGTCGGGTAGCAATAATAATACACGTCTGATGGGGAAACGGGGGTACCAACAATGTTATCTGGGCCACATAAACTTCGAACTGCTGCACTCTGGTAGTTTTTTACTACCTCCCGAATGCGTCGGCTCACACGTTTGGGGTTTTGGTTATAGTCCATTGACGCGATTGGATTTCTTCGTTTTTAAGAGCAAGTTGGTCGGGAAAAAAATTTGGATTTTGCTTGGAAATATTTGATAGTTATCCCGTTTTTGTTTTTGAAGTTTGGTTGCTTTTGTTTGTTTGTTTCAGAAAAAAAAATGTTTACGGGTAAATAAACGCCAGTTCGTTTAGAACAGAGTTTTTGTTTTTGTTAAATAAGCAGTTGTTTTGTTTTTTTCACGTCCTCGTAAAGAAATATATTGTATTTCGTTAAATATAAAAATACATACTGCGTGCGTCTCGTTAAAAACCAGCTTAATATATATTTTTTAATTATCTGCGTTTGTGTTGTGTTATGGTATTTTTGGAGTAATAAAAAAAAAAATGTATGCTTTTATGTTGGTATATCCAAGCGGATTTGCTATATATATATATATATATATATATATATATATATATTATATATATTTATTTTTTGTTAAGCAAGCCGTACTTCTGGGTAAAAATGGTATCCATTATTTTTTTACTCCTGTAAAAAAAACAATTGCAGTTGGATTGTTTTTTTTTTTTGTTTTTTTTTAATTAAAATGAAAAAAAATTTTTAAAATAGATAAATATATTTACAAAAAAAAAATTCTCGTCTCTCAGGTTGTGTGCGATTTGTTTTTTTTTTTTTTTTGTTTTTTGTAAAATTAAAAATTCGCGTTTTTCTTTCTAATGAATTTTAACGACGATGCTCGCGTTTGATGTTAAAAAAAACATCCACGTTTCAAATTTTGTTTAAAATTATATCCAAAACAAAGCCAAATAACAAAAAAAAGCAAAAAAAAAACGGAAAACAAGTTAATTATAGTTGTACAGGGAGGTTCATTCTCGTCAAACGTGTTCAGTTTTCCGATTTGGTTCGCGATATAAACGTCCTTTTTGTCATGGCTTTACAATTTTCCCCACTTCAGTAGATCTTTGAATATATATACACATAAATATTTATCTATATATATAATTCTTTTTTTCCCCTTTTTTTTTCCTACTGTCGGTTGGGGAAAATGTACGCAGACACGGCCATGGTTTCAGACCTACTATCTGTCTGGTCTGTTATAACTGCTTTTCCGCGCACTCTGCCTCTCTCCCTTTCTCGCACTGCGAAACGTCGCTGTCTCCTACCACCTCAAATTCTCTACACGACAAACCAGTGCCCGCCTGATTCAACTACCTCTTCCCAATCCTCGCCCGCGTTCTGCTACTCCGTCGTCTACGTATTGTCTGTTTCTTAGTAGCGGTGAGAGTAGATAAATTGGTACACACATACACACGCACGCACCCAGACACACACACACACACACACACACACACACACATTTTTATATTTTATATGTATATATGTTATATACAGATATAAATATATATATTAATAAATATCTACACAAATACATATATATATACTTGTACACTATACTGATACAGTGATACACACACACACACACACACATTATATATATATATATATATATATATATATATATATATATATATATATATATATATATATATATATATTAGTTGATTTGAAAAGAAAACACAGTGAAAGGAGGAGATGGGATAGTGTTGATTTGCAGGGTGAAGGGGGCACGTTAAGACATTAAAGGAAACCTGAATACAAGGCAGGGAGGAGAACAAGAGTTAAAACAGACAGTGGGAAAGAGAGAGTAAAGCTTCTAGAGGGAGTTTGAAAAGTTAGAGATTGTTGACAATGTAGTTGAATATAGCCTAGCCGAACGGGAAGAGACAGAGAAAGATATATAAAGAGAGGGGGAGGGAATCGTCTATGGAATATGAAGGCAACTATTTTTAGACGAAATATAAGATATATGAGAGAGGGGGATTTTAATATTTTTTTGTATTTTGTTTTTTTTCCTTCGTCTTCACATTTGGACCTCATTTCACCAGTGCATTTAGGCCTACGTCGCGCTTCGCTTTTATAGTAAAAACAACCGTTCCTATTCACCTGCCTCCCCACGAGGGCAGAGTCGGTTTTTAATGTGGGGAAAATCCAGTTCCTTCAAAAGGGGCATTCTGGGTATTTGTTACGACCTGCCCTAGCGTAGTATAAACACCCCTAACCTCCCTATGTTAAGAACGGCTTTCCAGGTTGGAGGTATTTATTCCGAAAGCCGGGAGTTTGGAGGTGTTTATACTACGCTGGGACAGGTCGTAAAAAAGACCGCATTCTAGGTAGGAACAAAAATAGAAAAATGTCTCGGTCTATAAGGATTTCGTGTTTGTATTACTGTACACATAGATTCAAAAAAGTTGTCAAAAAACAAATATATAACAAATAAATGTTACCAAAGGCAAGATAAGTTACTTTTCTACCTAACTGGATATATTTTTCGTGTTTTTATTCAATGTAACATGTTTATTCAGCTCGAAAAATATGCAGTTTTACCGATGTATTGGAAAATTCAAAATGGCGCCCGACTGTCTCTTTAACAGGTAAGTTTGGGAAAAGATGTTATAAATAATAAACTAGACAAAATACTATTAAAAAACAACCGAATATATGTCAACTTATGTCACGGTAACATGTATTGAGCGAATTTCGAACAGTATTTTGTCTAGTTTATTATTTATAATACCTTTTCCCAAACTTAACCTCTCTGAGAGAGAGAGTCGGCCGCCATTTTGAATTTTCCAATACATCGGTAAACACTGCATGTTTTTCGAGCTGAATAAACATGTTACACTGAATAAAAACAAAAAATATATCCAGTTTGGTAGAAAAGTAACTTATCTTGCCTTTGATAACATTTATTTGTTTTTTGACAACTTTTTCGAATCTATATGTACAGTAATACAAACCCAGGATTTCCACTGACCAAGGACAGAAAAGGTGAAGTGTAACATCAGAATAGATACTACACTGTGATCTTGCCCCGTGTTAGTGTTTCTCAAGTCCTACAAGGATAACTGGTTAATTACTTTGCCGGGTGGACAATGAGACCACACTATTTAAATCGGTAACAATGCGTGAAACAGATCAGAATTTGATTTAAGAGGACGGCTCAACAAGAATTTGTTAACATTAGATTTGAAAATATCCATGTTATAGTTGACTGGGAAGCATCTCTGTGGTATTGTGTTCCAGAGACAAATTGTTCTTGAAAAAAAAAAAACATTGCCCATGGAAGTTCTGTTTGATAGTAGATACTGAGAGAAAGGGAAATAATTTAAATTGTTTGTGAGTAAACCTAGTTTTCTGTTGTAAATGTCTTAGAGGCATAGATTGGAGCTCAGTCGATTACCTACTATGAAAATAACAATAGAGCAGACAAAGATTAGCAATGTCTGTTCTATAAGAAAGAGAAAGTAAGGTAGATAGGAAGACATATCAGTGTGTGTATATGTCTCTGTGTGTGCATTTATATATATATATATATATATATATATATATATATAATTGGTACCTACACTATTAGGACGAAATTTTGTAGTCGATAAATGGAGTTTTCAAATTAAAAAAAAAAAGCAATGATTTCAACTGATTTTTTTTTCTTTTTGTCAATTCTAACAAATTACAATTGTAGTTTCCGAATTATGCAGTCGAAATTACCTGAATATTACTGAAATATTTTTAAAAAAAAAACTTTAATCGTATTAACAGGTGAAAAATTGCGGCTATCTTGTTTAAATCGAAACGGCAAATTACCTCCATTTTGAACTCTCTGTGTCTTACAATTGTTTTCATCAAATTGTATTTTTATTTTCTTTAATAAATAATTTTCTACCCTATCGATTTTCGTAATTTTTGGATATAATCATCTTAAAAATACGAAGAATACGTGGATACCATTGTTTTCATGTGAAATTCAGTTTTACGATTTCTGAAATTTCGTCCCAATAGTGTAGAAGCGGCATAACTATACACATACATTTTTATATTAGTGTTTGTGTATATATGTACACATGTATGTGTTTGTGAGAATTATGGAAATCGTTTTCCGACGAAATAGAGCAATAAAAAAAAGGAACAAACCAAATTACGTGTGCATCAACGTTTCGTCTTTAAAACAAAACACCAGTAGAAATATTTGAAAATCTATGTGTATATATGCGTGTATATATATCCCTTTGTGCGTGTGTATAGGTGTATTAATAATACACCTATACACACGCATACATACACTGTATTATTTATATTTCGTGGTTTATCCGCTTTTCCATTATATATATATATATATATATATATATATATATATATATATATATATATATATATATAATGACAAAATGTTATTTTCCAAAATTCATGATGTTGACCATCTTATAATTTATTTCTTTAATTCAGTTGACTTATAACTTTTTGTCATTTATTCTCTATATTGCTCTGTAATTACATTGAACTTCTTAAATAAGGATTGAATATATATATATATATATATATATATATATATATATATATATATATATATATATATATATATCCCAAATCTCTGGCCTTGATGGAGGAGAGACTAAAATTGGCTGCTATGGTTTCAAATGATCTGAAATTACAGCAAGAGGGAGACTTGATTCCAAATATTTCTCATTTGTTATATATTCCCTCTTTTGGAAAGAGGGTACGATTATGAATATCTCCAGTATTAAATAATCCTTATACACTGTGAAATTTACTTTATATATGAAAACCACGGAGGGGAAATATAACATATGAGAAATATTTGGAATCAAGTCTCCTGTTGCTGTTATTTCAGATCATTTGAAACCGTAGCATCAAGTTTTAGTCTCCCCTCCATCAAAGCCAGAGGTTTTGGGTATATATATATATATATATATATATATATATATATATATATATATATATATATATATATATATATATATATATATATATATATAATCATCCACATACAGTACTATATATTGTTCAGAGATCTAAACACATCTTTCCCTCTTTCTCCACCGCGCGCTCGTGCACGCACACACACACGCACACGTATATTCGTAGCCAAATTGAATATTGAAATGCTTATATGGTTCTATGGGACAAAACTACATGAAAATTTGCAGTTTTCTTTTGGAGATACTATTCTATGGTTAAAATTGTTCCTATTTACAATGTCGCCCCACGGGACAGTTAGACACCAGGGTCGTTTTTTAATGTGGTTTCAAACCAATAAAATATGCCCAAATTTGCGTACATAGTGTCCTCCTGCAAGCAGCTTCAGATTCTTCGGTTGTCGACCTTGTGGCCTTACCAGGCCACTAATATAGATAGAGAGATAGAGAGAATGAAGAGATTTTGCTTTTGTATATTTTTCTGTGTACGAGTTGTTGTTTTTAGCGCGTGCGCGCGCGTGTGTGTGTGTGTGTGTGTGTGTCCGTTCGTTCGGCGGGTGTATTGCTGGTGCTAGTGTGCCCGGGTGGCAGTTAGTTGGTTGCTCACACGTGGAGAAGGGGTCGGGGTGTAGAAAGACTAGACAAGCCGACAGACTAAGTGGGCCTACACGAAAAGATCGGCGCCGCGGATGAAAAAAATTAAGCGGGGGTGGGGTTGGGGGCGAAAGAAGAGAAGCAAAGAATAAAAAAAAAAAACACACACACACACTCTCCCTCTCCCTCCCTCATCTCTTTCTCTCCCGTTCGTTCTCTCTCACGCACATGCGCGCATACAAATATGGCGAGCTGAAGCAATTCACACATTCCTGCCTTTTTTTCACAATAACACACGCACTCTGCAGTAAGACTTTCGTTTAGGTTTACACGGGAAATACCCCCTCCCCTATTGTGTAATACATTTTACAAATATATATTAAACCGGGTGTACTTAGCCGGCGTTGCCGAGGATAAGCAAACGTTCCTTAGCGGCGTAAAATAAAATAATTATTTTAAATAAAATAATTTGGAGAAATTACTCCAAAGCAGTTCATTTTGGTTCATTACACACACTTGTGACCTATTTGCATGCAAAATATCTGAGCAAAATAGAAATCTTTTTCTTTTTTTTTTTTACATAGGAAATAAATCTTATCAAGGCCCAGAGGCCGCTCGAGGATAAGGATTAATGAGTGTACAGTCGCCAATGGGAAAATGTTAAATAGTTAGCAGGGGAAATTTGGTAAAATTGGATCACTTAAGCAGACGGTTCATCAAGAATTTGTTTATGTTGGACTTGAAGACGAGCATATTGTAGTCAGTTGGAAAGCAGGCAAACGGTGTGCAGTTGAAAGAAACTTTGTTCATGGAATCTACGTTTAGGTTTAGGCACAGAAAAAGAGTGAGGGAAATTATTGATAGTGGTTTCAGTTAGACAAGTGTTTTTTGTGAAAGTCAGGACAGCGAGAGGGACCATAGATTGGAGCTCAGACGAGCACTTGCCATGAAAATAACGATAAAACAGAGACAGGCTCTCAGCGTCTCTTCTGTGGGAAAGAGGTTGCAGGGAAGAGAAAAAGACAGCCCTCAATAGGTTACGAAGTCTCTGTCAAGGTAGGATTAGCTGCTTCTAGGAGCTCCTGCCCAGATGTGGCAACAGTACTCCATCCTTGGATGTATTTGGCTCTTATATAGGTAGAGAATTGCATCAGCAGTGAGATATCTCCTTATCTTATTTAGCCATAAGAAGTAAGGTACCTAAATCTGAACCAGTGATTAAATAATATGGCTACTTTGCCACAAACCAATATTTACGGTAAATTAAAAAGTTTATCTTATATTAAACCAGTAGGTAAATCCCAGATGAAAAATAATATCACGATGGATGAATACATGCGGCACTGACTCTCAAGGGAGAAGGTAATGACTGGGAGTATGATATCATGACAACAAAGATAGTACACTACCTCATCCCTTGCCCCTAAAATTGAGAAGAGGTAATACCTGGGAGAGTCTCACTATAAAGCGAGAAGGCAATGATCTGATTCTCTGGGGGCATTGCAAAGGTTGCTGCAAGGAAGGTGGGTTCCCTCTATCGTGCTAGAAAACTTCTCACGCCTGAGAGTATCCTGTACCTCTACAAGGCCACCATTCGCTCATGCATGGAGTATTGTTGCCACATCTAGGCTGGTGCATCTATCGCTAGTATCTCCCTCTTGGATCGGATCCAAAAAAGAGTCTTCAATCTAATAGGTTCCGCTTTGTCAACTAGGCTCCAACCACTGTCCCATCGCCACAATGTTGCATACCTGTGCCTGTTTTACAAGTATTTTAATGAAATGTGCTCTGATGATTGCCTCCTCGGCGTACATATCCCAACAAACCTGCTAAGCAACAAAATTACACCCCTTCAGTGTTGAAGTCCCTAAATACCAGAAATCTTTCTACTCTAATAGTTTCTTCCCTTGAACAGCTAGACTTTGGGATTCCCTTCCTGCTAACTGTTTCCCTGACTGTACTGATATGCAGAAGTGTAAATATAATGTAAACCAACGTTTTGTTAATCTTTCTTAGGCATTGTCCTAATTAGTAGCTCCTTACGTCTAAGTGGCGATATGCCTTGTTTGGGGTGAACGTGAGTAACTGCCCTGATACTATGCTTCATCTTTTTCTGCCCACGATTAGTGGGGCGGAGAACCCTTTATATATTGAGGCAATCTTTATTTCTATCGCGTTCTGGAGTGTCTCTTTTTCTTGGAGGGGGAGAGCTGAAATTATCTCGCATTAAAAACTGACCTTGTGTCTAAATCTCCTCTCGGGAGGAAGCCAGTACATATGGATGTTTAAAAGAATGCAATGTGCTCTGATGAACTAATATAACTTGTGTCCCCCTCGACATACATACGCCTCATTAACCCGACAAGCAGCAAAATCCCACCCCCTTCACTTCAACCGCTAGATTTTGGAATTCCCTTCCGGCTTCTTGCTTCGCTGACTGTACTAACATACTGATGTGTAGATGTAACACGAACAGACATCTTGCTACTCAACTCCCCACATAGACATGATCCCAATTAGTATCTCCTAATGTCCATATATACATATAAATACACCTGAATACATATGCATACATACATTTATGTATATAGATACACACACACACACACACACACACATATATAAATAAAAGTGAACGTGTCTATGTGTGTGTATCTTTATATATTTCCCTACGCAATAACGGTCAATTTTAAGTCTATAGACTCGAAATTTCATATACAGGGTACTGAGATTTGGGAAAATCTTTGTAATCGGTTTTCGGCCAGAAGCTTTATTGTTAAGGGTTCATAGTTCAACGATTTGACCTTTGAGAACTCTAACAAACTCCTCCGCCAATTTTTGGTATAAACAATTGAACTTTTAGATATAGGTTCTTTGGGCATGAATCTGACTTAATAACTTAATTTGAGCCTAAAACAATAAAGGTTAAGGCGTCATAATAGGGGTCAAAGTTTTAAAAATTTACCGCTTTTTTTTTAAATTTATTTATTTTTTTACTCAACATACACCTCCAAACACCCGGGCAACGCCGGACAGAAATGCTATTGTATATATATATATATATATATATATATATATATATATATATATATATATATATATATATATATATATATATGGGATAATAAAAGAATTTAAACCTGTAAATTAAAATTTACAATTAAATTCATTATTCGACAGAATACTCCAAAAAAAGTTTAAAAGAATGCCACTCTTGCTATACATCTCATCAGAGGACAGTAAGAAATCAGCAAATTATAATTGTAGCAAAGCTAGAATTTGCTGGTTGATGCATTAGATGATATTTAGTCATAAATTGCAAAAAAAAAAACAGTTATATATATATATATATATATATATATATATATATATATATATATATATATATATGAAAATTGGAAAAAAGACAAACAAACCGAGAATAGCATAGAATGGAAATATGTCACAAAGTTTAACAAGGTTTTTTAATATAGATCCACAGAATATTGTGATAAGTGTTTCAGTGTTAAGAGGTATGGTATAATAAATTATGGGGTTTATCTATTTTATTTTTACTTTCATCATATTTTGCTTTGGTTTTGATACTCCCAAATTCGAAGCTATCTCTTTACAACCCTTCCTTTTCATAACCTATCATACTTTCATAAATCAGAGTCCATTTTCTGTAGGCTGTTTTTTAACCCAGTCAACGACGGGTACTTTTGCTAGTATTATATATATATATATATATATATATATATATATATATATATATATATATATATATATATATATATAAACTACTTAGTTTACTCACATAAAATTAATATACGAAAGTATAGATTTATGCGTAAACTTTAAGTATTTACTTCAAAAGTGCTCAATACGTAGGTAGAGCTAGTTAGTAAGTTATAAAATATATATGTTGACTGATAAATCACCATTTTTCAAGACCTAAGCACCGTTTAAGGATAAAGATAAAAAAAAAAGGATTGCAGGTTGGACGTTGATCATTGTAACGAGAGGATTGGAAATAGTGGATGAACTGGTTAGATGCACACGTGCGTCAAGTACCGTGCGTGAGGTTCGAACTCTTAGTCGAAATCTGAGTTCGAACTAAATGCGCGTTAGTGGGTGCCACTCAGTCGTTGTCGCCTTAAAATGCGTGTTTTTTTTTGTTTTTGTTTTTTGTTTTTGTTTTTTTCTTTGCGATGACGTTCGACGCATGCGCACACACGCACTGCTGGAATGTTCCGCCCGCCAGAACTACACGTGTCGTTTCTCAGGAATCTGAGTTGAAGGTTCTCGTTCGCCGCTTTGCAAGATATTCGCCCCAAATCTCCCTCTCTCTCTCTCTCTCTCTCTCTCTCTCTCTCTCTCTCTCTCTCTCTCTCTCTCTCTCTCTCTCTCTCCGATGAAATGTAAAATCAACGCATTTGGGTAGCTAACTTGCCACAGATTTATTTTCATACTATATATATATATATATATATATATATATATATATATCTTTGAAATTATGTTTTTTTTTTGCAATTATATTTCACTTTTTATTCATACCAATCCTTAATTTTTGAAGCTCAATGTAATTACAGAGCATATAACAAATAAATGACAAAAGTCTAGCTTTCAAGGTATATAATATTGACCATCTTGCAATTTATTCCTTGTATATATATATATATGTATATATATAGGTATATATGCATATATATATGTGTATATATAGGTATATATGCATATGTATATATATAGGTATATATGCATATATATATATGTATATATATATGTATATATATGTATATATGTATATATATATATATGTATATATGTAGGTATATATGTATATACATGTAGGTATATATATGTATACATATATGTATATATATAGGTATATATGTATATATATAGGTATATATGTATATATATAGGTATATATGTATATATATAGGTATATATGTATATATATATATATAGGTATATATGTATATATATAGGTATATATGTATATATATATAGGTATATATGTATATATATATAGGTATATATGTATATATATATAGGTATATATGTATATATATATAGGTATATATGTATATATATAATTATGTATATATATATATAGGTATATATGTATATATATAATTATGTATATATATAGGTATATATGTATATATATAGGTATATATGTATATATATATATATATGTATATATATAGGTATATATGTATATATATATATATGTATATATATAGGTATATATGTATATATGTCTATCTATACGTATATGTATATATATAGGTATATATGTATATATGTCTATCTATACGTATATGTATATATATATATATGTATATATGTCTATCTATACGTGTATATATATATATATATATATATATGTATTTTTATATATGTATATATATGTGAATATGTCTATCTATACGTATATGTATATATATATGTATATATATATATATATATGTATATATGTCTATCTATACGTATATGTATATATATGTATATATATATGTATTTTTCTATATGTATATATATGTATATATCTATATATGTATATGTATATATATATATGTATATGTATATATATATATATATATATATATATATATATATATATATATATATATATATATATTTTAAATAAATATTTAGGTATTGCTACAAAGTCATGAATATTTCAGTCAACTCGTTATTTATAACTGGAAACATCATGGACTTTCAGCTTCATTTTAGTCTGTACGATCGAGTTTAAGTCCCTATTCGGATAATGCGTGTGGAGTAATGTATTGGCTTAGAACCGTTCTTCTCCATTAAAATACAATGAACGGATGAATTTAAATTTTTTCCATTGTTTTATAAAAAATCGCAACAATAGTTTCATTAATTAAAGTTTTTCCATTGTTTTATAAAAATATCCATTGGGATTAAAAACGAATAGTAAAACACTAAACTGTGTCAAGTCGTTACGTTTTCCAGGTTCTACATTAATCTGTGGGTCCCTAGATGATGAAATTGTTAACAGGATTGCTAAGGCAACTTGTGCCTTTGGGAAGCTTCGTCACCGTTTGAGGATGAACTAGGTATTTGACTGGACACAAAAATCATGGTATATCAAGCTGTTGTTATTTTTATACTCGTGTACGGCTCTGTGTCTTGGACTCCATAGAGGCATCATATTCACAAATTGGGTGTATTACTTAAAAGCTGTGTGTGCACATTACCCTTCGAGACAGAATATCCTGCGCTGATCTTTTCACAAATTGCAATATTTCTGGAATTGAGTTATTGCTTATTCAGTGCTAACTGCAGTGGACTGGTTATGTCATGAGCATGTCTGATGACAGGATACCAAAAATCCTAATGCACAGTCAATTGAACGGAGGGAAAAGGAATGTGGGGCGACCACTACTGAGGTACAACGACAAGTTAAAGTGTAATTTTTCTTCAATTAATATCGCACATAGCAATCTTGAGAACAAGGCCTTGGATCACAAAGACTGGAAATCACTTTGTTTTGAGGGTCTTCGCTGTTTTCATTCTGAGTGTTTAAATCATCTGCGTAAAAAAAGGGAAAGAGCTAAATAGTCAGCAGCCGTACCATCGACCGCATCACTGAATCCACCCACTTGTACTATGTATGGACTCATTTGTAAGTTTCTTGCAGAACTTAAATGTCATCTGAGGCTGAATCATAAATAGCTTAAAACAATAATGTCGAACTTGATGGAAGAGCCCTATATATATATAATCTCTATATAAATAAAATGAACTCCTTTTTTCCCGTCTGATTTTGACCTTAATAGGATTAAAAATCAAGATATTTCATGCAAATATAATATGCACAAACAGCAGAACAATATCTGAGGTGTGTTATAGGCTTATTATTTCTCAAATTCCTCGATAATCTTAGATTTCTATACTTTTTCTGCTGAGAAGTCACGGCCAAAATTGGTTAAGATCAATGGAAGTGGTAAAATATTTTCTCTCTAATAAATTCCTCCTCCTCCTGCCACCACTTAACACCGTTTGGGGATCGTTCACAAGGAACAGTTGAGAAGAGAACACCGGTTTGGCTTCGTAGTTCTTTCATGTGAAGTTATTTAAAATCACTAAACTAAGCTGCAGTGCTCTGTGGCGTAGTGGTTAGCGTGCTGGACAATTCACATTATATTTTCATGTTCGCGCCGACCTACCGTAGTCGTTTTTTTTTTTTTTTTTTCCTAAACAACTGGAATGGACTTTTCTTGGTGGCCGAACTGTTAACGTTGCAGATGTTTTTTTTTTTGTTTTGTTTTTTTCACACTTTATTTTCCTACTTTTACTCATGACTCCGGGTTTGATCCTTCCTACTTACCTACCATAACATTTTTTAAAACTCCCCCCCCCCGTCCCGGAAACAAACACTTGGGCAACGCCGGGTACCCCCGCTAGTATAATATAATATAAAGCTGAACGTCTGTGTGTGTGCCTGGTCACGAATAGGCTCCTATATGGTTGACTATTACAGAAAACTGATCACATATAATCATAGAAGATGTATCGAGACACAGGAATGGGTATGTTTGATCTGGCATAATGAGGATTCATTAAAATTGTGGGGTCTGCATATGCACCTGGGCCACAAAGTATGGAAATAAAAAATTAAAAAATTAAAAAAAAAACGTTTACAAGTATTTTTTTTATATAGATGTACATAATAATACTTTGATAAGTATGTTTTAACTTAAATAGGGATGGTATAATAAAATTGTGGGGTCTGGGTTCACGCCTGGCCTCCATAGAATGGAAATAGGCACAAACTTTAATAAAGACTTTTCATATCTATCTGCGTAAGTATACTTTGATAATTATGTTTCAGTTTGAAGAAATATGGTATAATAAAATTATGGAGTGTTCGATTGCGCCTGACCTCTAAAGAATGGAAGTATGTCACAAAGTTTAACAAAGTTTTTTAATATAGATCCACAGAATATTGTGATAAGTGTTTCAGTACGAACAGGTATGGTATAATAAATTATGGGGTTTATCTATTTTATTTTTACTTTCATCATATTTTGCTTTGGTTTTGATACCCCCAAATTCGAAGCTGTCTCTTTACAACCCTTCCTTTTCATAACCTATCATACTTTCATAAATCAGAGTCCATTTTCTGTAGGCTGTTTTTGAATCCAGTCAACGACAGGAACTTTTGCTAGTATATATATATATATATATATACTCGGGTTTTTTTTTTTTATATTCAAAAGTAATGGACTAATGAATTCAACGAGGTTGTTAGATAGTGCTCAATAAAAAGAGCTGATAATACTTGTTTATTGTTATATAAACATGCTCACATCCCGCTGCTACAAATAGCCACTTGTTTCAATCAAACAACAGATATCATCAGGCAGCGACTTGACTATTCAAAAGTTCAATGAATAATTATTCATTGAACTTTTGAATAGTCAAGTCGCTGCCTGATGATATCTGTTGTTTGATTGAAACAAGTGGCTATTTGTAGCAGCGGGATGTGAGCATGTTTATATAACAATAAACAAGTATATATATATATATATATATATATATATATATATATATATATATATATATAATTAGATTCTGAAAATATAAAATGGTGGGATTCTGCTATCGATCCTGTAGATATATCACTGCTAGTGCAATTCTCTACTTATCTAAGAGCCAGGTACGTCCAAGGATGGAGCATTGTTGCCACATCTGGGGGCAGGAGCTGCTAGATAGGTCTTATTCTGCCTTGACATAGTTCAAAATAGAGCTCGTAGGGTATGCCCTTTTCTCTTCCCTGCAACCTCTTTCTGCTTCTGCTTTATCGTTATTTTCATGGCAAGTGCTCGTCTGAGCTCCAATCTATGGTCTCCCCTTGCCAAACGTTCATGAGAAACACTCGTCTAGCTGAAAACACGGTGAATAATTTCCCTCTGACTTTATCTGTGCTTAAACCTAAACGTAGATTCCATGAACAAAGTTTTTTTCTTAGAACTGCACACCTGTGGAACTCTCTCCCATTTGCCTGTTTTCCAGCTGACTACAATATGGTCGTCTTCAAGTCCAATATAAACAAGTTCTTGATGAGCCGTTCCCCTTAAGTAATCTAATATACCAAATTTACACTATTAACGATTCCTATGATATCGTCCCATTGACTACTATACACTCTTTAACACTTATCCTCGAATGGCCTCCAGATCTTGGTAAGTGGTGACTCCCATGTATATATATATATATATATATATATATATATATATATATATATATATATATTGTTAACCT
Source organism: Euprymna scolopes (assembly GCF_053919585.1). Classification (NCBI taxonomy): domain Eukaryota; kingdom Metazoa; phylum Mollusca; class Cephalopoda; order Sepiida; family Sepiolidae; genus Euprymna; species Euprymna scolopes. Next base: position 17,028,458 of record NC_136516.1, read on the forward strand.
ATATTTGCGAATCCTCCAATAATGTGAGCTTATTTTTTTTTTCAGTTTACAATCAACAAAAACAAGTTTGTATGTTCTCCGGGACAACTGCTGAATTTGGATGATCTGTGCCTTCAGCCTCATTTGAATTCAATCGAGCTAAAGTTTACAGGACCCTACTCGAATTAAACATGTGAAGTCATTGCTTGGTTTAGAACATAGTGCATATGAGTGCGTGAGAAAATATCAGCAGCAGCGAAGAATGGCTGGCTTGTGAAGAGATTAGCAGTAGCCAATAAAAAACGCATATATGCAAATTAGAAAGTGTGCACAAGAAGAAAAATAAAAAAGGAAACAAATAAATGCACCACATGGCCAGAGAACAAAAAACAAGCATCGAAGAAAATGGATGTGAAAGTCAAGGATGAGAATGGCCTGGCTGTGGCGAGCGTGCGGTCGGAGGAAAAAGAAACGCAAGCCAGGCTAGATGGACAAGTTGCAGCGATAGACTTAGTGGTGTCAAAACAGGAGAGTAACAGTAATAAAAAGGTATTGTTAAAAAAAAAAAAATGCTGACCCGGATTTTATTTATTTATTTCCAGTTTAATTTTTATGAATTACTAAAGTTAAATATTATTTTTATGAATTACTAAAGTTTAATATTATTTTTATGAATTACTAAAGTAAATATTATTTTTATGAATTACTAAAGTAAATATTATTTTTATGAATTACTAAAGTAAATATTATTTTTATGAATTAATAAAGTAAATTGTTATTTTTATGAATTAATAAAGTAAATTGTTATTTTTATGAATTAATAAAGTAAAGTGTTATTTTATGAATTAATAAAGTAAATTGTTATTTTTATGAATTACTAAAGTAAAATATTATTTTTATGAATTAATAAAGTAAAGTGTTATTTTATGAATTACTAAAGTATAGTGTTATTTAATGAATTAATAAAGTATAGTGTTATTTTATGAATTAATAAAGTAAATTGTTATTTTTATGAATTACTAAAGTAAAATATTATTTTTATGAATTACTAAAGTAAATTGTAACGGCAATCTTACAGGCTTAGAATAGTTCTTCCCCATTAGAATATAATGCTTTATGGACGAAATTAAAGTTTTTACATAGTTTTATAAAAAAAAAACTCGCAGCAATAGTTTCATTTGTAATTTTTAAATGGATTAAAATTAAATTTCTTCATAAATAGTCGCTTATATGTTTGTGTATAAACCAGGGACGT
>NC_136516.1:17034691-17069691 GCF_053919585.1 Euprymna scolopes
TAATTTTTAGAATTTATATTGATTTTGACATGACAAGTAAGTACGTAAGTTATTTTTAACCTGATATACATTCCGTATTATTTGGATTCTTCGTACTACCATTCTCGCCGTCAGTGTTATTTTCATAACGTTTGGGCCGATGTAACCGCCGACCTTCTTCAGGTGTATCTTGTCGAACTCAAAAATGTTTCTGTCGAATTCGGGAAGCCGGACAGAATTTCGAACGGAAGCCTTTATTTATTTCACGGGGGTAGCATGCTCTTGTTCCGTCAGCTATGACAAGATAGAGGTTCTAAGTAATTCGTAATTGTATTTTTGAACCTTCAACCTTCAGGAGAATATCACTTTTACAATTGTTTTTTTTTTTTTTTTTCCAATTACACTAACCACTTCGCCAGGATTCATTAAAGAAGGTCGAAGGTTACATCGAGCGAAACGTTGAGAAAAATGACACTCAAAATGGGAACAGAAGTCCGATGAATACAAATACGAATAACCAATTCTTATTTCAGAAATTTAGAAACATAAAATGAATTCGAAAATAACTAAATAAATAAACTGAAGTGTACAAGCATCTAAAAAATGGTTGTTTTCTCATCTTGGTATAGGGTCTTGCTTTCAATTAAATCGCCCTAGGCACCGGTGTATTTTATCAGTACCTAATTTCTGGCCTCGGAAAATTTGGGTCACGTGATATGATTTTAGTCGGTATAACCTAAGATAACAAAAAAAAAAAAAAAAAGAAAAAAAGTCACTTCGTCTGCAATTACCACGCACTTTTCTCGTAGGTTTTAAAAGGAATAGAAAACAAGTTTAAATTATATATAAAAAAAAATACTAATAAAACCCAAATCTTTTTAAACGATCAATCTATCTATCTCTCTCTCTCTCTCTCTCTCTCTCTCTCTCTCTCTCTCTCTCTCTCTCTCAAGTGAGAACTAATGATTTTTTATTTTTTTTTTTTTATTCAATTTTCACCCCAAACAAGGCACAGTGCCACTTTGAAGCAGGGGGCTACTATCAGGGACTTAATTAGCGGGGTCATTATGAAGGGAGATGAGTAGAAAGATGTTTATTCACATTACACTTGAACTTCTGCATATCGTTGCAGTTGGGAAAGCAGAATCCCGGAAGGGAGTTCCAAAGACCCGCAGTTCTGGGGAAGAAACTATTGGAGTAAAAGGCTTTCTTGCACCTAGGGATCTCTACTGTAAAGGGATGAGACTTAGTAGCTTGTCGGGTTTGTCGGGGGTAGTTACATCGGGGAGGTACAAGTGTTTGCAGTTCGTCAGAGCATTCACCATTGAAGTATTTGTAGAACAGGCAGAGGGATGCAACATCTCGTCGATGGGACAGAGGCTGAAGCCTAGATGACAGTTCAGGACCTATCAGGTTGGCGACTCTCTTTTGAACCCTGTCCAGGAGCGAGAGACAAGAAGCAGATGCACCAGCCCAGATGTGACAACAGTACTCCATACATGGGTGAATGGTTGCCTTATAGAGGTATAGGATACTGTCAGGTGTAAGTAGTTTTCTAGCACGGTAGAGGGAGCCAACCTTCCTTGCAGCAGCCTTGGCAATGCTCTCAATGTATCTATTCCAGTTCATATTCCCTGTAAACGTTAGGCCGAGGAGTTTAAAAGAAGTACTTTCAGGTAATGTGTTCTTAGCCATTGCTATTGGTGGTAGAGAAGGTTTCTTGTAGTTATTGAAGGAAACAAGCTTAGTCTTAGCAGCATTGAATGTGACCAACCATTCCACTACGGATTGGAGGTCATCCTCTAGTGTTTCTGCCATTTCCTTGGATATGTGTTCATTTGTTTTCCCCTCATATCTGTTATAGAGAGTGGTGTCATCGGCAAATATACCCATCTCCGAAACAATTTTGTCAGGGAGGTCGTTTATGAATATCAGGAATAATAGGGGTCCAAGGATAGACCCTTGAGGTACTCCCGCATTTATGTCGTATTGTTTGGATGTACGACCGTCGAGGACAACTTTGATTTTTCTATTACTTAAGAAGGATTTAATTACATTATGAATTCTTCCAGTGATTCCATATGATCTAATTTTCCTTAGAAGACCATCGTGCCATACCCTGTCAAAAGCCTTAGATATATCGAGGGCCACCGCTCTACCCTCCCCTGTTTTATCCAATGAACGGTATATACGTTCAGAAACTACAGTTAAGATATCTGCTGTTGAACGGGCTTGCCTGAATCCATATTGTTTGTCAGTCAGGAGTTTAGCAGCTGTTAGGTGCTGGACTAGGGCTTGATTAACTAAGGACTCAAATATTTTGGCGAAAAGCGGGAGGAGGCTAATGGGGCGATAATTTAGTGGGTCAGTTCTTTCACCAGAATTCTTGAAGACTGGTACCACAGAGGCGGTTTTCCAGCAGTCGGGAAAACAAGATTCGTTAAGGCATTTATTATAAAGTTTGGACAGAACTGGAGCAACCTCGGCAGAGCATTTTTTTAATAGCACAGCCGGGATGAGATCTGGTCCACACGCTTTTGAGGTGTCTAGGTTTTTTTATAATAGCATGTACCTGAGAAGGGGTGATTTTCAAATCGTCTAGTGAGGCGCCTGTTCGCAGAGGAAAATCAGGGAGTGAGTGGTGTTGGTGTACCGAGTTCAGTGTGGAGTTTGAGGCAAACCGACTGGCAAGCAGATTAGCCTTGTCAGTTGCCGTGCAAGTAACCTCATGATCGTTTGATAGTGGGGGAATAGTTGACTGTCCATTATTTACTACGCTGTTGTAGATTTTCCAAAAATCCCGGGTTCCTAATTTCTGTGCTTCGATGCGTTTTCTGGTGGTTTCAGAGTAATCTGTCTTAGCTGTCTCTATCACTCTCTTACAATTATTTCTAGCTTCTATAAACTTCTGTTTATTTGAGCTGGACTTATGTCGGTTGAATCTGCGGAACGCATGCTGCCTTTGACAAATGGCAGCTACACAAGCAGAAGTAAACCATTGGGGGGAGTGAGGCTTGCTATAGAATTTCCATGCGGGAACATGTGCTTCAATAGCAGTTTTGAACCATTCAGTGGTCTCATTTGCACACTGTTCTGCTGGAAGAATAAAGATATTTTGCCATGGGGCATCTCTGATGAGCTTCCTGATGGCTTCCCAGTCAGCCTTTTTGTAATACCTCGTTGTTTTGAGTAGTGGGTCTTCCGTTTTAGGGCGAGAATTTAGGCTGATTTCTACCATTATCACAGCGTGATCAGCATTCCCGAGTGGGCTGAGGGCATTTGTTGTACAGTCATTGGGAACCGTTGTCAGAAAGAGATCTAGAAGTGAGGCATGTTGATCTTGCTGGTCTGGGAAACGTGTCGGAAATGTAACCAACTGAGATAGGGAATGGGATATAGAGAAGCTATGTGTTGCGCTACCAGCTACGTCTGTGTGATTAGAGAATCCTAGCCAGTTACTGTGGTGGACATTGAAGTCACCAAATATATGTATCTGTGCGCTAGTATCGAGGGAGAGTGCTATATCTATGCTGTCTGAGACTTTGTTTATTAGGGTACAGTCTTGGTTTGTGGGAGAGCGGTAGAGAAAATACAAGTAGCTAATATTGTGTTGCATATTTAGTCTGAAGCACATAAAGGCCTGGTCCTCTGATTCTAGTTTTATTTCTCTAGTCAGGGGGAGGGTGTTACGAATATAGACTCCAAGTCCATGCATATGTCTGTCCGAGTCCTTACGGTAGAGTGGGAGATAACCAGGCATGTTAAAGTGGTTAGAGGGAATGGAGGAGTGAAGGTTAGTTTCACTTAATGCTAAGTAAACGAGATTATTAACAGTACTCAATGAAAAAGAGCAAAAATATACCTTTTATTTATATTAAAATAAACATTTTACATGGTAGTGATGCTGTAGGTGTATCAGAAACCGCCATTTTTTAAAAATCAGTTTTCTTTAAAAAAGATTTAAAGAAAATCAACGAAATTTTACTTACTTTGATTATAAAAAATATAATTTCCAAAAAATCACTTACCTATGAAAAATACTATTCAATGGGTACTTCCATTGTTCATTGTTAAGAATTTATCCACATTTATACTTATATTCCATGTCCTTTTTAAATAAATAACTTTTTTAAACAAGGATTCCAAAAAAACGCGAACTCAGATGTTTTTCACTGTTCAAATAAAGGGAGACAAACGTCTGATTTTCTTCCAGTTTATCTTACGGTGGCTTCGAAGCGCGACAATTTATGTCTCTTTCTATTATAAACCAAAATTAGTATTTTGGGGCCACCTTAGGTAAAAAATGAACACAGTCACTTATTAGTTTTGCCTTAAAAAAAAAACACTCTACCGATTTTTTTATTCTCTTAATGAAATACATGAGTTTTTGATTAATATATTTTATTTCTTCTTTATCGAGTGAACTTTTTAAAATATCTAAAAAAAAAAAAGAAAACATTGAATGAAATAGAAAAAATTGTCGTCAGCGTCCGATACTTACTTGACAATCTAAGCATAACATGAGCTTTCACTTCAAAAAAAAAATCAACGTGGTTTAACAAAAAAGGTTTTACACTTTGACTTTATAGGTAAATTTCCAAAAACACCTTTCTTTTTGTTTTAAACTAGAATATTTTATTTATTGATCTTTTATCTTCAATTTGTGATATATAAAACTTTGGTGAGTAAATTAATTATTTAAATTTTAATAGACATTTCAAAATGGGGTGGTGAATTTAAATATAAAAAAACGTTTGTCTAAATTCGGTTTATTAGAAAGAGCATAAAATTTCACATTTTGACCCTGAAAATATCGTAAAAATTAAACCAATAGAAAAATTTTGATAAATTTTTAAAGTTTAAAAATTGAAAAAAATTCAATTGATTTCATACGTAAAAAAAAATGGCTGCATGAACGCGCGCCGGCACTTTGTAAATTCTGTTTCTATTATATTTCTATTATTTTTTAAACAACTTTAATAGTTTATTTTGGAAGTATATTCCATAAAGAAAATAAACAACCCACTTTAAAAGAGAAATTACGAGGTTTTTTTTTTTTATATTTTATTCACAGTTTTGTGTTAGGAGTGTCAAAAATTCTGATACACCTAGCGATGCTGAGCATGGCAATGTTTTGGACAGATGGTTAAAGTAACCAAAGTTCTCTACAGGCGATTAAAAAAAGTCCATTTCTCTAAAAGAACCAGTCTTTAAACTTAATTTATTACAATCAAAAATTTTAAAAGAAAAAAGAAAGGTCATGCGATTGGTGATTTCAGTAAACTAAAAAAAAAAAATTTAAAAACGTACATAATTATTGATATATGTGGAGAGAGAGAGAGAGAGAGAGAGAGAGAGAGAGAGAGAGAGAGGGGGGGGAAGATACCCTTAAAGACAGAGACATTAGAGGAGACGATACCCTTAACTCGATGTTTAGACTGAAATGTTAGCCGTTTTGGTCAAGATCAAAGTGTAGTATCTGTTCCGGCAGATACTGCAAGCTATGACTAGCAAAGACCAGATGTGGGGGCAACCCCACATGCCTGACCTTTAACCAGCTCCCATTTCCCACCTCTCGGGAGCTGGTCCCCTTTTCCCCTTCCCCCTCCCTTCACTCCTCACATTAAAAATCGGCCTTGTGCCTAATTTGCTCGGTGGGGGAGCAAATAAATACCATCTGTTCTTCAGATGCTGCACTTCTATTTTTTGTTCTCTTTCGGTGGAGGAGAAATCCTTTACGACTGAGACAATTTTTATTTTTGTACCTTTTCTCCACGTTAAAAAACGACCCTGGTGTCTAACTCTGTCCCGTGGGGAGGCATAGTAAATAGCTACATATAATTAGGGATTGTTTTCTGGACATAAAAAATTTGCGCTAGTTTTCACTTCAATTTACAAGACAATCTAAATCAGGTAACATATCATCGTACGTACGTGTGTTCCGGTTTCCAGATTATAAATTATTCGATCGGGAGATCCTATTTATTAAAAAGGAGGATATATTTTGATAACAGACTACAAACATTAAATTAATCTATAAATACGCTAATTTCATGCTTTTAGTATGTTTATCACCTTCTATCTATTTTTTTTTTAATAAATAGGATCTCCCGATCGAATAATTTATAATCTGAAAACCGTGACACCCGTTTTTATTCTATTTTTATTTTTGTTTTACATAGGAGTCACCACTTATCAAGACCTAGAGGCCACTCGAGGATAATGGTTAAAGAGTGTACAGTAGTCAATGGGACAATATCGTAGTAATCGTTAGTAGTAGAAATTTGGTAAATTGGATTATTTAAGGACAACAGATCACCAAGAACTTGTTTACGTTGGACTTGAAGACGACCATATTGTAGTCAGCTGGAAAGCAGGCAAATGTACGTATGTTAAAGGTACTACAGTATTAATATATAGATTCTATGTTATTTTTTTCCCCTAGTGCTGTAAACTTCCATTTTAAACGTAGACAATGGAGATGAATGAAAACTCGGGTGTGAAGAAAATATGTTTGCTGAACAAGGTTATTGATGTTGCCTGGTCATTACAGCATTTTAATTTTATTCTCTCCAATTGATGAAAAAAAAAAAGACAGCTGGTGAAAATAATGAAATGACGGTTTTTATAAATTGCAGCATCTACTATGTACAACAACTAGAACCTAACTGATGATTGGTATTCTTGTGGCCTTCGGGCCAAGATCAAAGTGTAGTATCTTCAATCAATAACTCCCCATTCCCCACCCCCGAACTTTTCTTTTCTCCATTTCGTCCAATCTAGAGGGCATCCCCACTTAGAGACTGGCCCGCAGGAGCTCAGGTTCCTTTACAAACCAAAGTGGAACGGGCAGTCTATCAACTAGACAGGGTTGGGAGGGCCCTACTAACCACTACTGGTATTTTTTCTTCCCCCACCCCGTCCTCGACACAAATGAATTATTGTATTACCTTTATTGTTATCTTTTTTGTTTTTACACGCTAATAAAAAAAAAAATGTTTTAAAAATTGGGTACTAAGTAGGACGTCCCCAAGTACGAAATCGCGAATGCGGTATTATGCTGAAAGAAGATTCTAGCTAAGAGAAACTTTTGTTTAGTTCTAGAGTGACAAAGATGACCAACGATTCCCATTGTTTCCCGCCTTTTTGAGTTGGCCTTGTTCCTTAGTTCATGTTCATTTTTTGCCTCAATAAAAGTTTTAATATCTCAAAGTGTAGTATCTGTTCCGGAAGATGCTGCAATCAAAGACCATTGCCCTTGTGGCAATCTTCTGGTCCATGTAGGGGCAAGGCTCTCACTGTCTAGCTCCCATTACCCACCTCTCGGGAGCTGCTCCCCTTTTCCCCTCCCCCTTCTCTCTACATTAAAAAAACGGCCTTGTACCTAATTTGCTCAGTGGGGAAGCAAATAAATACAACCCTCTTAACGATATTGGTAGTTATAACTTGTGGGTGGGGGAAGTCGAGGGTTGGTTGATTTCCTATGGTGGGGAAGAAGGAGGAGGAGGAGGAAGGGGAGGAGCGTGCTGCTGTAATGAGTTTCCACCGGGTTGATTCTGCATCCACTGACCGCACATATAAGCCATATTCTGTAAGTTTTGCAAGTTCTGTGTACCGTTTCCAGCACCAGAGGGATTACCATTTTGTTGGGCGGCGGTGGAACTAGTGGCAGGGGGCGCAGCTGGGGCACTACCATAACCATTTATCGAATATGAATTACTTTGCGGCTTTTGAGAACCATATTGTCCAGTTGGTGGCACAGGTTGGGAATTATTTGGGGGAGGGGAGCTGGAGCTATTTTGGGTACAGTAGACAGACTTTGGACCAGTAGCAGCATTATCAGAATTATTGTTATTATAGGTCGATTTTCAGTTTTGTTATCTTGGTGATACCATTGAGGGACATAGGGGAGTTGGCGTCAGTGTTATTGCCAGGGTTAGGAGCAGATGGATCGTTACAATTGTCGATTAAAAGAGGTGTCACTTGGGCATGTGCATGGAGGATGTATGTAAGTAAAATCTAGTCAGTGAGAGTCGAGGACATGCGTTGCATGGAGAGAAATGATAGGAGAATGATACGATAGATTTGTAATGTGAGTTTTAAAGACAGGCTTAGATCTGATGACCTCAGAGGAAGAGTAATTAAGGGAGATGTGTGGTCTTGCTGAAAGAACAGACGAGAGTCCTTGGGTTTGTAGATGCACAACAGGTAAATAAACTGGATTAATTAGAAGAGGAAGGCAGAAAAAAAATAAAAATAAAAATAAAACAGAGGAGTGAGTTTCAAGGATCGACTTGAGGGATAGAGGGATATATAAAGACCTGGCCAGGAATAGGTTAGTTTGGACGTCAATTTCTAAAAGCCGCCTAATACAAGCCAGAACATAAAATAAACGTTATACAGATGGTGATGATGATGATGACCAAACAGCAAAATCCCACCCCTACACAATAAAGATCCCTAGATACAAGAAAGCCTTCTGCTCTAATAGTTTCTTCCCTAGAACTGCTAGACTTTGGAACTTCCTTTCAGGTTCCCGCTTTCTCAACTATACTGATATGCAGAAGTTCAAGTGTAATGTGAACAGACACCTCGCTGCTCAACTCCCTACATAGTGTCCCTGCAACTTACGTCCCCAATAGTAGCCCCTACATCAAAAGTGGCACTGTGCCTTGTTCGGGGTGAAAATGGAATAAAAATATCGCTGGGTGTAAGCGGGGACTTAAAAGAAACCATTTATTATATAAAAAGCATTTTTGTGTACATGTAGGTGTGTATGTCCGTTCAGTTTCATTTTTCTGTAGTTGCAATTCTCAGAAATCAAGGGGATCCCTTTCATGGGGCCAACACTCAATCTCTATCATTATTGATATTCTGATGTGCCATTAAAGTCCTTTGTCTCTCAAACAACGAGCTAGTAAAAAAGTTGAGAATGTAATTTTCCTTGACCATCTCTTAGTCTTACTAGATTCCAGGACAAGAATTTATCTTGTCTGGTACAATATCCAGCTTCGTGTTGCTACTTGAGGTAACACCACTTGGAGAGAGTGCCCCATTCCTTATAAAAAAAAAACGGAACTAATAACATCTTTCTGTGAGAATACATCAGGCCAAAAGGAGGAACATACCTTCTTCCCGTTTGGTTCGCGTTGATTGAGGGTCTTCAAAGCTGCAATGAAGATTTCTTCCATCCAAGGAGCGGCATTCGACACTTGGGATAGATTTCATGCAGCTTTATTTCCTGGCGTTTCCCCATCTTGGAGTTACATGCTTCCTTGGTTTCTACATCTTGCTATAATGCGTCCGTTCTCAAACTTGACTACTCTCTTACTGACTGACCGACTGTCTGACTGACTAACGCGTGTATATCAAAACTATCCCTTTGTTTTTTCAACTCTCTGACGTCAGAGGTCAATCTTATTGTTATTCTAAATCAAGTTTTGTTCATCTGCATTCCAAAATGGCTTACCATCCATGATCCCACATTCCATTACGACTCAAACTAATTTTATTTTCAAGCATTTTTCTTTGTTATCGAAACATTTTCTCTGAATGTTTCCTATTTCATAACATCTACATTTCTAAATAATAATAAAAACAATAATAATAATAATAATAATAATAATAATAATAATAATAATAATATTAATAATAATAATAAAAATAATAAAAATAAAAATAATAATAATAAAAAATAATAATAATATTAATAATAATGATAAAAATAATGAAAATGATAATAATAAAAAACTAATAATAATATTAATAATAATGATAAAAATAATAATAATAATAAAAATGATAATAATAATAATAATAAAATAATAATAATGATAATAAAAACATTAAGAAATTAAAAATAAAATAATGATAATAATAATAACAACAGCAACAAAAACAACGACCGTTTAGATGACTTGGCGATACCAGGGAGTGATAATATATAACACAAATGTAAAATGCCTGAAGAAATAGAACTTGTTTTTCCCGGGTTACACAAGATATCCTTGCTAGTCCTTTATAAAAGTAGAGATTATAACCCGAACAATAGAATTAGTTGTTTAAGATAGTGGCTCCTGCAGATTTATTTTTTCATGACTAGTTTTTTTCTTAGCGGTGACAAATCAAAGTTGTCTACTCTATATATATATATTTTTTTTTTTCGTGCGTTTGGCTTATTCTTTCTTTCGTTGTTAATAAAAAGGTCGGGCTTCGATCTCAACTTCAGACAATCGCTCGCCTAGCAACACTGAAGAGCCGTGATGTGTTGAAGTTCTCTATCTGACAAGTGTTTGAATTTTCGATATAAAAAGGGTTTCAAGATAAGATTTGAAACACGACCGTTTAGTTCAGTTAGGCCTCTTAGTCTTACGCTAATATGATACTTACTAAGTAAGTAAGTGTTAGGGTTATGGTTAGTAAGTGTTAGGGTTATGGTTAGTAAATGTTAGGGTTAGTAAGTGTTAGGGTTATGGTTAGTAAATGTTAGGGTTAGTAAGTGTTAGGGTTATGGTTAGTAAATGTTGGGGTTATGGTTAGTAAATGTTGGGGTTATGGTTAGTAGTGTTAGGGTTATGGTTAGTAAGTGTTAGGGTTATGGTTAGTGTTAGGGTTATGGTTAGTATATGTTATGGTTATGGTTAGTAAGTGTTAGGGTTATGGTTAGTATATGTTATGGTTATGGTTAGTAAGTGTTAGGGTTATGGTTAGTAATTAAGGGGAATTCCAATGTTTTATGCTTGTTTATATTCCCATTGCAGATTGATAATCGCCTAATTAATGAATTTCACCAAAGATACAGACTAATCTTATATTGGATTAAGAGATTAGCATTCGGTATTTTAGCGATGATTATTCTAAATCGATTACGGCACACACACACACACACACACACACACACACACACACACACACACACACACACACACACACACACACACAAACATGTAATATGCCTATATATGTTTATATATGATGACCCAAAAACCTATATATATATATATATATATATATATATATATATATATATATATCTTTATATATATATATCTTTATATATATATATCTTTATATATATATATCTTTATATATATATATCTTTATATATATATATCTTTATATATATATATCTTTATATATATATATATCTTTATATATATATATATCTTTATATATATATATATATCTTTATATATATATCTTTATATATATATATCTTTATATATATATCTTTATATATATATATCTTTATATATATATATCTTTATATATATATCTTTATATATATATATCTTTATATATATATCTTTATATATATATCTTTATACATATATATATCTTTATATATATATCTTTATATATATACATATCTTTATATATATATATATATCTTTATATATATATCTTTATATATATACATATCTTTATATATATATATAGATCTTTATATATATATATCTTTATATATATATATATATATATCTTTATATATATATATATCTTTATACATATATATATCTTTATATATATATCTTTACATATATATATATCTTTATATGTATATATATCTTTACATATATATATATATCTTTATATATATATATATCTTTATATATATATATATTTATATATATATCTTTATATATATATATCTTTATATATATATCTTTATATATATATATATCTTTATATATATATATATATCTTTATATATATATATCTTTATATATATCTTTATATATATATATCTTTATATATATATATCTTTATATATATCTTTATATATATATATCTTTATATATATATATATCTTTATATATATATATATCTTTATATATATATATATCTTTATATATATATATATCTTTATATATATATATATATATATCTTTATATATATATATATATCTTTATAGCTGATTGGCTAACTACAATCTCAATAGAAGATGAGCATATAAAAACGACAAACAAGCACAGAATCCGCGCATAAGCCTGAAGAGTCCTAGAGTGGATGAAACGCGGAATATTCAGTGTAGCTTAATCGCCATATATATTTTATAAATTACTAACTAGCTCTACCTACGCATTGAGCACTTTTGAAGTAAATACTTAAAGTTTACGCATAAATCTATACTTTCGTATATTAATTTTATGTGAGTAAATTAAGTAGTTATATCTTTATATATATATATATATATATATATATATATATATATATATATATATCTTTATATATATATATATATCTTTATATATATATATGTTCATATATATATTTTTTTTATATATATATATCTTTATATATATATGTATATATATATCTTTATATATATATATATATTTATATATATATATATATATATCTTTATATATATATATGTATATATATATATCTTTATATATATATGTATATATATATCTTTATATATATATGTATATATATATCTTTATATATATATGTATATATATATCTTTATATATATATATGTATATATATATATATCTTTATATATATATGTATATATATATATCTCTTTATATATATATGTATATATATCTTTATATATATATGTATATATATATCTTTATATACATATACCTTTATATATAATATATATATACGATATATATAATATATATATATAATATATATAATCTATAAATATACATTATATATATATAATATATATATAGTATATATAATATATATATAATATATATATAATATATATATAATATATAATATATATATATAATATATATATAATATATATAGATATATATAATATATAATATATATATATAATATATATATATAATATAATATATATAATATATATGATATATATATATAATATGTATATATAATATGTATATATAATATGTTTTTTTTTACACAGAGATCACCACTTATCAAGGCCCGGAAGCCACCCAGGGATAAGGGTTATTGCAAGTACATTACGTTAGTGTGGAGATCTGATGAAGTGTTTACTTAAGGGGGCGGTTCATTAGGAATTTGTTAACATTGGACTTGAAGACATCCAAGTTGTAGTCCGGTGGGAAGCAGGCAGACGGAACAGTTCCACAGGCATGCAGTTCTAAGAAAGAAGCTTTGTTCATGGAATCCACGTTTTGATTAAGGCACAGATAAAGAGTGGGGGAAATTTTTCACAGTGGATTCGGCTAGACGGGTGTTTTTCGTGAAAGATTGGCGAGGGGGGACCAGAGATTGGAGTTCAGACGAGCACCTGCCATGGAAATAACGATAAAACAAGGATAGGCTCGCAACGTCTCTTCTGTGGGAGAGAGGTTGCAGGGTAGAGAAAAGGGCATCCCCCACTAAGCCACGAAGTCTATTTTGTACTCTGTCAAGGCAGGATAGGCTGTTTTTAGCAGCTCCTGCCCAGGTATGGCAACAGTATTCCATCCTTGGACGTACTTGGCTTTTACATAGATAATGAATTGCATCAGTAGTGAGATATCTTCTGGAGCGGTAGAAGGATCCCACCATCTGTCCAGCGACCTTGGCAACAGACTTGATGTACGTGTTCCATATCAGATCAAGAGTAAAGGTCAAACCCAGAAGCTTGTCAAATCATGGGGCCTCACCCAGACGAGAGCCATCCATCACAATTGATGCCAGATGGGGATCAGAGCGTTGATGATGTAAGGATAGGAGTTTGGTTTTGGATGCATTAAAGGTAACCAGCCACATATTCCCCCACTGAACCACTCGCTCGAGGTCAGAGGAGAGAGAATCAGAGAGAACTTTGTCATTTACAGCCATTGATGTGTTGCCGTAGATGGTCGTGTCATCAGCATAGATGTCAACGAATGATTTAAGTATGTGTTTAGTGAGATCATTGATGTAGATCAGGAAGAGAATTGGGCCTAGGATTGACCCCTGAGGGACTCCAGCATTTATATTGTAGGCCTCCGATTTTTGTCCATCTACCACTACTTTTATGAGCCTATCGGAGAGAAATGATTTAATGATTGAGAAAACATTTCCAGTTATACCGTAGCTGGAAATCTTGTGAATTAGACTCTTATGCCATACCTTGTCGAAAGCCTTTGATATGTCAAGAGCAATTGCCCGAGAAAGGAAGCCTTTGTCAAGAGATTCACTAATCCTGTGGGATATAACCGTCAGCACATCTGCGGTAGATTTTGCAGAGCGGAAACCATATTGTGTGTCACTAAGAAGGTTATTCCTGCTGAGGTGGTTGACTATTTCTCTATTTAATATGGATTCCAGCAACTTACTCATAACACACAGGAGACATTGGTCTGTACTGAGAAGGAGATGACTTATCACCTGAATTCTTAAATACAGGGCAAACTGATGAGGTCTTCCAGGGAGTCGGAAAGCACTTCTCCTTAAGGCAGTGCTTAAACAGTTTCGTAAGTATGAAAGCAAGTTCTGGTTGAAGCTTTTTTAACACTATAATTGGGATAGCATCAAGGCCAGTTGCTTTACTGGAATCTAGGTTCTTGATTAGCTTGGTGAGCTCATGCACGGATATTTGTATGTTACCTAGCTTGTTCTGTGTTATAGGAGGAAATATGGGGAGTTGATGGCCTTCGTCGCATAGGGTAGAATTAGTTGCAATGTATATATAATATGTATATATAATATATATATATAATATATAATATATATATATAATATATATATATAATATATATATATAATATATAATATATGCATATAATATATATAGTGGGTTTAATGTATGTAGATAATATATAGATATAATATATATATAATATATATATTATATAATATATAGATATAATATATATATTATATAATATATATATGTATATATAATATGTATATATAATATATATATATCCTATAATATATATAGATATAATATATATAATATATATAATATATATATAATATATATAATATATATATATGTATATATAATATATATAATATATATATATCCTATAATATATATAGATATAATATATATAATATATATAATATATATATAATATATATAATATATATATATGTATATATAATATATATAATAGGTATATATATCCTATAATATATATAGATATAATATATATATAATATATATAATATATATATGATATATATAATATATATATAATATGTATATATAATATAAATATATATATAATATATATATATCCTATAATATATATAGCTATATTATATATATATATAAAGTATTTCTTCGAAACTTCGGATTAAGGACTATCCATTTATCTAGTGTTTCCTTTTCAGATTAAATATGTTTTTAACTCATTTCAAAGTGTTTTTTAACGTATTTAATTAAGTGTTTGCTCATATTATAAGCTCTATTTCCTATTTGGTTTCATCGAGCTTTTACATCTGGCTGAGATAATTTTATATATATTATTTCTTTAATATTTATAATATACTTTAATTTTACCATCTTGGATCATTTGGGTAAATGTTATTGTAATTTTTATTATATATATATATATATATATATGTATATATATATATATATATATATATATATATATATATATATATATATAAAGGAGGGATGTATTTTGTAATATATAATGTGAATAGGTGTATAGCTTGTATATCATAGTGGGTTTAATGTATGTAGATAATATGTACGTTTCAGCTCTCGGGGAGAATATAGGCTGACATTGAAAGATGTTTCTTGTCTAACCATATGTGTAGATGTGTTGTAACTATGGGGAGGTTTTTCCATGAGATGTGGGGTTTATGCTGAGTTGGTATTTTTTAGCAGAGGTATTTGAGACTACAACAGCCCTTAAAAGAGATATTTGTTATTAGACGTAATATTATGATGATTAAAGTTGGGGGATAAATTATACGGAGTGCAGTGTACTAAGATTTGGATTAAGTAAGATGGAGTAAGGGTGCAGTGGAAGATTGATTGAGTAGGATAGAGATGGTATGGTAAAGGGATAAATTACCAGGAGTTATGGGGTGGATAGTTGTTAAAATATAATAATTATCGATTAATAGTTTTAAGGGGATACGTGGTTACTAAATATAACAGAGGAAAAAAATATAGAATAATAAAAAAAAATAACAACTAGACGAATAAAGTGGATAGGAGTGGAGAAAAAAAGGCTAATTAGGATTTAACGAGTCCAGCGACAAAAAAAAAGAAGTAAAAATGGATAAAGAGATAAAGATATAAAAATAAAATAAATATAGAAAAACAAAGAGCATACAAAATAAAAAAATATATTAAAAAAATATCAAATAAAATGAAAGTTGGATAAATGAAAAATTATCCGGTTTCAGAGAGTTCTTTAAGGCCAGATATGAGAATGTATATTCCCAGATATGAGAATGTATATTCCCAGATATGAGAATGTATATTCCAGATATGAGAATGTATATTCCCAGATATGAGAATGTATATTCCCAGATATGAGAATGTATATTCCCAGATATGAGAATATATATTTCCAGATATGAGAATATATATTTCCAGATATGAGAATATATATTCCCAGATATGAGAATGTATATTCCCAGATATGAGAATATATATTCCCAAGCCTTTAAAGCAGGTCCTTATTGGATGTAGAACCAGTGAGGAAATAGTTTTAAATCGAATACAGATAAATATACAAATATATATATATATATATATATATATATATATATATATATATATATATATGGGTTTGTATTACTGTACACATAGATTCGAAAAAGTTGTCAAAACAACAAATATATAACAAATAAATGTTATCAAAGGCAAGATAAGTTACTTTTCTACCAAACTGGATATATTTTTCGTGTTATTAATTAATTTAAAATGTTTATTCAGCTCGAAAAACATACAGTGTTTACCGATGTATTGTAAAATTCAAGATGGCGTCTGATTCTCTCTTTAACACGGTAAGTTTGGGAAAAGATGTTATAAATAAAAAACTATACAAAATACTATTAAAAACCCGCCGAATATATGTCAATCTATGTCACGGTAACATATATTGAGCGAGTTTTTAACAGTATTTTATCTGGGTTTTTATTTATAACACCTTTTCCCACACTTACCGTGTTAAAGAGAGAATAAGACGCTATCTTGAATTTTCCAATACATCGGTAAACACTGTATGTTTTTCGAGCTGAATAAACATGTTAAATTGAATAAAAACACGAAAAATATATCCAGTTTGGTAGAAAAGTAACTTATCTTGCCTTTGATAACATTTATTTGTTATATATTTGTTGTTTTGACAACTTTTTCGAATCTATGTGTACAGTAATACAAACCCATATATATATATATTATATATATATTATATATATATTATATATATATCATATATATATTATATATATATCATATATATATTATATATATATCATATATATATTATATATATATCATATATATATTATATATATATATATATATATATATATATATTTGTAGGTTTCTTTGTGAGGAAATTGTCTTCTCGGCTCTTCTGATGAGAAGCATTGGGCTTTAAAATATCATGTTATATAGGGTTCGTTTTTACCGAATCACCCCATTTGATGTATACCCTTATTATGGGGTGGATAGTTGTTAATAGTTTTAAGCGGATATGTGGTTACTAAGTATCAAATAGGATAGAAATATAGGATAATAAAAAGATGAAAAGTAGGGAATAGAGTTCGTAGAAGTGATGAAGAAAACAAACTAATTAAGATGCAACGAGTCAAGCGACAAAAAGAAAGAAATGGATGAAGAGATGAAGATATAGAAATAAAATGAATATAGAAAAATATAGAAAACATACAAAATAAAAAAATAAAAAAATATATATATATATACACTTGTGCCCGATATTATTCATACCCCTCGGATCTTTGAGATTTCTATAAGAATATTGCTCAAACCAGAAGGTAGACAATATTAAAGGGATTTCAAACAATAAATCAAGCATAAGCATTTAATTTAAACTCAACAAATAAATAAATTATGCAAGTTTGAAACATTATACAAAGAAAAACAATAATGGCACTAGTTCAAAATTATTCATACCTCTCTTACTAATAGTCAATAGCATGCCCTTTATTCTTAATAACTGCCTGTAACCGTTTGGGATATTTATCAACAAGGTTTTTACAAGCATCAACACTGATTTTTGACCATTCTTCAATGCAGTAGTTCTCCAAATCCCTCAAATTTCTAGGTTTCCGCTTTTTAACCTCAGTTTTCAATATGTGCCAGAGGTTTTCGATAGGGTTCAGGTCGGGACTCTGGCTAGGCCATTTCAAAACATTAATTTGATTATCCTCAAACTATTTCTTGACTATTTTGGCAGTATGTTTTGGATCATTATCCTGTTGAAGGACCCAGTTTGGTCCTAAATGGAGCTTCTCCGCATCCTGTCTAATGTTTTTCTTGAGTATCTCCAAATATTGCTCCTTCTTCATGGTTCCGTCTATCTTGACCAAACTACCTGGACCACTAGCCGAAAAGGAGCCCCAAAACATTAGGCTACCACCACCATGTTTCACCGTGGGTATGGTGTTCTTTGGGTTGTAAGCTTCTCCTTTCTTCCTTCAAACGTAAGAAGCATCCATATGGCCAAACAATTCAATTTTTGTTTCGTCAGTCCACAAAATACTTGAGAAAACGGACTCTGGAGAATTCACATGGGTCCTAGCAAACTTTAGACGTGCTGCAAGGTGTTTTCCGGTGTGCAATGGAGTCCTTCTTGGTCTTCTTCCTTTCAGACCATTTTCATGCAGAGTCCTTTGCAATGTTTGCCTTGATATTTTTATGCCAGAAGACTCCAGATTTTCTAAAATGTCCTTATTAGTGGTGGTTGGATTTGCATTAACACTTCTTACAATATTCCTGGTGGCTCTAGCAGACAGTTTCCTTTTTCTTCCTCTACCAATCAAGTTGTTTGTTGTGTGGTGGCTCTGGAATTTTTTGATGATGCTCTGTACTGTTGCTGTAGGGACCTCAAATTTCTTGAAAATTGACTTGTAACCTAAACCATCATTATGTGAATTCACAATTTTAGTCCTAAGATCATTACTAAGCTCTTTTTTCTTCCCCATTCTAATAATTTTTATTCTTTTATTGGTTTTCAGTTGATATCATTTTAATTTCTGAAAAATGCAAAAAACGAAATGAAATTAATCAAAGGTTGCATAAAAGCATTCAAAATAAGAATCAAACAGAAAACAAACAGTCAGAAACTCGATTAATACTGAAAAAATAAAGGGGGTATGATTATTTTTGAACATTGCAGATTTTATAAATAGCTGTATATTTCTTTTATTACAAGTATCCCGAGATTTTAAAATGACGAAAATGATCAGAAGAGGTTTATTAAGAATATGTATCAATATGGACGTAAACAATAAATTCTTACAGAAGTTACACCTAATAAACTCAATTTTCAAGGGGGGTATGAATAATATCGGGCACAACTGTATATATATATATATATATATAAGAATATCAAATAAAACAAAAGTTCGATAAATTGGAAATTATCAAGTCGGAGGCATTTCTCTAAGGTCAGATGTGGGAATGTAAATTACCAAGCCTAAAAACAGTTCCTTCTTTTTTTTTTTCTTTTTTTTCTTTTTCTAAATTCCAAATGTCGTAATGGAAACATATTATAAAGTATTTTCAGCTTCTGTTCAAATTTTCGGATTTTAATCACGTCAAAACGCACTTTATTTCCTTTAGATGTATTGATTGTTGCTATTTCTTCTGATGAGTTAAGGGCAAAATAGATTCACTAATTGATGTAATAATTAAGTGATTGATTTTGTGCTACGAAACAGATACTGTCAAGAATTGTAAATGTCAATTGAATTAAAGGAATTTCTTCAAATATTTAAAAATGATTTTTTGACACCATGAAAAGTAGTCAGTCAGCAACATATACAACAGAGTTAATTTATTTTCCCCTTAAAATAACTCAAAATATAGCCATCAAAAGTTAAATCCCTGGCAACAAAAGTGAGTACACGCCTTATTAAAAGTTGTCAATATTAACATACAACATGTAAACTCTCAATATTTTGTGTGTCCACCATCATTATCCGAAACTGCCTTTACTCTCCTGGGCATGGAGTTTACCAGAGCTTCACATGCAGCCACTTCTACTCTTCAATTATGTAGTCCTCATCTGGTCGCCGACACACATGCTTAAGGCCATCAGAACCAAACAAATTAAATTTTGTCTCATCAGACCATAGAACATGGTTCCAGTAATATATGGGCTTTGTTGACATGTCTTCAGCAAACTGTTTGCGGGCTTTTTTTTTTTTTTTTTTTTACACAAGCATCACCACATTATCAAGGCCAAGAGGCCACTCAAGGATAAGGGTTAAAGAGTGTACAGTAGAAATTGGACAATATAGTAATCATTAGTAATGAAAATTTGGTAAATTTGATAACTTATATGGAACGGCTCATCAAGAACTTATTTACGTTAGATTTGAAGACAACCATATTGTAGTCAGCCGGAAAGCAGGAAAACGGAAGACAATTCCGCAGGCGTGCAGTTCAAAGAAAGAAGCTTTGTTCATGGAATCTACGTTTAGGTTTAGGCACAGATAAAGAGTGGGGGGGGGAATTATTGATAGTGTTTTCAGCTAGACGAGTGTTTCTTGTGAAAGTTTGGCAAGGGGGGGACCATAGATTGAAGCTCAGTCAAACACTTTCCATGAAAATAACAATACATCAGAGACAAACTCGCAACATCTCTTCTGTGAGATCGAGGTTGCAATGAAGAGAAAAGGACATCTCCTACGAGGCTACAAAGTCTATTTTGAACTCTATCAAGGCAGGTCAAGTCCTTTCTAGCAGCTCCTGCTCAGATGTGGCAACAGTATTCCATTCTTGGACGTACCTGGCTCTTATATAGATAGAGAATAGCATCAGCAGTGAGATATCTACCAGATCGATAGAAAAATCCCACCATTTTTCCAGCGGCCTTGGCAACAGATTTGATGTACGTGTTCCATTTAAGCTCAGGAGTAAAGGTCAAGCCCAGAAGCTTGTCAAAACTTGAGGCCTCCTGAAGACGAGAGCCATTCATTTCAATTGATGCCAGATGTGGATCAGAATGTTGATGATGTAAAGAGAGAAGCTTGGTTTTAGATGCATTAAAAGTAACCAGCCACTCCTTTTCCATTGTACTACGTGCTCAAGATCAGAGGAGAGAGAATTGGAGAGAACTTGGTCGTTTACTGTCTTAGATGTGCTACCATAAATCGTAGTGTCGTCAGCATAAATGTCTACAAATGATGTAAGGATGTGATTTGGAAGATCATTAATGTAGATAAGGAAAAGAGTTGGGCCCAGGATGGACCCCTGAGGGACACCGACATTAATACCGTGAGCTTCTGATTTTTTCCCCTCAACTACTACTCTTATGAACCTATCAGAAAGAAATGATTTAATAATTGAGAAGACATTTCCAGCTATACCATAGCTAGAGATCTTATGAAGTAAACCTTTATGCCATACCCTATCAAAGGCTTTAGATATGTCAAGAGCAATTGCCCTAGAAAGGTTGCCTCCGTCGAGAGATTTGCTAATCCTATGAGATATAACTGTAAGCACATCTGCTGTAGATCTAGCAGAACGGAAACCATATTGAGTGTCACTAAGAAGGTTATTTTTGTTGAGATGATTGATTACTTCTGTATTTAACACAGATTCCAGCAACTTACTCATGATGCACAGGAGACTTATTGGCCTGTACTGAGAGGGGGATGAGCGATCACCTGAATTCTTAAATACAGGGCATACTGATGAAATTTTCCAGGGAGATGGGAAACTATTCTCCTTAAGACAACGTTTAAACAGTTTTGTAAGTATGGGCGCTAGTTCAGGTTGAAGTTTTTTGAGTACTATAATTGGAATACCGTCAGGGCCAGTTGCTTTACTGGAATCAAGGTTTTCGATTAGCTTGGCAACATCATGTACAGATATGTTTTCTGATACAGGAGGAAATATTGGGGGTTGGCGGCCTTGGTCGCAAAGGGTAGAATTAGCTGCAAAGTTCTTGACAAAGAGTTTGGCTTTGCACACGCTTCTGTTCAGGATTCTGTTTGCTATTTGCCAAAACTGGTGGGAACCAAGCCGCTGCTCAGCTACTTTGGACTTAACAGATTGAGCATACAACTCTCTTGCGTTCTTTATTACTTTCTTTCAATTGCTGCTGGCAGTCCTCAAAGCGGCTTTAGTTTCCATACATCTATTACGTTGGAAGCAGTGGAAAAAGTGATTTCTGTGCGCAATGGCAGCAGCACATTCTGGAGAGAACCATGGCTGGCTGTTGGGTTTTTGCTGAAACTTTTTCGAGGGTATGAAACGGTCAATACCTACAATTAACCATTCCATCAGGTCTAATACTATAGAGGACACATCCTTTTTAAACATGGAATGCAGAGATAGATCAGATATAAATGTACGGAAGCTATCCCAGTCAGCCTTAGTGTATCGATATACTGTACGATGGAGAGGTACGTCTGGGGACTTATTACATTTCATTTTTATCTTAATTGATACAACAGAGTGGTCAGAAGATCCAAGAGGCGACAGAATAGAAACTGAACATAGTTCAGGGCAAGTTGTGAGAAAAAGGTCTAGTAGGCTTGCCTACTGGCCGTCATTGTCGGGCACACGGGTGGGTTCGTGAACAATCTGAGTGAGGTCATAGGCAATGGAGAAATTATGACAGAACCTCCCCTCATCATCGGTCTTGTTTGAGTGGGTCAACCATTCGACGTTGTGAACATTGAAGTCACCACATACGTGAATGTTAGCTGAAGGATAAGCAGATAGGACTTGGTCAATTTTCTCAGATATGCTTTTAAAGATAGTAACTCCGCTGTTGTGGGGGCGATAGAGAGTAAATATAAATGCAGTAGTGTGAGCTAAAGCAACCCGGAAGCACATATAGGGTAAGTTAGGATCTTTCCTGGAGATGTCCCTTCCACATGGAAAGCTATCTTTAATATAAGCACATATTCCATGCCCATGGCGATCTTGGAGGTCAGATTTAGAAGTTAAGTTAGAGTATCCTTTAATTGCGAACTCTTCTAGGGAAATAGCCTGTCCAATGCCAGTTTCACTTAAAAATAAAAGGTCTGGTTTAGTCTCCTGTAATTGGGTTTCAACCTCTGGAAGGTTAGAACATAGACCCCTGATGTTGGAGAAGGAGACATGGTCGTAGGGGTCTACGTTGGAAGTTGGAGAACCGGGTTTAATCGTGTATTTTTTCTTGAAACTTGTCATGATGAAATTTTGGAATTTGTGGACTAGGTCGTCAGATTTACTTAGAGCAGGACAGAGAGGGGAAACTAAGAGAGAAAAAGAAACGAAGAATTTTTTTTTATTTGTAGCTAATGATAAGGTAAAGCCGTAACAATTACCCACTAGTATGGCATCGAGAAACCCCACCAGAAGCTACTGCATGGTCCAGAATCCATTCACCAAATGGCAATACAGCAATCCCAGTACTTTGCACCTGCTGATAGGACAACCTGCTTAGTGGTTAATCCAAGGTTCGGGTCCCTGACTATCAGGCGGATAACGTCAGCTCAGAAAAAACGTTTACCTCCAGCACCCTTACTAGTGACATGGCTACAAGGATAGACATAGAAACAGAAAATTTCTGCCATCTCTGCCAACTGTTTGCGCAAAATACTGCCAACCTAGAAAACATTATCATTAGCTTTCTTGTGTATTGTTTTCAGAAGAGGCTTCCACCTGGGATGACAGCCATGCATACCAATTTGAGGAGTACAAAGATAAGTGTGTCATGCCGACACTCAAGCATGGTGGTGGGAATGTCGTGGTCTGGGGATACATGAGTGCTGCAGGTATTGGAAAGTTGCATTTCAATGAAGGAAACATGAACTCCAACATGTACTGTCAAATACTGCAGCCGAACATGATTCCCTCCCTCCAGAAACGTCTCTTCTGTGGGAGAGAGGTTGCAGGGTAGAGAAAAGGGCATCCCCTCCCTCCAGAAACTTGTTTGCAGAGCAGTGTTCCCACATGACAATGACCCAAAACACACATCCAAGACAACCACTGCTTTACTGAAGATGCTGAGGGTAAAGGTGATGGACTGGCCAAGCATGTCTTCCAACTTGAACCTAATAGAACATCATTGGGGAATCCTCCTGCAGAAGGTGCAGGTGTGCAAATTCTCAAATATTTGCCAACTCTTCGACGTCGTAATTGAGGAGTGGAAGAGCATTCAAGTGGCTACATGTGAAGCTCTGGTAAACTCCATGCCCAGGAGAGTAAAGGCAGTTTTTGATAATGATGGTGGCCACACAAAATATTTTAACCATAAAATAGTATTATAATCTTCAAAAAGCCTGCAAATTTTCATGTAGTTTCTTCCCATGGAATCCAAAAACCTAAGCATTTCAATATTTAACTTGGCTGCCAGTATATATATATATATATATATGTATTAGTCCTCGCACAAAAGCGCAGGACACAAAATGTTTTAAATAATAATAATAGAATAGCAATAACAAAGTCTTTCGCTAGCGAGGACTACTATTGAGCGTAACCAGTTATACACTCCTTTTGAAATTTTCATCTCTGTTTTTTTCGTTATCTACTGAATATTTTTGATGAAACCTATATGAAATATGTTCCTTATTAAATTGTAAAGATTTTCTATTCTGAACGAAATTTAAAAAAAATTAATCTAAAAAAGTTATTTTAAAGTTTTTGTTTAAAAAAATTCAGATTTTCTTATTATTCAGACATGTATGACAAAGAGAGAGTTGCAAAAAAGAGTTGTGGAGTGAGGAGAATTACAAACTGAAATAGAGATAATATTCAGACCTGTAATAATACAAAGAGGGGGTTGCAAAAATGAGTTGTGGTGTGAGGAGAAATACAATCTGAAATAGAGAGTAGGAGAGTTTTTATAAATACATACAAAAGCACATTCATCTTTTTTTAAATCCAAATTAATAAATTAAATAAAATATAATCTTAAAAAGATAGGATACAAGTTAGAAAAGGATTTCATCCAAGGCATGAAAATTGTTAAACAAAATGTTTTTACTATAGGCTTTAAAAATAAAGGTACAAGATTCAATTTGAAATTTATTTATCTTCAAAGTGTATTTTTATAAATTTTACAAAGTAAGGTATGCAAATTTAATACCTTACTTTGTAAAATGTATAAAAGTGCACTTTGAAGATAAATAAATTTCAAATTGAATCTTGTACCTTTATTTTTAAAGCCTATAGTAAAAACATTTTGTTTAACAATTTTCATGCCTTGAATGAAATGCTTTTCTAACTTATGTATATATGTGTGTGTCAGGTCATGTCATGTGCTACTGGTACCATGTAACCCAGTACTACCTGCCTCATGGTCGGGTCACCAGCGAGTAAACTGGTTCCCCCACCAGACTTGTTTGGTGAGGAGGGTGGCTAGTCTTCCTGAAGGATTAAAAACAAGACCTTCCAAAAGGCGAATGAAATCTTTTACTGGGTCTACGGCCAACTAGCACCGTGTATATTTGTGTGTGTGTATATGTGTATTGGGGTGGAGAGGGCTCCTGTAAGCCGTGGTGAAGGCAACCTTTCTAGGAGAAGCAAATCTCTGATTTAAAAAACCATAAAGCGGGAGACCAGTACCCGCATTAAGCTGGTCTGCAGTTTAATTTGTTGCTGGCTATCTTGCTCTTGCTTGTTGCTGGATCTCAACATTTTGAACCGAGAGAAAGACTTAGCTGTCATACAAAGCTAAGACTCTGTAACATCATATTTGTATAGATACTCCCTGAGGCATTTGGGCTCATGGATTTTAAATGTCTGAGGGAGTGGCACTCGTCTGACAAGACGTTGCAATCATATATATATATATATATATATATACTAACAGTTCAGTTCAGCTTTGCTCATGCCCGATGTACTGTTCATAACTTTATATATATACCTAGACATGAGTCAAACTTTTAATATATATATATATATATATATATATATATATATATATGTATTAAAAGTTTGACTCATGGCTAGGTAAACTCCATCTAAAATTTCAAGTGTTTAAACCCAAAATTGGTGGAAGAGTTTAGTAGAGTCTGCAAAGGTCAACTCTTTCAACTTTGACCTCTTGTCAGCCAAATTTTCGCCCCAAAACTAATTAAAAAGCTTGATGCATATCTGAATATGCTTTATGTAAAATTTCAAATGTTTAGAATTAAAATTGGTTGAATAGTTTGCTAGAGACCACAAAGGTAAAATCTTT
The DNA here is from genome assembly GCF_053919585.1 of Euprymna scolopes. Lineage (NCBI taxonomy): Eukaryota > Metazoa > Mollusca > Cephalopoda > Sepiida > Sepiolidae > Euprymna > Euprymna scolopes. Next base: position 17,060,951 of record NC_136516.1, read on the forward strand.
TGAACTTTGACCCCTTGGCAGTAAAATTTCTGGCCAAAACTGATAAAAGCTTGTCCTATGTCTGAATACACTTTATGTAAAATTTCAAATGTTTAGACCAAAAATTGGCTGAGTAATTTAGTAGAGACAACAGAGGTAATTTTTTTAAAAAACTTTGACCTCAAATTTGATCCCTTAACATTAATTGCTTTGGGCTCAAATCAAATTAATAAGTTTGATCCATGTCCAAGGAACCTACATCTAAAAGTTCAAGTGTTTAGACTCCAAATTTGCGAAGGTGTGTCGTATGGTTTTCAAAGGTAAAATCGTTGAACTTTGACCCCTTGACAGCCAAATTTCTATATGTGTAGATGTATATATGTATATATATAGTCATCCAAATACAGTACTCTTTCGCTGTTTCACAGCTTATCAGTGCAGCTAGATAATCTGCTACCTCAAGCCAATCAGCCCCCCCCCCCCGCAAATCTGGCCTTGATGAAGGGGGGATTAAAGACTAAAACTTACTGCCATGGTTTCAAATGATCTGAAATAACAGCAAGGGGAGACTTGATTCCAAAATTTCTCATGTGATAGTTCCCCTCTTGTGGAAATAAGGTAAGATTATAAAAAACTCCAGTATTAAAAAAAAAGTAAGTAAAAAAAAAAGAAGAAAACTGAGTTTTATGATTTTTCTAAACGGTTGAATTCCTGTGAATGCAAAAAAAAAAAACATTTTCGAGCTGAGATCGAAACCAAAACCTGAAGATAATGAGTCGAGTACGATAGCTCATAGGCCAGTTTGACACGTTCGTTAAAAAGTGTTTTCAAACCTATTCTTTACATAATATGAACGACTCCTGCAAATACCAAACTTTTCTATTTTGGGCCCTCAAATTTCAAGTCTATAGATCAAAAATTCGTTGAATATATGAGTTTTTTTATTTTTGGATACGAAGTAGTCATGTTGTCTTCTAAACTTTTAATGTCAACAACCTTATCTATCTATCTATCTATCTATATATCTATATCTATATATATATATCTATATATATATATATATATATATATATATATATATATATAATGTAGTCCTGTTATCTTCTCAACTGAAATGTCAACGACCTTATCGATATATAACAATCGTTACGAAATTAACGAGTAAAAATTGATCATCACTTAATTCTAGAAAGGTTAATGCTGTATAATTCATTGATTAACGATGTGTGTTAATCTTATTAAATGGCTTATTAATGTAAATACACAGATATGTATTGTCTGCGAAGATATATATATATATATATATATATATATATATATATATATATATATATATATATATATATATATTAGTGGCTTAAGAAGGCCACAGGAGTAACCACCACAGCAGCAAAACTGAAGCTTGCTGGCAAAACACTGTATATGCAAATGTAAGCAAATTTGGGCATATTTCATTGGTTTGAACATACAGGTTTTTTTTTAAACTTGTGATAAAAATTTTGACCATAGAAAAGTATTATAATTTTCAAAAAGCCTGCAAATATTCATGTAGTTTCTTTCCAATTAACTAAAGATATGAGCATTTCAATATTCAATTATGCTGCCATATATATATATTGAATGAGGAATTAAATACAATTACAGATGCTTTGTCCAATAATAATAATAGGTATCCTTTAGATGTAATTGAAACCACCATTAAAAGGAAAAAAACAGATTTTTTTACGAACAAAATTCAATATGGTGGATAAATGTCCGGTTTATATTCGATTGCCGTGGTTGGGGAAAGTAAGTGAAAAATTCACCAAACAAATTAGTTCAACTGTTGAAGGATGTTATTTTGCTTCAAATGTTCGTGTTGTGTATAATACAAAACCATTAATGGCTTCCAATAAAAAAAATGTTCTACCCCCTCATCATATTAGTAATGTCATTTATTCATTTAAATGTGGTTGCGGTGCCGACTACGTAGGTCGAACGTCTTTTAAATCGGTAAGTCGCATACAACAACATGTACCGAGCAAAATCAGGAATGGAACATTCCTACCTACTAACGCTGTAAACAACACGTATAACGGAACACTTTATTAAATACCGGAATTGTGCAACGAACTTCAGCATCGACTCTTTCTCTGTATTGAGTCGACCTCACTCCGTTATACCATCTAAAAGTCTTAGAGACTGTCCACGTTACGCCTTAGGAAGCCTTCCCTTTGTAAGCAAAAGGACTGCTTGTTGGGTTTAAACGTGATCAGCCTCTAAAGTTCATCCCCATACGATTGCTGTTGCTCCCGTCTCTTTTTTAGATTTTATCATTAAGGAAAACAAATTACTAAAAAATAAATCCCTCGATTCCAATTTTAATGAGTGAGGGCGAAACATGTCAATTGGCGCGTTTTGATTTTTTTTTCTCCTCTATTTCCCTACTTTTATTTTTTAGTCTTTATCCATTTTCCTTTTCTCCTCGGTCTATTTTTTTTTTTAATATAAAATGAATTCCGAAGAAATACGTCTTCCCTTCATGGTTGCCTTAATAAAGTTTTGTGCCCCCCAAGAAAATCATGATATATATATGTCTCAAGTTAAAGGTGTTCAGGATGGAAAACTTTTGATTTAAAACGAAGTTATCATGAGTGCTAAAAAAAAAAAAAGGGAGCAAAATATAATATTTTTATTTATATAGAAAATATTACATAGTCGCTACACTGACAGGTGACGTTATAAAGCCTATATTCCGGTGAAGAAGTCTTGTTCTTAACTGAAAGAATAGAGGAGATATTTTAAAAAAAAAAGTAAAATAAAAATGTTAAATTCAGGAGGAAGGGTTGGGAATTAAGTGATATTTTAGACTCTAGACATTGAAAGGAAAGACGAAATAGACGGAAAGAGAAGAAAGAATAAAGAAGGAAAGCAAGTTCCTCTATTGTCGATCACATCCCAACCATGAGTAATTGAAATTACCTTTTGGTTCTTACAATGAAGACAGAGGAATTACTGTCGAATTAAATGGAAAGTTAAGTTTTTTCTACACAAATCTGACACAAGACAAATAGATTACAATAAGGATTATTTCGGATTTAGGAGCACCCCGTGCAGAACAACTGGGTTTATTCCAAAAGGACCTTATCAACTGCCAAGGAAATCACTTTCCACAAAACTTCCAAAGAAAACTGTATCTTAAGGTCAAGGAAATTAACAACCCTAAACATATTCTCGTTAAAACAAATGAGACATATACTTTTTACAAACTCACCAAAAACAGGAGTAATACAAAATACTTGAGCAAAATATTACTAAAAATTATAGAAAATCAAAATCAGACCTCACCAATAAGATAAATCGCGATAGTAAAATAGAAATAAGCAGTAGAGTTAGCAAATTAAAGACAAATGGATCCTATATCCTCCTTAAAGATCATAAACCAAATTTTATTAATAAGCCAACAACTAGACTCATAAATCCCTTTCGACCAGAAATAGGAAAAATTAGCAAAATGATAGTAGAAAGAATAAATTATCAAATTAAATCCACGTATAACTTGAATCTCTGAGTAAACACTGCTAAAGCGATTAGTTGGTTTTCCAGTATTAAAAACAAGCATACATGTTCTTTTATCCAATTTGTCATTGAAAATTATTAACCCTCAATCACTATTCATCTTTTCGAGAGGGTTCGCTTCAATCGTCTCTGACATCACGAGGAGCGAAACTGATATTATCAGAAGATGTAGAAATACTGTTTTAATCTGTAAAAACGAATAATGGACCAGAAAAAGCTTTTGATGTCTTTATAGAACTCAGCAGGAATGATTGACTTAGTGGGCTTGTACAGCCTTTATAATATTACAAAGAATGTTGAAGTGGACACTATATGTCTCTACAGAGATGATGGTTTTATGTTTTTGAAAAAAAATCCAACGGCCTAAAATGCGAAAATATAAAAAGAACTATCCTTAGAGAATTTAAAAGAATTAATCTTAAAGTTGATATTAGCTCCAATATTAAGGTTGTGCGTTTTCTTAATGTAACTTTTAATCTAAAAAAGAATCCTATGAATCATATAAAAAAAAACAATGTCCAACCACCCGAAATCCGTGATTAAACATATCCCGAAATCCATTAGTAAAAGAATTGAAGATAGTGGATATAAAAACACTCAAACAGAGAATACCGAGAACTTATCTAATAAAAATTACTCTAAAGATAACAGGAAAAATGAAAATCATCTGGTTTACCGCTCCCTATAACCTTATGGTTAAGACAAACATAGATAAAAAAAAAATTTCTTCACCATGTCAAAGTAAATTTTCTACCAGGAACATCCTCCACAAATTTTTTGACAAAACCACCCTCAAACTAAGTTAAAGTTGTAGTGATGACATTGAAAACAATTATCAAAAACACAATAGTAAAATATTAAATAGCAACCAAGATCAAAATTTATCTGAATTCAAAATTGCTAGATCATGTAATTGTTTGAACAGTCCTGAATGCCCACTTAAAGAAATTGATTAGTCAAATCTGTAGTTTAAAAGCAACTATTACTACTGAGGAAAACTCCAATGTAAGTAAATATTTAATTGGCATGGCTGGTAACACATTCAAATAGAGATTCTCCGATTACAAATGTTCTTTTAATAATCCAAAATACAGGAACAGTACATCACTCGCAACATACTATGGAAATTTAAAAAAGCAAAACCTAACACTGGTCGTTAAATGAGACGTTCTTAAGAAAACAAGCACACGCAAATCCCATCAAATAAACTTGCTACTTATGCTTAAGTGAAAAACTGTTCATTTCCAAGATTCAAGGTTCAAGGATAGAGATAAACTCCTTAACAATAATAATAAAAAAGAAAGAAATCTCTATTAACTGAATTGCACCTTCTTAGCCATTTTAATATCCTTTCATAATTTTGCATTACTATGAACTATATAGTTCGCGGAATATTGCATGTTTTTTACATGGTATAAACAATGTGGAGTTTGTTAAACACCTATATGTTAAACGGTTTTCTACTCGGTAAATGTCGCCGTGTTTCTTATGGAAAAATGGTTAATTAAACTTGCTAGCCTTTTGAAACTTATATTTTCTAATTTTTAATTTCTACCCTCATGTAAGTAACACGCCGACATTTACCGAGTAGAATACCTTTTAACATTTTACAGAAATTCTGTATTTACATTTGGGGGGGGGCGGTTGAGGGGCGGTGGCAGGTGTATTGTGGCGGCCGTACCCGCCCCTCTACCCCCCTCAATTGTAAACACAAAATTTCTGTTTTAAACGGTATTCTACTCGGTAAATGTCGGCGTGTTACTTATGGAAAAACGGTTAATTTAACTGCAGAAGCACCTGTTAAACTACAACACTTCTATAATTGAATAACCCTCCCCACCTTTTGTAAACCGGTTGTGAAAACTTATTGACAGGATTATTTTTATTATTAAATGAGGTGACAACTTTATTTAATGAAAAATATTTCTTGTCATTTAAAATGTCCGCCATGTATTCATGCACCTTGTGAAACGTCACGTGCGTGCGCGCATTTCAGTAAGAAACCGATGGTACGTACCGTAAACAAAGGTTGTAAAATGGTGCAAAGTAGTCCTTGGGTCCAGGGGTTAATACTATGCAAACGGCAAATAAGCGACGAGTTTGATTATTAGAATACTCGCAGAAAACTAAATTAGAGTGGTCGGTGTTCTGTTGTAACGTAAGGTAATATTTAATTTATAAATTAGAAAAAATAAAAAAAAATGAATGTAATTAAGAAAGTAAAAAAAAAAAAGGATTGTCCGTTTCGATATCGGGAATCAGAAAAATATTCGCGGGGGGGGGGGATCATTTCGGCGTTGAAGCCGAAAAATGTCTTGGGGGGCTATGTTTTTGCCTTTTTGGTTCCTTTGGCTCTATTTTGGCGGTTTTGTTTTTCCTAAATGGGAAACAATATGGCCGCCAGAAAAACGATAGCAATTACGTTGGATACTGAATGTCTTTAAATACGAAAAACTACTTTTTTGCGCAAAAATAAATGCGATATTCGTTCTCAGCGTATCCGGAAACTTTTAAAAGTCGAGAAATTTAAGGTGAATACCATGAGGTCGGCAAAAAAAAAAAAAAAAAAAAAAAAAAATCCCCAAATGTTTCAATTTTGAGCCCACAGCCTCCATTTTTTTTTCCGAATGAAAACCCATTAAAAATTTTTTCACATGCATGTCTGAAGAGCCTATATACCAAATTTCCAGTCTACCGATGAAAATTCGTTAAATACATAGGTTATGAAGTGCCCTCACACACATATACATTCTCCACTTTTACAGATATATACGAAAGTGTCATATTGTCTTCTAAACTTCAAATGTCAACGACCTTATCATTACATAAAAATAACAATCGATATATATATATATATATATATATATATATATATATATATATATATATATATATATATATATATATATATATAAATGAAATAGTCGTGTTATCTTCTCAACTTAAATGTCAATGACCTTTTCGATATATAAAAATCGTAACGAATTAACGAGAAAAAGATTTATCATAATTAATTTTAGAAATGTTAATGCTGCAATTTTCGTAATGTTCATTAATTAACGATGTGTGTAAATCTAATTAAATCGCTTACTAATTTGAAAACACAGACATGTATTGTTTGTGAATATATATATATAGCATAACTGGTAAACAGTAAAAACTCGAAGAAGGTGTTCAGAGCAAATATATATTTTATTACTGTTTTAACGATCCAGTAAATTCGTCAGATTTCGTCCAAGTCTGATGAAGTTACTGGATTGCTAATACGATTCTGTAGCGGAAACATGTGTAACTAAACAGATAAAACGGTAATAAAATAATATATATATATATATATATATATATATATATATATATATATATATATACATTCTTTTTATTTTTTTTTTATTTTTCTTCCTTTGAAGATTGTAATGCTGGGTATGGGGCAGCCAAACCAGCTGCCAACATTGCCCCGTTTTTTTATTGAAACTAACCGAGAGCTCTTTTTAGTATCCTCGCTGTTCCCTTAAGTGCAATTGTCTGAATCTCTTTTGCACTTGGTTCACCAGGAATATTAGTTAGGTAGGACTTCAGGTTCTTCTTCATAAGTCCTATGATAACTGGTATGATCGATATCCCCTTTAGGTTCCAGTCTCTTCTTTTTTTTTCTATTATACATTCCTGTATATACACACATGTGTATGCATAAATATATATATGTATATATACAAGGTTACTAATGTAAATAAACTAATATAAAATGTTTGTATAGCTATGTATATATATATATATATATATATATATATATATATATATATATATATATATATATATATAGAATGTATATTTATATAATGTATATCATGTATATATAGAATGTGTATATATATAATGTATGTACATATATATGTATATCATGTATACATATAATGTATATACATACATATGTATATCATGTATATATATTTAATGTATATACATATATATGTATATCATGTATATATATAATGTATATGTATATCATGTATATATATAATGTATATACATATATATGTATATCAATTATATATATAATGTATATACATATATATGTATATCATGTATATATATATAATGTATATGTATATCATGTATATATATAATGTATATACATATATATGTATATATATATAATGTATATGTATATCATGTATATATATAATGTATATACATATATATGTATATCATGTATATATATAATGTATATACATATATATGTATATCATGTATATATATATATAATGTATATTTTTATTTTTTTTTATTTTTTTTTTACACAGTGATCACCACTTATCAAGGCCCGGAAGCCACTACGGGATAAGGGTTATTGCAAGTACATTACGTTAATGTGGAGATTTGATAAAGTGTTTAATTAGGGGGGTGGTTCATTAGGAATTTGTTAACATTGGACTTGAAGACATCCAAGTTGTAGTCCGGAGGGAAGCAGGCAGACGAAACAGAGTTCCACAGGCGTGCAGTTCTAAGAAAGAAGCGTTGTTCATGGAATCCGCGTTTTGATTTAGGCACAGATATAGAGTGGGGGAAATTTTTCACGGTGAATTCAGCTAGACGGGTGTTTCTCGTGAAAGATTGGCGAGGGAGGACCAGGGATTGGAGTTCAGACGAGCACCTGCCATGAAAATAACGATAAAACAAGGATAGGCTCGCAACGTCTCTTCTGTGGGAGAGAGGTTGCAGGGTAGAGAAAAGGGCATCCCCCACTAAACCACGAAGTCTATTTTGTACTCTATCAAGGCATGATAGGCTGTTTTGGAAGCTCCTGCCCAGATATGGCAACAGTATTCCATCCTTGGACGTACTTGGCTTTTATATAGATAGAGAATTGCATCAGTAGTGAGATATCTTCTGGAGCGGTAGAAGGATCCCACCATACATGTATTTCATGTATATATATAATGTATATACATATATATGTATTTCATGTATGTATATAATGTATATACATATATATGTATTTCGTGTATATATATAATGTATATACATATATATGTATTTCGTGTATATATATAATGTATATACATATATATGTATTTCATGTATATATATAATGTATATACATATATATGTATTTCATGTATATATATAATGTATATACATATATATGTATTTCATGTATGTATATAATGTATATACATATATATGTATTTCATGTATATATATAA
>NC_136516.1:17077191-17092191 GCF_053919585.1 Euprymna scolopes
CAAGGCATGAAAATTGTTAAACAAAATGTTTTTACTATAGGCTTTAAAAATAAAGGTACAAGATTCAATTTGAAATTTATTTATTTTCAAAGTGTACTTTTATAAATTTTACAAAGTAAGGTATGCAAATTTAATACCTTACTTTTGGCTGAAGGATCGTACTGTCGCTTGTTTGTGTAATGTCTGTCCCTGAACATTCCTTGTCTTCGCTTTTCTTATCTGCAACTTTTGCTTCGGATTAACTTTTTTTTAAGATGGTTTGACATATTAGTCATCGTAAAAGTTTAGGCTGAATTGTCACCTCTTGATATGATGGTTTGACATAATTTGCAGACAGATGTATTCTTATTCTTGGGATTGACAACAAAATATTTCCAGCAGGAACTGCTTGTCTTTTTTTTCCCCCACAGTGGTCACCACTTATCAAGGCCCGGAAGCCACTCAGGGATAAGGGTTATTGCAAGTACATTACGTTAGTGTTGAGATTTGATGAAGTGTTTACTTAAGGGGGCGGTTCATTAGAAATTTGTTAACCTTGGACTTGAACACATCCAAGTTGTAGTCAGGTGGGAAGCAGGCAGACGGAACAGAGTTCCGCAGGCGTGCAGTTCTAAGAAAGAAGTTTTGTCATAATAGTTGTTAATTTTGTCAATATTTAGTTCATTTTACTTAAATTACTTATGTCTGATTCCTGTTTAGTAATTTATTCCAATAAAACATTGTAAGTTTTTTTTTGGGGGGGGGATGTCTGTTGCTTGTACAAGGGGCCGACAATATTTTATATACCAAGGCTAACAAGAGAGATGGGGAATGATTTCGTTCTACAGCAAGACAATTGCAGCATCCATGTGTCAAGACTCATGAAAGAATGGATGGCTAAAGTGAATATGACTACTTTGGAATGGCCTGCAAAAAGTCCAGATCTAAATTTAATGGAAAATGTTTGGGAAATGCTTGTACAACTTGTCTATGATGGACCTGAAATAACGAAAGAGGCTCAACTATGGAAACAAATACTAGATGCCAAAAAAAAGCAACTAGTAGAAACACGTAGAGATGTTATTGTGCATATGTTTGATCATTATGAAGAGACATTGATAAAAGTTATTGAGAAGAAAGGTGATATTACAGACTAATAACAGTTTGTCAACGATGTCCGAGAAATAATGTCGCGTGTGTTTTGTAAAAAACTGATGAAAATTTAATATTTTTCCTTACCTTATCGATTTTCTTCCATTTTTATTATAGTTATTGTCTTTATATGTTTATGCTATGCTATTGAAGGAATTTCGCCACTCTATGGTACTCGAAGAGTCGAATACCAAAGTGTCCAAAAAATATTGTCGGGCCCTTATATATCTCATTACGTGTGTCTCTTTGTATCTATGTATGGAATCGTGATACGTCTAGTGTCTATATATGCCCGTTTTATAATGTCTTAAATGTGTATACAACCAAATGTTGACATACCTTTTTTTTTCTGTCTTGGCCTCGTCGCTCGTAGCTGCGAAAGGGAACTGCATGCACAAAATAACTTACTTTTATTCATGCTTGATTTCTCTCTTTCTGGGTTTTGTCGGTTCAGCATTCTTTCTTGGTGGCTGTTCTTAACTATTTTTTGCTTTTTTTCCGCCACTCTCGACGTGTCTGCTCCGTCCAAAATAGGAAATCAGACAGACTTGCATGCGAGAAAACGGATATTTTCCTCTCTTTCTTCCATGTTCTCCCTCTCTTTTCTTTCTTTCTTTCTTTCTTTCTTTCTTTCCACATCCTCTTTCAGACGAACCTTAATGATCTATTCCAGGTGCTATCGTCAGATCCACACTCAGAGTTTAACATACGTCAGCTTTAACCCTTATACTCTTTTTGTACTAACCAACCATTCACAGCAAAATCACAATTTTCAACATGCCGGCATAACCCGGCGTAGATTACATATCAGTATGAAATATCCAAACCATAAAAATAAAAATATATTTGTAATGATAGCACAGGTCCAAAAATGAGGAACAAGAGTATGATTGATGAAGAAGTTTTTGGTCACAATTTATTGTACAATTTCTGAAAGCTGAAGTAATAATTTTCTTTGAGAATGATTTAAAGTAAAAATAATGATTTTAATTCAATAAGAAATAAAAGGAGATAAAACGTTTCCATATGTTTACATCTATTGACCTCAAATTCAATCACAAAAAAAAAAAAATGACATAATAGCAGCATGCTATGTTTATTATTTGAAAATACGGTGTAGACGGTGCATGTCCCTTCGGTAAATTTTCACCGTTAAGCAAAAAAGGAAGTTAATCTGTGTTCGTTTACAGTATGAATAAATTAATATTAGTACCATTCACGACAACAAGATTTGCTGATCGGCATTAGAAAACCTGTAAACCCGCCATTTAATCGACAATAACCGAAGTGTAGTATCTGTTCCGGCAGATACTGCAAGCAAAGACCATATGTGGGGGCGACCCCACATATAAGACCTTGGTCAATTTAGAGGCAACCTTTCATACCAATTGTCACTATCCAGCTCCCCTACTCCCCGGGGAGTTGGTCCCCATTTCCCCTTCACTCCTCACATTAAAAATCGGCCTTGTGCTTAATTTGCTCGGTGAGGGAGCAAATAAATACCGACCCTATGTGGGGGCGACCCGACAGATAAGACCTTGGTCAATGTAGGGGCAACCCTTCATACCAACTGTCACTATCCAGCTCCCTTACTCCCCGGAGAGTTGGCCCTCATTTCCCCTTCACTCCTCAATTTAAAAATCGGCCTTGTGCCTAATTTGCTCAGTGGGGGAGGGGCAAATAAATACATCAAAGTGTAGTATCTGTTCTTCAGATGCTGCACTTCAATTTCTTGTTCTCTGTCAGTGGAGGAGAAATCCTTCACGACTGAGACAATTTTTATTTTTGTTCCTTTTCTCCACGTTAAAAAACGACCATGGTGTCCAACTCTGTCCCGTGGGGAGGCATAGTAAATAGGAACAATAATGATAAAGAACAAACAAAAAGGGCGGATTAAAACACATTTGCAACTGGGGAAATATATGTATATATTCAGATTTACAGAATAAAGAAACGTACAAAAATTACAGCATCTTAGAAGGTTTCAAAACCAGAACAACACATTCAAATGAACAAGAATAGAAACAAATATGCCGAGCATGTGGTAGTTTTTGAACATAACCTTCATTCGGATACAAATGAATTCAACAAGGAGATTTGCAAAACAGATACAGTTCTTACGTTTCTGAATTTTTGAGATGGGGAAGAGTTATTCGTATTATTTGGCTTCATTGGACTACTGTTCTCATCTTGAGTGTCCTTTTAACAACGTTTCCTTCGATATAACCTCCGACCTTCTTCAGGGGTATCTTGTCGAATTCGGGAATTTGGACAGGATTTCGAGCGTAACTTTTTTTTTATTTCCGCCATCTTTAACTGGATATAGATCCTAAATTATTCACACTTTTATTCTTCAGTCGACAACATTACAATTGCAAATTACTTTGGACCTTTATGACGTCATAGCTGGCGAAACTAGAACATGCTATTCTCGAGAAGTGTATATATATATATATATATATATATATATATATATATATATATATAAGTAGGTTGTAGTTTGCTTGAAGCATTGTTGAAGAAAATTATAAGGTAAAATTAAAAGCCAAGAACAATGCGAGATTTTTTTTTTATATATAGAGTAAAATTAAATGCAAACAAAAGAAATAAAGTTCTTTTTTTTTGTTGTTTGTTTTTTCTTTTTCACACAAATTTTAACTCTAAACAACAGTAATTTTTTTTTTCTGTTGTATTCAATGGTGATATATATTCGACGTTATATCACCATTGAATACAACAGAAAAAAAAATTACTGTTGTTTAGAGTTAAAATTTGTGTGAAAAAGAAAAAACAAACAACAAAAAAAAAGAACTTTATTTCTTTTGTTTGCATTTAATTTTACTCTATATAAAAAAAAAAATCTCGCATTGTTCTTGGCTTTTAATTTTACCTTATAATATATATATATATATATATATATATATATATATATATATATATATATATATATTTTACATTTTCACCCCAAACAAGGCAAATTGCCACTTTGGTGTAGGGGGATACTATCAGGGGCAACAACTACTGGGGTACTATGTAGGGATTTGGGCAGCAAGGTGTCGGTTCACGTTACACTTGAACTTCTGCACGTCAGTACTGTTGGGGAAGCAGGGACCTGGAATGGAATTCCAGAGTCTAGCGGTTCTGGGGAAGAAACTATTGGAGTAAAAAGATCTTTTACATCTAGGGATCTCTACAGTATAAATATATATATATATATATATATATATATATATAAGTGAACGTGTCTGTGTGTGTCTGTGTACATTTCCCTACGCAATAACTCTGTCAATTTTTAGTCTACAGACTTGACATTGGATATACAGGGTACTGAGATTTGGGAAAATCGATGTGATCGGTTTTTGCCCATAAATTTGGCGATTAAGGGGTCAAAGTTAACGATTTGACCTTTGAGAACTCTACCAAACTGCTCCGAGAATTTTGGGTTTACGCACTTGAAATTTTAGATATAGGTTCCGTGGACATGGATCTAACTTAATAACTTGATTTGAGCCCAAAAAAATAAATTTTAAGGGGTCATAATAGGGGTCAAAGTTTTAAAAAAATTGACCTCTGCGGTCTCTTCCAAATTACTCAGACAATTTCTGGTCTAAATATTTGAAATTTTACATAAAGGGTATTCAGAGATAGGGCAAGCTTTTTCATCAGTTTGGGTCGAAAATTTTTAGTTACCAATATATAAATGTATGTATGTCTGTTTGCATGTCTGCCTTAAACTTTCAATAGAGGCAACGGATTTTACCAAGATTAGTATCGCGAACGAACACCCCATAATTTTATTATACCATATTTCTTCAAACTGAAACATAATTATCAAAGTATACTTACGCAGATAGATATGAAAAGTCTTTGTTAAAGTTTGTGCTTATTTCCATTCTATGGAGGCTAGGTGCGAACGCAGATCTAACAATTTTATTATACCATCCCTATTTTAGTTAAAACATACTTATCAAAGTATTCTTATGTACATCTATATCAAAAACACTTGTAAACGTTTTTTTTTAATTTTTAATTTTTTTCGTTCCATACTTTGTGGACTAGGCGCGAACGTAGACCCCACTATTTTAATGAACCACCGGTCTGCCAGATCAAACATACCCATTCCTGTGTCTCGATACATCTTCTATCATTATATGTGATCAGTTTTTTAAAATAGTCAACCATATAGGAGCGTATTCGTGACCAGACACACACACATGCACACACAAACATTCAGCTTTATATTATAGATATAGTATAACTCCTATAATTTGAACATCCGCTTCGTTCAAATTAGAGGATGCTGTTCAAGTTTTGTGATAAAAAAATGTGCTGCAGTTAACTTTAATTTTCCAAGAATTAAGAAATAGTAAATGAAATTCATTGCTATATGATACTTCAAGTATATATTAAGTTGAGTTTATGATATATTGCAAGTAAGAATGGTTAAATATTATTAATAGGAACAAAAACATTGAAAATAAATTAAATCTATTTTTACTTGTTAGGTATTTATTACCTAAGTTATCATCTACAGAAATCATACATTTATGTAAAATACAGTTTTTTTTATTCATTGAATGAGTCTCATTGCAGTTTCTATTTTCATCGATTGAGCTCTCGGGCGCTGCCATTGTATTCCATAAGCAATCACGAAAATCTACAATTTCTTGGTTCTGTAGCTTCTTTATGATTATATCTCTTCGGAGTGACATTGCTTACACAACACAGAAGTAAGTAAGGACTTTTTTTTCTAGAAATTTTATAACCGTCTCCATAGACTTTTCTGCATCATCCCATGATATTGCTTCATCAGAGTGTTCTTGATTATTTACATTAGGGTCAAGAGAATGAGAGCTGTCGCTATTTTCATCATCATTATTGCCTTCAGGATATTGATCAGTAGTTTCCTCATATTGTTGCACCCACATTTCAACATCATTTGCATTAAGTGATTTAAGAACAGCGCGGTTGGTCGGTAACCGTTTGGTTTCAAGAATTTTTTTCTAGACTAGATCTATTCTCTGATTTTAGAGTTGCAAGCCATTGTGATGGGTTGTTTTACACTATTTTAAATATAGCAATCTGAAAAAAAAAATTACAGTTAGTGTAAATTAATTATCAATAGCTAATCTACATTAATTACATAGTACCAATATTAACATTTCTGCGGAATATCTGACTAAACCATGTAAACAGTTTTACTGCAACTCCGCATCAAATATGCTAATAAAATTTCAATGACGAGACAGTTCAAGTTTAGGGAAAGTCCAAGTTTAGAAGAAGTTCAAATGAGAGGAAGTCCAAATGAGAGGAAGTTCAAATTAAAGGAGTTTTATTGTACTTAGAGTTTTATAAAGAATCGGAATTGATAGCTGTATCAGAATCGGGAATTTAGGATGGAATCGATAACTGTATCGGAATCGGGAATTTAGTATGGAATCGGTAATTGTATCAGAATCGGGAATTTAATATGAAATCAGTAATTGTATCGGAATCAGGAATTTAATATGAGATCAGTAATTGTATCGGAATCGGGAATTTTATGGTAATCGAGAAAATATTGGAATCGTCCCATCAATGATTTTTACAAGAGGAAAGTTCAGAATTATAATTCAAGTGAAAAAAAAATTTATGTAATTGTAAGGGTTTTTGATTGAAGTCTTTCGTTACTGAGGAAATCCTCCGCGACTGAAGAAATCGTTATGGTCCATATATTTTAGGAAGAAACACCGTGAATGAATGAATACAAGGAATGTAAAAGTTTCGCGAGGAAAAATATTCGTTCTTTGTCGTTTGCGTGAGTTTCATTAGTAAAATATTGAATAATTTATCTGTTTCAGCTTGAACTTGGATTTCTTTGCGATGCAATCTAACGTCATTCGGACGGAGTCAGACGCGAGTGAGAATTACGGGCGGCGACGAAGGTGACTTGCAGAAAATCTGTCTAGATTGTTTTTTTTTTTGTTTTTTTTTTTTTTTTGGAGCATCGTCGTTTTTACAAGGGCTTTCTCGAGTGTTCCAACCCATTCACTGTCTACATACGCGAATAGATAAAAAATATAGTCCCATGGATTTGTGTGTAAAAGAGGCGCATTACAGCCACGATTCTACACGTTGACGTAATTCCATGGGCAAACGGTGACAAAATCAAATTGTTTCTGAAATAAATAAATTCCGACCGAATAGATTCTTCTGATGACGAGTTTAGCTGGAAATATCTTTCTTTTGATTTCAAGTCCTACGTTCGGTCGATAAACCAAGTATCATTTGAACCTCACAGAATATTTTAAATTATTTTAAATTAGAGTTGTGATTTTTTTTTCTGTAAATCGCTACAGACAAGTCATTAAACCACTCGATGTAAGGACCCCCCCCCCCCCCAAAAAAAATACTATTTCAATGTCGAAAACTTTTCAATGATTAGCGTTAGATTGATAGATGATTTCAACACAGAAAACAGCAATTCTTCTCTCTTTGTCAGAAAGGTCGCTCATCGAATGTGATGACTAAGTGAAAAAAAATAAAGGAAGCGAGAGTTTGGAAAGAAAAACCTTTGTTATCGCACAGGCAAAGACCAGTTGAATATCAGTATCGAAATCATGCCACAAAATCGAACGAAGACAACAAGCAGACGACCTGTGCAGTAAACACACACAAACACAAAGTTTACAATATCTTTTTAATTAGACGTGCGTAGCAAAATACATTAAGTACTTAATAAATATGTGTGTATATACGTCATGATGACCTAGATTTAATGGCTCCTGTGTTTTGTTTTTGTTGTTGTTGTTGGGGTACCCGTGTGGAACAAGAAACACTGCGTTCGTATAGACATGAACAGTCGTCAGTGCGCAGAACTGAACCATATTGACAACAACTGCGCATGCAGACACAACATTGAAAGAAACGAGAACAACAACAGACTTTGATAGGAACGGCGGCGACTGAGGCTGTAAAGAGGCCGCGTGTTCGCACAGCGTGTCGTGTCGCTCCGATATCCTGTCCTGCCCGCCATCATGTCTGTGTGTTCGTCTCTCTCTCATATTATGTCGCCAGATGTGAAAAATGTTAGCCTCCGCCCAAGAACCGCGCCTCTTGTCGGCAAAGCAATGATAAGCAGACATGAGTCTCATAACACCCGATTTCCTGCGAGCGTTTTATGGCATCTCAACCTATTTTGGCGTGAAACAATATCAAATCATTGATTTATGACATGTCAACCATTTTGTGGGTTAGTAGTTGTGAAACGCGACAGTTTGTTCGTTAATTAAAAAAAATAAATAGATATTGGTATTGTGGTAAATAATTGTCATCCTCCACTACCTTACCCTAATAAAAATTCTGTTTTAGGCGATTACGTGTGAATATTCCGAATAACGTGACAGAAAAAGAAAGAAAAGAAATTAAATTAAGCTGTCCATTTAGAATTTAGAGTTTGGGATCAGTTTTTTTGATTTTCTATTTCCGGACCATTCTAGTATTTTAGTAAGGCTATTATTATTATTATTATTATTATTATTATTATTATTATTATTATTATTATTTTATTGAAGTACTTGTAAATAAATGTCTGTTGTTTCAACTGAAAAAGTGAGTTGAATTCTTTCCTTGTCTTTGTTTTCATGCGACTATGCATACAACGTGTGAATCTAAAGTGTTGACATGTAGCGACTACGTTACATTATTATTATTATTATTATTATTATTATTATTATTATTATTATTATCATCATCATTATTATTATTATCTATATATTAATAAGATAGCGTGTGTGTTCTTTTGTGTGTCACGCTTACATCCGGGTCGTTTAATTGTTATGTTCTTCTATTTCTTGTCATGAATAATTTTACCAAGAATTCTTCATAATTTTGGTTTCGATTATAGCTGAAGGAACTCATCCCACAACCAACCCCTTACACAAAATCTTCAATAAAAATACCTTGAAGTTATCTTACAGTTGTTGCGAAAATTTAGAGATGATAATTAAGGCACATAATAACAAAATACTAAATGAAAACAATGTAAATAACAACAAAATAAACAATAAAAAAGTAGACACCATGACAGAAATAAAACCAACACTAGCAGAAATAATAACAACAACAACAATAATAATAATAATAATAATAATAATAATAATAATAATAATAATAATAACTTTAATAATAATAACAAACCAACCCCGGACAAGAACAACCATACCATAAATAAAAATACTAATAACGAACAAGATAAATGCAATTGTAGACACCGCACACTTTGCCCAGTACAAAATAAATGTCTAACAAAAAGCATAGTTTATCAAGCAACAATATTTGCGAAAGAAAATCCGAATAACAAGAACTATTACATAGGCATGACTTCCTTAGATTTCAAAACCCGATACTATGACCACAAAAGCACATTCAAAAATAAAAAACACCGTATAAAAACAACACTAGCGAATAAATACTGGGAACTCAAAGAAAGCGGACATTCGTCGGTAGTCGAATGGAAAATAATAAGACAAGCTACCACATGCAGACATTTAGACGACCCATGTAAATTATGCCGCCATGAAAAATTTTCTATCCTGTACTTTAAAGAACCTCAAAATCTATTAAACTGTAGGCGGGAAATAGCAAACAACTGTGTTCACAAAATAAAACTTACTCTAGGATAGCGATACAAAATAGCTTTAAAACTAACAATAACAATAGAAAAAAAAACAAATAAATAAATTAAATAAACATTAATATACATAAACGATCACACACATATATGTATATATACATATATATATATATGTATATATGTGTGCATGTATATATGTGTGTACACATAGGTATGTTTATGTGTATATAAAAAAAAGGAGAACGTCTACCTAAAACCACTAACCTAGTTCTAAAACAGATCCTTTGTTTGATAAAATGCATGCCCATTGGCTGATAAGAAGGAGCGCGGTGGATACTAGAAAGCTGATTGGCCAACTAGAAATCCTCAACATATATAAAAGAAAGAGGCAACCACACAATTCGCGCATAAGCCTGACGAATCCTATAGTTGGATGAAACGCAGAATATTCAGTGTAGCTTAATCGCCATATATATTTTATAAATTACTATATATATATATATGACAACAATAGAATGAAATGAAGGCACAAAACTATATATAGGTAGATATAGAATGGATCATTTATTGAATAATGGAATACAGGCAGAATTTGGGGGATAGAAGGGACTCTTTATGCCAGGGCATTTTGAAGCCTAACGCTTCTCATCAGAAGAGTAGATAAGGTGCTAGGTAGCATGGTGGGGATACGACGGCTAGCGTACGGTTCGTTAGGGATGAAAAAGATTAAGAGGAATTATAGTGTTGGGGGAAGCTTTAATGAATTCTAAATAAATAAGGAGAAGCTTATTATATATAGTATGATATATAAGAATATAAATTATCTTTAACATAGTATTGATATTAAGGGGGTAAATGTGCTATGGTTGAATAGGGGGTGTATTGCTGCTGTGTGGTGATTTATTTTAACGGTTTTTGGGGGGTCTATTTTCTATGGAACGGGTGATTTTTGATTAATTTGGTGGGGGGGAGGGTTATGTAAGGTTTCTATTTTCTCTTTTACTTAAAGCAATATATATATATATATATATATATATATATATATATATATATATATATATATATTAAATTGCAACTTTAGAACACATACAAATCGATAGGTCATTAACTTTAGAATAATAAATACGAAATATGCCAGAATTAAAATGTTATATTTAAGCGTACTTTAGGACAGGGCTTGACCGAGTGTTCGTGCTAGCTTAGATAAATACTTTTGCCGTTAAAAAAATATATATCTAAAATATATAAAGCTGTGTGTGTGTGTGTGTGTGTGTGGTCACGAATAGGCTCCTATATGGTTGACTATTTAAAAAAAACTGATTACATATAATGATAGAAGATGTATCGAGACACAGGAATGGGTATGTTTGATCTGGCAGAACATTGGTTCATTAAAATTGTGGGGTCTACGTTCGCGCCTGGTCCACAAAGTATGGAACGAAAAAATTTAAAGATTAAAAAAAAAAAAAAAAGTGTTTACAAGTGTTTTTGATATAGATGTACATTAGAATACTTTGATAAGTATGTTTTAACTTAAATAAGGATGGTATAATAAAATTGGGGGTTCTGCGTTCGCGCCTGGCCTCCATAGAATGGAAATAGGCACAAACTTTAATAAAGACTTTTCGTATCTATCTGTGTAAGTATACTTTGATAATTATGTTTCTGTTTGAAGAAATATGGTATGATAAAATTATGGGGTGTTCGTTCGCACCTGACCTCCATAGAATGTAAATATGTCGCAAAGTTTAACAAGTTTTTTTAATATAGAGCACAGAATATTGTGATAAGTGTTTCATTGTGAACAGGTATGGTACTATAATATGTCTAATAACAACTGTACACAAAATTCATGTTCCTATGTCTAAAACCACTTCACAACAAATGTCATGTTCCTATGTCTAAAACCACTTCACAACAAATGTCATGTTCCTATGTCTAATAAAACTATGCAACAAATTGCATGGCCCTATATGTAATAACATTGTGCAAAAAATGTAATGTTCCTAATTCTAATAACACTATGCAATGAATTTAATTGTTTATTCTTTTTTATTAATCGCATATTGTTTCCTATTAGAATAAGCTGTATGGCCGCGATGTTTTGGAAGTCTCGACAATCACTTCAAAATAAGAAATAAAACAAAATGGTGGTAGAAACCGATCCAATAAATGTGAGTTTCTACTATCATTTTGTTTTATTTCTTATTTTGAAGTGATTATCGAAACTCCAAAGATATAAAGAGTGATCGCGGACATTTTTTTCTTGTTATTCCACTTCTATTTGATAAGTCCGCTACTTTTAAAATGGAAATGCGTTTCCTATATTCTTCGGATATTTCCAATCTATCCCGAAGGAAGTGGAAACAACTGAGCACCGGAAACTCCTTATACATGGTTTGAAATGAACTTTCCCAAACTATATTGCTTTTCGTTATTGTTTTTAAGTTCCAGTGAAATAAAATTTAAGCGATGTTTATGTATTTATATTATTTGTTTTTCGATTGCATATAAAATTTTAAAAAGTACTAAAACCTATTTCATTATTTTGGATGCCACCAGCCTGCGGTCTAATCTTGGAATTTTTAAAGAAAATGAAAAAAATCTTATTTAAATGTTTGTTAATCTTTTTTTTTTTTTTTTTTTACCGAAGACGATTTCTGGATGATCGCCATTTTGTTTCAAGTGCACCGCGCATGAGCAGGTTCATAAGATATTGATTCAATTTTTTAAATTTATTTTTTTTAAAGAAAATCTTTTTTTCTTCAAGTTTAAAAATTTCAAGATTTTTGGAGGAGACATTTTTTTTCTACAAAACCGTTGAAATAGCAGAGAATTTTATGAAAAAAAAAAAAAAAAAAAAAGATGGAAAATAACAAAAACACGTTTGTGTGCTAAGTTGGCCATCGAAGGGGGTTATTGTTCAAATATCTCGTCAGTACTTGTAAGTCGTGTGCTGTCA
Source organism: Euprymna scolopes (assembly GCF_053919585.1). NCBI lineage: Eukaryota > Metazoa > Mollusca > Cephalopoda > Sepiida > Sepiolidae > Euprymna > Euprymna scolopes. The sequence goes on from NC_136516.1 coordinate 17,089,899, forward strand.
AGATGGATGAGATATTTTTTTCGTACATTCCTCATCCCTTTAGAAACGTCTGTTTCTTAGGGAACTTTCGAATCTACATTTTTAGCTATTTTTCCGCCTTTTTTCCCATAACATTGGTAAACATTTGGGGTTGGGAACGGTTTGAAATTGTTTCTTGTTTATAATTAAAATTATGTTGTTCAGTTTTTTTTTTCTTGTAACTTTTTTCTGTAATTTGGTATCTATTATTTTTAAATTTCTCTTATTTTTAGAAAGAGAAAATAAGAGAATGCGTATTGAAGAGCGGCACACAAAGCACACACACAGAGAGAGATAGAGAGAGAGGGAGAGGGAGAGAGATTGTATGAAAGAAAGTGAGGGAAATAGAGAGAAAAAGAAAGAGAGCGTAGGGGAGAAGGTGATGTGTATATGTGTGTGCGAGATAGATTAAGTGTATGTATATGTAAGAGATATAGTATATGTATACCCGTGAAAGCGTATGTTTATGTGTGATAGAACGTTCGTGCATGTGTGTGTGTGTGTATATATATATATATATATATGTGTGTGTGTGTGTGTGTGTGTTTATGTATTTATATTATGTTCGTGCTTATATATATATATATATATATACATATATATACATATATACGCATGTATATACATGTATGTACATATAAAATAAAAATTACAATTAAATTTACCAAAATGATCCAAGATGGTAAATATTAAGGAATTAATATTTATAAAATTATCTCAGCCAGATGTAAAAGCTCGATAAAACCAAATAGGAAATAGAGCTTATAATATGAGCAAACAGTTAATAAACTATGTTAAAAAACACTTTGAAATGAGTTAAAAACATATTTAATCTGAAAAGGAAACACTAGATAAATGGATAGTCCTTTATCCGCAGAGTTTCAAAGAAATACTTTCCTTCTCATCAGAGGGTAGGAATTAGCAAAATGCGGGATCGGATTTTGCATGCAGAAGTATTTGATTAAACAACAAGCAAGTCAAAGATCTTACTTGAAAACAAAAAAAAACGTGAAGCAGAGGGAATATGGTGAAGAAAAAGGTGATTACACATGAATGAATAGTGGTGTATTAAATATGTTTTTAACTCATTTCAAAGTGTTTTTTAACATATTTTATTAACATATATATATATATATATATGTATATATATGTATATGTATATATATACATACATACATATATGTATACACATATATATATATGTACATATATATATATATATTTATATATATACATACATATATATGATGATTGCAGCGTCTTTTCAGACGAGTGCCACTCTCTCAGACACTTAAAGTCCATGAGCCCAAAAATGACTTCCATCGCCACAGAACCATTTTTATACACAAATGCCCGAGGGAGTACCTGTACACAGATGATGTTACCGAATCTTAGCTTTGTACGACAGCTAAGTCTCTCTCTCGGTTCAAAATGTTGAGATCCAGCAACAAGCAAGAGCAAGATAGCCAACAATAAATTAAACTGCAGACTTTCTTAATGCGGGTACTGGTCTCCCGCTTTGTTTTCTAAATCAGAGATTTGCTTCTCCTAGAAATGTTGCCTTCACCACGGCTTACGGGAGCCCTCTCCACCCCAGCACAAACATACGTACCTACACACGGTGTTAGTTGGCCGTTGAACCCGAAAAAGGGTTCATTCGCCCTTTGAATATATATATGCATATATATATACATACGCATATATACATATATATATATATATATATATACATACATACGTATATATACATATATATTTCATATTATATATATATATATGTATATATATATATATATATATATATATATATATATATATATATATATATATATATATATATATATATATATATATATATATATATATATATATCCCGGAAAGGATTAAAGACTAGTTTCTGTAGGTATTTAAAAGTTATTAAAGTCAATAATAATGTCAGCCCCTTTAAGAACTCGGTTCTTATTATTGAACACTTTAAATTTGAAAAAGAAAGTCGGTCATCAAAATTGCATGCACAGATCATGTTATTATCACTAGAAAACTATGGACAGACGTCTCTACATGAAAAAAAAATGTTCTAAATTTCAACGATATTTATCGCGGTTAAGTTTGCCGTAAGTGTTTGTTCCTTGCTAATAGAGTCAGAGGTGGCTTCATAGTCGAGTCCGAATCTGCCGACCGGCGGTAATCGTGACATCCTGCATTTATAATTCCCGATAGCGTCTGTATGTATTTAAACATATTTATGTGGGGAAACTGCCAATCTAAGACATAT
>NC_136516.1:17102191-17124691 GCF_053919585.1 Euprymna scolopes
TTTACTCTTACTGCATCCCTATTTGTCTATTTCTCCCTCCCTGTCTATCTTTCCCTCTCAAGATGGACATTTGTTGATCTAGCCATTCCTCTATACTCACACCGCACCCGTTACCGAAGCTCCCCAAACCAGCTCCACCCGCCTCTAGCAAGTGTACTTTCCCGGATATTTGCATACAAAACAAACAATCTAGATCGATCAGCTTGTGCAACGCAAACATTACGCAATTTCGTCGCCGTGCGATATATGCATTTATTATATATATATATATATATATATATATATATATATATATATATATATATATATATATATATGCATCTATCATATGTGTGTGTGTGTGTGTGTGTGTGTGTGTGTGTGTGTGTGTGTGTGTGTGTGTATAAGAGAGAGGGGGGCTGATTTATTTGATTGGGTGAGGAGAGGCGAGATGCAGGGTTGAAATAATTCCAAAGATGAAATTGGGACGACAGGCGGGGGTGGGGATTATTCTTGAAGAGTGAAAACAAAAAGACCAAATAAATCAAAGCAAAGAGATTATCTTAGTTTCTGGCATATTGCCACATTTGTGGGTCTCGTTAGGACGTTTTCGCCAAACGAGGCACTAATTTATTAGTCCAGATTTGGTACAAGATCCGAAAAACGTGAAGCGATGGGTGAATTTGTACTTAGATTGAGATGTGTAGAGGACTAAGATATATAAATCCAAATCCCGTTACAAAAGAAAATAATGAAACGAATGAAATTGAAGGAAACAAAAACTCAATTGCTGGAATATATAAATGTGTCGTTTATTTACTGTTGAAAGAATAGATAAACGTGTCGTTTATTAACTGTTGAAAAAAGAAACGTGCCGTTTATTTACTGTTTTAGATATAACACGTGTTCATGTCCGCGCGGGTGTAACCATCGTTTGTTGCAGGATTGGTAGTATAGAAGGAAAAAGGAAATGTGTTTTCATCTCACGTTCGGTTCACTATCGTTTGTTCGCGCGTGGTAAAAGAAGCGAGTAATATAGTAGAAATGAGAATGATAGTCCAGCGTGTAGACAAAGAAAAAGATAGAGGGTTGACATCAGTTAAACTGTGCGCCATGTTAGCCGTCAGCTACGCGGTGGTGTTCTCTGGCACAAGTAGTAGATAGAGAGAGAAATAGTGTACGTACTGTCTGTTGGCCTTTTGTCCCACATAGTAAATGACGTGAGGTACGCGCGTGCGCGCGCATGCCAAAAAGGCCCGCTGTCGGTCTGTAGACCGCCCAGCTAGGAAGCTGGTCTGAAAAGAAAGGGTTGAAAACAGCTTGTATCTTCCTTGTATAGGTGTTTCCGGTGTGTCTTTTGCGCATGTGTGGATTTCCTTTGAAAGGGGAAGTGACGTTTTCCATGCGTGCGTGCATGTGAGTACATGTGTGTACGTTAGCGTGTGTGTATATACACGTGAATGTGAGTGTATGTACGCGAACGTGAATATATGTACGTGCGTAGATGTGGGCGCGTATGTTTGTGTGCGCGTATGTATATGACAAGTAATATAGCTTGAAATGTGAACGCGTGTTTTTGTGTGAGACTAGAAAAGGCTCGCGCAGATGCGATTAGTACGAATGCCAAAAAGCGACAGGCTTTAATAACCATCTTCTTTCTTTCTTCGTTTCGTTTGGATACGTTTTCCTCTTCACTTTCTAAAGCAGGTTAGTTTTCACAGGAAGGTGTTAACTCAATATTTTTCGTCTAATAAAAAACGTTTAAAACCCAAAATCTGACAACTGACTGCACACAACGTGTGTATCGGTCGGACAACGTTACAACTCGTCGTGTCTGTATTTACACAAAACGTGTTCCTATCAAAAACACGAATGGAATAAAATTTCACAAATGAACATTGCTAACTAAAAAATGACCTTTATCTTCTTGTAAACTTATTTTGTTATTCAATCATATTTTCCTTAAATTTTTCTTCATTCATGTGGTTAAATAGTCAAGAGTTAACTATTCTACAATTTCCGAATAAAAAATTCTGGGGTTATATTTGACGCACTGCTGTCAAAACTCACTACTCCAGACATTTATGCTGACGACACTTCAAAGGCCGTAAACGACCAAGTTCTCTCTGATTCGTTTTCCTCTGATCTTGATCACGTGGTGCAATGGGAAAAGAGGTGGCTGGTTAATTTTAATGCATCTAAAACTAAGCTATCTGTCCATCAAAACGCTCTGATCCCCGTCTGGCATCAATTGAAATGAATGGCTCTTGTTTTGAGGAGGCTCTATTTTTTGACAAGCTTCTATGTCTGACCTTTACTCCTGATCCGAGATGGAACATGTACATTGAATCCATTGCCAAGGCTGCAAGAAAAATGGTGGGGTCGTTCTATTGATCTAATAGATATCCCATTGTCGATGCATGCAATTTTCTACCTGTATAAGGGTCAAGTACATCCAACGATGAAGTACTGGGTAGGAGCTGCTAGAGTTCAAAATATACTTCGTAGCCTTTATTTATGATGACGACACTACTATCTATAGCAACACTTCAAAGTCCATAAACGACCAGTTCTCTCTGTTTTGTTCTGTGATCTTGATCACGTGGTACTATGGGGAAAGTGGTGGCTGGTTAATTTTAATGCATCTAAAACCAAGCTTCTGTCTTTTCATCATTAACACTCTGATATCCGTCTAGCATCAACTGAAATGAACGGCTCTCGTCTTGAGGAGGCTTTATTTTTATAAAATTCTTTGCCATTAATTAAAGAAAATTTAGAAATTTACGTCAGAGTTTTAACCTGCAGACCACGTCATGCAAAAAGAAAAAGAAAATCATGCTATCAACTTACCCACAGTAGAATTTTCACGGCCCGTTGTTCTATCATTGTTGCTAAGTGACGACATGACCTTTACTCCTGATCTAAGATCGAACACGTACATCAAATCCATTGCCAAAGCTACTAGAGAATGGTGGGATCGTTCTACCACTCCAATAGATTTCTCATTGCCGATGCAATTCTGTACTTGTATAAGAGCCAAGTACGTCCTAGGATGGAGTACTGTTACCACACCTGGGCAGGAGCTGCTAGAAGACCTTACCCAGTTTGACAGAGTTCAAAATAGACTTCATAGCGGAGGATGCCTTTTTCTCTTTCCTGCAACCTCTTTCCCCAGAAGAGACATTGGGAGCCTGTCTGCGGTTTATCTTTATTTTCATGGCAAGTGCTCGTCTGAGTTCCAATCTATGGTCTCCCTGGCCTGACCTTCACAAAAAAAACACTCGTCTAGCTGAAACCACTATCAATAATTCCCTCCACTCTTTATCCGTGCCTAAACCTAAACGTAGATTCCATGAACAAATCTTCTTTCTTAGAACTGCAAGTCTGTGGAATTCTGTTCAGTTTTCTTGCTTTCCAACTGGCTACAATATGGTCGTCTTCAAGTCCAATGTAAACAAGTTCTTGATGAGCCATCAACTTAAGTAATCCAATGTACCAAATTTCCACTACTAACAATTACAACGACATTTTCCCATTGACTACAGTACACTCATTAACCCGTATCCTTAAGTGGCCTCTGGGCCTTTATAAGTGGTGACACCTTTGCAAAAAAATTTTTTTTTTAAATCTGTCACCCTGATGTTAAACATTGCTATTCCAAAACTCATAACTGTCAAACCTCGCTATTCCAACATCAAAATCCAAACTTTTTATTTAAAACCAGAAACCTTTCATTTGCAGATCAGGTTCAAGATTGTAAATATATAAATAGAAGCAGCAGCAATATTTTTTCTTTTTGTTTTTGACTGCCAACGAACACTACAAGCTACATTAAAAACAGGTTTGTACCAATTTTCTTTTAAAGCAAGCAGTCACAGAATACTTTACACCTGTGACAGGAATCGACTCAGTGGATGGCATGCTAAACCTAAGATGCTGACATTGGGCCTTAATGGAATAAGATCTTTGTGAATCTGAGGATGTAGATGTGCAGGAGCTTGCTGTGATGTTGGACTAGCTGTCTGTATGTTGCAGGTGGTATTAGATCCATCTTATAACTGATGATCTTTCTCTCCATCTTGAAAGTCTAGTCCATTTTTTTTTCTTTACAGCAACCACTCACTCCTATTAGATCTGCTATTTTTTTAAAATGTTCCACTATCCATTAATACTGTAATGTTGCCTTTGTCTGCCACTAGTATTATTTTACCGTTTATATAACGCATTTTCTTTTTTTTTTTTTTGCCTGCCAATGAACACTCCAGGCTGCATAAAAACAGATTTGTACCAATTTACTTTTAAAGCATTTGCTCACACAAAACACTGTTTATGTTAAGTTAGCACTTGCTAGCTGATGACCCTAATATTCCTCAATGTTTCCTTTATTTCCATTTTAACATACACGTCCGTTTAACATGCTTCATTTTTATTCGTTTACATTTATAAACCATTTATATCAATCGTCGGCATGGTTTTTAGCAATCCCCAAAACGCTATCGTCGTCCCAAATGACCCTACTAAGGTCAGGAACAACGCCATAGATTTACTTGTGTTACAGCACCAAATTAACATTATGTTGTATAGTAAGGTGCATATTATGAACCATATATCAGAGGAGTGTGTATATATAAATTTCAGTGTGTTTATCTTGTGTGTACATGTATGACAGTGTGTATATCGTCGAGAGTGTATGTTACTGTTGACAGATGACGGGGATTCATTTTAAATAGCGGGGTACATATTGTGTAGTGGGGAATATCCTATCGGTGTCTGTTGACAGATGCCATGTATAACGGGGACAACATAATATGGAGGATAGAGTTGCACAAAGTTCATCTACAGATGACAAAAACGCATTTACCTTTCTCAGTTGTAATGATGACGACGAAGACAAGTTTACAAATATTATTCTACCAGCTGGATGATTGATGAATTAGGAATTCAAGCTCTTACGATTACATGGTCTCATCTCTCCCCCTTCGCCTCCAAGGGGCATCAGCTGCTAGTCTGATTGACTCTACTCTCTCTCCGACTCCTTCTGAGTAACTGACTCGAACCCATCTCAATATATACTACTACAATATATATATTACTATGATATTATCCCATTATCCTAATATATATAACTACATTATCCCATTGACTACTGTACACTAAATAACCCTTATCCTCGAGTGACCTCCAGGCCTTGATAAGTGGTGACTCCTATGTAAAAGAAATATATATATATATATTAGGAATCCTTTTTCTATGTGACGTCAAAGTGTGCCCCACCATGTGATCCATTCACATGGATTTCACCTACGATTGTCCAAACACACTTGAAGGGGGTTATACAAAGTTCATCTAGATATGATAGACGAAACACATTTACCTGTCAGTTGATTGATGAATCAGGAATTCAAGCTTTTATGATTACACTAGCGGAGGTATCCGGCGTTGAAACTGGCATAGGGCCAACCACTTACCTAGACGAATTCATAATTAAAGGATACTCTAACTTAACATCTAAATCTGACCCCCAAGATCGCCATGGGCATGGAATATGTGTCTACATTAAAGGTGGCTTTCCATGTAGTAAGGATATCTCCAGAGAAGACCCTAATTTACCTTAATGTCCATAACGTGGAATGGTTGACCCACTTAAATAAGACCGATGACGAAGGGAGGTTCTGTCATGATTTTGCCACTGCTTATGACCTCACTCAGATTGTTCACAAACCCACCCGTGTGCCCGATACTACTGGTCAGTATGTAAGCCTTCTAGACCTTTTTCTCACAACTTCCCCTGAGCTATGTTCATGTTCTGTTCTATCTACGCTGGGATCCTCTGATCACACAGTTGTATCAGTTAAGATAAAAATGAAATGTAATAGATTTTCAGACGTACCTCTCCACGATACTGTATATCGATACTCTATGGCTGACTGGGATAGCTTCCGTACATTCATATCCGATCTACCTCTGCATTCCATGTTTAAAAAGGATGTGTCCTTTACAGTATCATGACCGAATGGTTAATTGTATGCATGACCGAATGGTTAATTGTATGCATAGACCGATTCATACCATCAAAAAATTTCAACAAAAACCTAACAGCCAGCCATGATTCTGCTTAGAATGTGCTATTACCATCACGCACAGAAATCACTTTTTCCATAGCTACCAACGTAATAGATGCACTGAGACTAAAGCTGCTTTCAGGACTGCCAGCAACCACTGTAAAAGAGTAATAAAAAATGCAAGCAAGCTATAGGATCAGTCCGTTAAATCCAAAGTAGCTGAGCAGCGGCTTGGTTCCCACCAGTTTTGGCAAATAGCAAACAGGATCCTAAACAGAAGCGTGCATTCTATCCCAACCATCATCAATGGACCTGAGGTCATCTCGTCAGCGTCAGACAAGGCCAAACTCTTTGCCAAGAACTTTGCAGCTAATTCTACCCTATGTGACGAAGGCCATCAACTCCCCATATTTCCTCTTATAACAGATAACACGCTATGCAACATACAAATATCTGTGTGTGAGGTCGCCAAGCTAATCAAGAACCTTGATTCCAGTAAAGCAACTGGCCCTGATGGAATTCCAGTTATAGTGCTGAAAAAGCTCCAACCAGAACTTGCCCCCATACTTACAAAACTGTTTAAACGTTGCCTTAAGAAGAAGTGCTTTCCAATATCCTGGAAAACCTCATCAGTATGCCCTGTATTTAAGAACTCAGGTGAAAAGTCATCTCCCTCTCAGTACAGACCAATAAGTCTCCTGTGTGTCATAAGTAAGTTGCTGGAATCCATATTAAATAAAGAAGTAGTCAACCACCTCAGCAAAAATAATCTTCTTAGTGACATGCAATATGGTTCCGCTCTGCAAGATCTATAGCAGATGTACTAACGGTTATATCAGATACGATTAGTCAATCTCTTGACAAACGTTTCCTTTCCAGGTCAATTGCTCTTGACATATCGAAGGCCTTCGATAAGGTATGGCATAAGGGCCTACTTCACAAAATTTCCAGCTAAGGTATCACTGGTAATTTTTTCTCAATCATTAACTCATTTCTATCCGATAGATTCGTAAGAGTAGTGGTTGATGGGAAGGAATCATAGGCCCACAGTATTAATGCTGGAATCCCTCAGGGGTCCATCCTGGGCCCAACTCTCTTCCTGATCTACATCAATGATCTCCCAAAACACATATTTAAATCATTTGTTGACATCTATGCTGATGACACAACCATCTACGGCAACACATCAAAGGCTAGTTACTTTTAATGCATCCAAAACCAAGCTTCTATCTTTACATCATCAACCTCTGATCCCCATTTGACATCAATTGAAATGGATGGCTCTCGTCTTGGGGAGGCTCCATGTTTTGACAAGATGCTGGGAAAATGGTGGGATCGTTCTACCGCTCCAGAAGATATCTCACTACTGATGCAATTCTCTATCTATATAAAAGCCAAGTACGTCCAAGGATGGAGTACTGCTGCCACATCTGCGCAGGAGCTGCTAAAAACAGCCTATCCTGCCTTGACAGAGTACAAAATAGACTTTGTGGCTTAGTGGGGGATGCCCTTTTCTCTTCCCTGCAACCTCTCTCCCACAGAAGAGACGTTGCAAGCCTGTCTTTGTTTTATCGTTATTTCCATAGCAAGTCTCATCTGAGCTGCAATCTCTCGTCTCCACTCACCAATCTTTCACAAGAAACACCCGTCTGGCTGAAACTACTGTCAATAATTTAATAATTTTCCCCACTCTTTATCTGTGCTATAATCCAAGCGTAGATTCCATGAGCAGAGCTTCTTTCTCAGAAGTGCACAACTGTGGAACACTCTTCCGTTTGCCTGTTTCCCACCTGACTACAACTTGGATGTCTTCAAGTTCAAAATAAACAAATTCCTGATAAACCGCCCCCTTAAGTAAGACACTCTATCAAATCTCCAATACTAATGATTACTGCAATACTATCTCATTGATTACTGTACACGCAATAACCCTTATCCCTGAGTGGCCTCTGGGCCTTGATAAGTGGTGACCTGTATATATATATAAAAAAAAAAAGATCGTAACACACTGACAGACAAACTAACAGACAGAGCCTTTTATAGATATTTGTGGACACAACTAGAATACTCTTTCAAACTCACGCCTGGATGACGAAGGAATCCATTAAGCATCACAGATCAAATAAAATTGCATTTGAAACCGAACTGTTCGGAATGTAATATTGGCTTGGCCTAAAAGTCTGCGCATTTTTTTAAAATCTCATTTTTCCGGCATACTAAAGATTGATTTATATTCCTATTCTTCAAATACTTTTAAGCTGTATGTTCAGGCAGAGAATTTCATGCCGATGCCGCATAGTAATAAGAAAATCTGTGGAACTTCCTTCCGTTTGCCTGTTTCCCACCTGACTACAACTTGGATGTCTTCAAGTCCAATATAAACAAATTCCTGATAAACCGCCCCCTTAAGTAATCCAATTTATCAAATCTCCATTACTAACGATTACTACAATATTATCCCATTGATTACTGTACACGCGTTAGCTCTTATACTCGAGTGGCTTCCAGGCCTTGATAAGTGGTGACTACCATGCAAAAAAAAAAAAAAAAAAAATCTGATTTTTTTTTTTTTTTCAAACCTTTGGCCTGCGACGGTATTTTTACACACATTGCCTACGATAGGCGTTAATCTTTTCGCATCACATAAAATCAAGTCTAGGGTCTTTGAAAAAGATTTTTTTTATCAAAAAACAATACAAGCATTCAAACATGGGTTTCATTCATTTATTAATGCAGGGCAAAGAAAAATTCCATAATCCTTGAAGACGCCATTGTTGCAATTGTTTGTAATAGCAAAAACTAGTTATATTATTTAATTAGAATTCATTATTGAGATGAGTATTATTTATTAATTTTATTTATTGTGGACTATTATCCTCATCTTTTCTTAGTTGTTTCACGACGTTTCGGCCAACTATTCCTCTGGCCTTCGTCAGATGGTAACCGCGGCGTGATAGGAACTCCGAATCTCCTAACTGCATTCTCAACAATTACTGCCATCCATAGTTGTTTTTCGTCTCGCCACATTACGGTTACCACCTGACGAAGGCCAGAGGAATAGTTGGCCGAAACGTCATGAAAGAACACCTAAAAAAGATGAGAATAATAGTCCGCAATAAAATAAAATTAAGAAAACTAGGTGTTAAAAAATTAACAGCCAACGTAGCTTAAGAGTTAATACAGAAAAGAAGAAAAAAAAGAAAAAAAGAAAAAAAGAAGACTACATAAATCTACATAAAGATATGCCATCTGTGTGGAAGGGAGGTTGTTGTTACAGAACGGGTATACTAGAAATTCTTTGCTCGATTACGAAAACAAATAAATAAATTAATTTAAAAAAATTACCATGAAAGATGCACATCACTCTGGCTGATCAAAGATTATCGACGATGACCAAGTTAAAGCTGCAGTTGAACAGGATTACCGTTTGGCAACCAGACAAATCGCAGACATTTCCAAAACCTAATAAAACGTGGAAAATGTTGTGCGTCTGGGAGAAAAACACAACTCTGCATTAAATGAAAAGAAAATATATTGGGCATAAAAAGAAAGACAAGAAATGAAGAGTGTGGATATACGTCAGTACGACTGCCATGGGTACAAGACTCTTGTATATCCCCCGAGAGCCATATTCTCCCGTTTTTTTTTTAAGTGAATGAAAATGTTCATTACTATCTCTAAAGCTTAGCAGCAAAACAGAAAATGAATTGAATATCCACTAAAAAAAAAACCAAAAAATAAAAAACAAGGAACCTTTTGGCAACCCAAGAAAATGCTATTTCAAACTTCAAAGTGGCAGCTTAAAGAAACTGCTATTTATAATAAGCTTGGGTCAGTGGGGGAAGAGGTGGCTGGTTACTTTGAATGCATCTAAAACCAAGCTTCTATCTTTACATCATCACTGTTTTGATCCCCATCTGGCATAAATTGAAACGAATGGCTCTCGTCTTGAGAAGGCCCCATGTTTTGACAAGCTTTTGGGCTTGACCTTTACTCCTGATCTGAAATGGAACATGTACATCAAATCCGTTGCCAAGGTAGCTGGGAAAATGATAGGGTTCTTCTATCGCTCTAGTAAATATCTCACTCTTGATGCAATTCGCTACCTATATAAAAGCCAGGTACGTCCAATGATGGAGTACTGTCGCCACATCTGAGCAGGAGCTGAGTAGAGGAAGCTTATCCTGCCTATCTGCTCCTATCTTTACATCATCAATGCTCTGATCCCCATCTGGCATCAATTAAATGGATGGCTCTTGTCTAGGGGAGGCTCCATGTTTTGATAAGCTTCTGGGATTGACCTTTATTCCTGACCCGAAATGGAACACGTGCATCAAGTCTGTTGCCAAGGTCGCTCCAGAAGATATTTCACTGTTGATGCAATATATATCTATATAAAAACCAAGTACGTCCAAGGATGGAGTACTGCTGCCACATCTGGGCTGGAGCTGCTAAAAACAGCCTATCCTGCCTTGACAGCGTACAAAATAGACTTCGTGGTTTAGTGGGGGATGCCCTTTTGTCTACCCTGCAACCTTTCTCCCACAGAAGAGACGTTGCGAACCTGTCTTTGCTTTATCGTTATTTTCATGGTAAGTGCTCATCCGAGCTCGAATCTATACCCCCCTCGTCAAACGTTCACGAGAAACACTCGTCTAGCTGAAAACACTATCAATAATTTCCCCCACTCTTTATCTATGCCTAAACGTAAACGTAGATTCCATGAAAAAAGTTTCATTCTTAGAATTGCATGCCTGTGGAACTGTCTTCTGATTGCCTGCTTTCCAGCTGAGTACAATATAGTCGTCTTCAAGTCCAATGTAAACAAGTTCTTGATGAACAGTCCTCCTAAATAATCCAATTTACAAAATTTCCACTACTTATGATTGGCTATAATCCCATTGACTGCTGTACACCCATTAACTCTTATCCTCGAGTGGCTTCCGGGCCTTGATAAGTGGTAATTCCTATGTAAAAAAAAAAGCTTGATAAACCAATGGCCGATAGTAGCCTTTCCAGAGACACATGGGTGTGTCTCAAATAGAATATGCCCATCAAACGAACGCACTTAAGGACACGACAGACTTGTAGACAGACACAGACAGACAAGGGCCTATCGTTGAGGCGAACAAACGGCCCTAAAAACTCACTCGCGCGAACTCTGTTCTATAAATCGATATTTATTTCTGAAAGAATTAAAGAAATCGATAACGGCCTACTCATAAAAGAGGTCATTTTTCAATCTCTTTAATGTTTTCCGCCCAAAACGTGAATACAGAAATAAGGAGGATTTCGGTGGAGTGAAGGCAGGATGGTATAGGGAGGAGGCAATTCATGTCTTGCGATAAATCCTATCAAATGCCAACAATGTATCGTTAATTTCAAAATTATGAATTGAAATGAATTACTTTGATTCACAGACGATGGACAACGAGAATCCATTAAAATGGCGCCAATAAACTGTGTTTGTATTCTTGATGGGTAGTATGGTGTTGTTCGACTTCCGTTTTAGGGGGCGCTTGCACTTTTACGAGCAGAGACAATGGAGTTGAAGTTTAACTTTAAAATTATATTCATGGGGGAAGGAGATGGGGTTGTTCATTTCTATCAATGGTATTAGCGTGAGTTCATGGAGTACAAATTAGACCAATCAGAGAACAGAAATGGATATTCATCATTGAATTCAATTATTTATTTATTTATTTATTTTGCTCACATACACACCCAAACAAGGTATATCGCCACTTGGACGTAAGAGGCTACTATTTGAGAATATGTCTAGGAAAGATTAACGTTTCATTTAAACTTCTGCATATCTGCATAACCGGATTATAATGGTGTTTTTGTTTCTTATATTTAATTTTTTTGACCAAATTTTACATGGAATTCTCAAACTCCTCAACGTAAGGGTTGTATTTGGGGTGGGCAGTGGTTTTTAATCCGTAAAATTTGGCAGAAATTCTTTCGATTTTCTTTTGTTCTCTATGAGAGTTGATAGGGAGTTCATTTGTTAAGATTTTTGGGTGAGGTTGGTCTTCAGAAGAAATAGGCGCTTTCAGTTTATTGTTAATGCTTAAGTCATGGTGATAAGCCTTCCATATTTTTTAGGAAAGTGTTCAAAGTGAGAACAAATTTGTGGATATATTCTTGTTGGGTAGGAATAGGGATATATATATATATATATATATATATATATATATATATATATATATATATATATATGAACAAATGATTAATAAAACATGTTAAAAGACATCTTGAAAAAGAGTTAAAAACATATTTAATTTTAAAAAGGAAGCACAAGATAAGTGGATAGTCCTTAATCCGCGGAGTTTCGAAGAAATACTCTCCTTCTCATCAGAGGGCAGGAATTAGCAAAATGCGGGATCGGATTTTGCATGTAAAAGTATTTAGTGAAACTACAAGTAAGTCACAGATCTTACTTGGTTAAAAAAAAAAGGGCGAGGTAAGGGGAGTGGGAGGTAAAATAAAAATGATAAAAAGATTTCACATGAATGGATAGTCCTGTGAAGGGTAAAAAATCCAAGAATGGTAAAATCCAAACACGGCCGAATTAAAAATTTCCAATCCAACAGGTAAGTTCCATATATATATATATATATATATATATATATATATATATATATATATATATATATATATATATATATATATATATATATATGTATATATATATATATATATATATATATATATATATATATATATATATTTACATATTACATCAAAGAAAATATATACATATTTACATATTACATCAAAGAAAATATATTTTGATAATTAGATCTGTGTTATTAATTGTTAAATTGTTCTGTTTAAGAATATTATATAAATTTGAATCATTTAATTTATTTTTAGATTAATTTATTTTTAAACATTCGCTAAAGTTGACCTCAGCTTAGAAACGAAAGTAAGCTTTATTTATTTGAGCTATGAGAGTTATTTCCCCTTCTTTGATCTTCATAAAGTTATTTCCTCTCGTTTGATTTTCATAGATGAAGATAGATGTGCGTTAGGCTTCCATAAATATAACAAGTGGTCTTCTTTCATGAAAATCGTAAGATAATCGGGGTATCTTAAATAGAATGTGGTATTAAACCCTCAATATGTTTCGACCGGGCAACGCCGGGTATATACAACTAGTATATATAATCTTTTTCTCCAAGACAGGTGATCAATGTGACAAAGTCAAACCAACGGGCCAGGGAAAATGACATTGGTTCGCCTCATCACTCTTTTCATGATAGATGGCTTCGTTTCCTACGGATCACGCATGCGCACAGCGACTCGATCAATATTTCGTTTCACGCTAGTCGACGCCATGATAAATGAAATTGGTTGTTGCCAAAAAAATAAAAAGGATTATTTCTTTATTTTTTCGCGAGACTTGGTAGTTTGTAGTCGTCTGATCCTTAATTAAGTTATTTATTTAGATAATACGAGGCGCCGTTTAAAATAATGCGTTTTATTTTTTATTCCGCCCGAATGGATCAGAAACGATCGCAAATTGCATTGTTATGATTACTGAACTTATGCATTCATAACCTGAAAGTTTCATCCCTCTGTTACAAATATTGACGGTGTGAGACTCTGAGAAAGAAATACCCTGCCATGTAGTGTTGGGACAATTAATCGGAATCGGGAATCGGAAATATCGGAACTTTTGGGGTATCGGAATCGGTATCGGAATTGGAAAAATTTATGCATATTTTCCGATGCCAAAACGATTCCTTTATTTATATCCTTTTTTAAATTTTGATTCTGTTTAAAACAAAACATTTCACTACTATTAGTAATAATAAAATAATAGATATTTATTGATTTTAAACTACGAATAAAACTAAAATCCATAAATCACCCCCACACAAGTGTGCTTTTACGTTTGGAAAAAAAAAGTCTGTGTGCATTAAACACATGCTTTTTTTTTGTTATAGTAATTGGGAAAAATAACAACTTGATAGTTAAATATTTAAGAATTTATAAGAATTGGAATCGGAATCGATAATTGTATCGGAATCGGAAATTTAGTGCGGAATCGGTAATTGTATCGGGAATCGGGAAAAATATTAGAATCGTCCTATCACTATTGTCGTGGACGTGTGTCAGACACAGAGATGTATCACTGAATTCCTCCACGAAGAAAAAAATTGAACCAATCAACGTTCTCAGCGTTTGTTGAACGATGCATTTGCGTCATTTAATTCCTGACAAATGTGCTTTAAGAATGCTGAAGACTATGTAGAAAAATAAATTGTGGGGAACAAAATGTATCTCGTTTTAATTGTACCACTTCCGTCTTCGTAGATAATTGTTCCGACAATATAAATTAATGTTGAGTCGGCCTTCATATTCCGATGCAATTCCTTTAACATTCCATTGAAGTTGCGTTTGCTCTTGCTATGGTTTCAATTGCATACGCAGACAGACGGTAATACTACACATAGTATAGATTACAACGTTTTATTTAACATGGAGCGCGTCGATATTTGATGTTTTGATTTCTCTTTGATTTTGATTTCAATTTTAGCACTGGTTGCTCGTGAACTCTGTCGTTTCAAACGAGCGGAAATCATTTCCAATGGTCGAAAATGATGAGTTGGCGAGCGTATGTGAAATTTTTGCCTATTCTTTTGCACGTGAAGAGGGAATAATGGAGAGAGAGAGAGAGAGAGAGAGAGAGAGAGAGAGAGAGAAGGTGCCTATTCAAACCAGTAGCTGTTTGTTTTCGTTCGCACCGCATCTCTACTACCACAAGTGCCTTTCCATTTGTCCGTCTGTCTCTCTCCCCCTCCTCACCCTTCTCTCTCTCTCTCTCTCTCTCACACACACACACACATACACACACACACACACACACGCACACACACACACACACACACATTTGTATACAACTTTTATCACGCGAACATGAGTTTCCGTAAGATAGCCCAAGTTAATCCTTTTATGCATAACACAAATAAAAAATTCTCCGTAAATTCACATAAAACTCTTACTAAAATGATTGGTTCAATATTAAATACCGCTCTCCAAACGTTTGATATGCCGTAAAATATTTTTCATTTATTTCCTTTTATTTTCATAAATTTCTTTCTTTCGATTTTTAAGGAAGGAACGTAGAGGAATACGTTTCATCTCAATTATTAGTCGTTACGGGCTTTTCGAAAATCAACCCAACTTCAAGGTACGCGGGTTAAAGAACAAGTTGGATCAGGTACAAAGAATTTCGGTAAAACATAGTGCATGCAATTGCTTAACCTTGAAGTAGTAATTTTGGCTCTTTACATCAGGTGGCTTCAGGTCTTGTCTGGAACGATTGTGGACGCCTGTGAAACTCTGTTCCGCTTGTCTGTTTCCCTCACGACTTCAACCTGGATGTCTTCAAGTCCAACACAAACAAATTCCTGATGAACCGCCCCCCCCCTAAGTAATGACACCTTATCAACTCTCCAATACTATTGCTACACTATCCCATTGATTACTGTACACACAATAACCCTTATCCCCGAGTGGCCATTGGGCCTTGATAAGTGGTGAACTCCATGTACAAAAAAAAAAAAAAAAAAAAAATTGTATAAAGGTTGTAGCATGAATAAATATTTGAAGATAAATAAATAAATTTTTTTACTAAATGATTGGGTTCTAAAAATAGGGTTTGTCATGTGGTAAACGTTATCTGTTTCCTTTTATTTGCCAATATTTATTTCTTTACTTTTTTTCTATTATCTTAGGTGCATCCGTAACATTACAAAGACGGATTCTTGAATCCATGCAAATTATCCGGACAGCAGCTCAGAACGTAGGCAGCTCGAGTCTAGTTGATTTGTTAACACTTCGTAGAGATTCCGTCGTCCAAATGCCTCCGCTCGGTTTGTTATTGGCAGTTTCTATATCACTTCCCAATATGCTCAACCCATGATAGGAAACGTTATAGTCTCTCTCTCTCTGTGTATATATATATATATATATATATATATATATATATATATATATATAAAAGGAAACGTGTCTGTCTGTCTGTCTGTCTGTCTGTGTACATTTTCCTTCGCAATAACTCTGGTTATTTTCAGTCTACAGACTCGAAATTTGATATACAGCGTACTGAGATTTGGCGAAATCGATGTGATCCGTTTTCGGACAGAAATTTTGCTGTAAAGGGTCAAAGTTCAACGATTTTACCTTTGGGAACTCTACCAAAATCCTCCGACAATTTTGGGTCTAAACACTTGAAATTTTAGATATAGGTTCATTGGACATGGATCTAAATTAATAACTCGATTTGAGCCCAAAACAATAAATTTTAAGGGGTTATAATAGGGGTAAAAAAATTGGGCATTTTTTTTTCCTTTTGCTCAGCATACACCTCCAAACACCCGGGAAACGCCAGTATCTGTTTCGTAGCACAAAATCAACCACTTAATTATTAAATAAATCAGTGAATCTATTTTGTCCTTACCTCATCAAAAGAAACAGTAACTATTTATTCACCAAAAGGAAATAAAATGCATTTTGACATGATTAAAAAAATCCGAAAATTGAAAGAGAAGCTGCAAATACCTTATAGTTTGTTTCAATTACGCCATTTTGAACTTAGAAATAAAGTCACTACAACCCACATATTCGTATTAACAAATTACATTCATTTAGGTATATTCTACCAGAAATGTTTTATTTATTAATTAGTAAATTTATTATTTATAATTAATGCTTCGTATTTATCTAAATAACATCGATGATTATAACCTATCACACATGTTTATATATCCACCAAATTTATACGAAACATTTACTTGCAAATGCCAATTAAATTAAAGGAATAAATTGTAAGATGGTCAACATCATGAAATCTGGAATATAGACTCTTGTCATTTATTCATTATGTATATATATATATATATATATATATATATATATATATAATGAATAATTGACAAGAGTCTCTCTCTCTCTCTCTCTCTCTCTCTCTCTCTCTATATATATATATATATATATATATATATATATATATATATATATATATATATATTATATAATGAATAAATGACAAAAATCTATATTCCAAAATTCATGATGTTGACCATCTTATTATTTATTCCTTTAATTAAGTTGACATTTACAATTATTGAGAGTATCTGTTTCGTAGCGCAAAATCAATCACTTAATTAATAACTCGATTTGAGCCCAAAACAATAAATTTTAAGGGGTCATAACAGGGGTAAAAAAAAATTGACCTTTTTTTTCCTTTTGCTCAACATACACCTCCAAACACCCGGGAAACGCCAATCAGTGAATCTATTTTGCCCTTAACTTACCAGAAGAAACATCAACAATCAATGCATCAAAATTGCGCTACGAAACAGATACTGTCAAGAATTGTAGATGTCAACTGAATTAAAGGAATAAATAATAAGATGGTCAACATCATGAATTTTGGAATATAGTTTTTTGTCATTTATTCATTATATTGCTCTGTAATTACATTGAGCTTCTTAAATAAGGATTGGTATATGTTATAAAAAATATTTCTACAGATATATATTATTAATTAATAAGTATAGACATTGGTATGAGCAAAGTTATGTGTTCATCAACGTTTCGTCTTCATTTCGAGACTTCCTCTGGATGAATGAAATAAAGATAACAAAACACCAGTACAAGTATTTGAAATATATTTTTGATGTAATGAACTGTATGACCCTGTTCTTACTTTGTCTCTTACTCCTTCTCTCTCTCTCTCTCTCTCTCTCTTTCTCTCTCTCTCTCCTTTCTTAATCTCCCCCTCCCTTTCTCTCTCTCTCTCTCTCTCTCTCTCTCTCTCTCTCTCTCTCTCTGTCTCATCTTTCTTATCTAACGTGTTTTTTTTTTAAATTTGATACAAATAAACTTTGTATTCAATTTTTGTTTTTTAATGTAGTAGTTTTGGGATTTTTTCCTGACGCTTACATTACCGTGATATTCGTTTTCATCATACCCGAAAACCGATAAAAGTCGTAATTTCAAAGGTGAGTCTTAAGTTGGAAAAAAAGTAAAAATTTATCTTAGATATATAGCTGGAGAGAGACAATTAAATCCAGAGAGAATAAGGAATTAAGAAAGCTCCCTTTCGTAACCCCTTTTTCTAGACGGTAATATTCACCGGTCACGTGAAAGAGTCGCCATTTTTTCTCGATGATGGCCACAAAGAGGGTGTTTAATTTAATACAACGTTATAATTGAAAACTGCTCCCCGATGATAAAAGTCATAATTTTTTTTTTCCAATTTTTTTTTTTTTTAATCTGAAAGTTAAGTTTATAAATGATGATGATGAGATTAATCGGAGAAATATTTTAAAAAGTGTAATTCAGATGTGCTGGGCAATATCGTAGACGTCCATCTGCTATTTCTTTTTCATTTTTATTTCTTTCATTTTGTCTTTTTTCGTCTTTTTATTTCCCTGTATTCATCAACTCCATACCCTCCTCCTCCTCCTCTCTCTCTCTCTATCTCTCTCTCTTTCTCTCTATCGTTTTATCTCTCCGTCTATCTCCCATGGTTCCCAACTCTCTTTTCCCCAGCTCTCTCTTTCCTCCTCTCTCTTTCCCAACTCTCTTCCTACATTTCATAATACATTTTTTCTACACCTTTTTTTCTCTCATTCTTTTCTTCGTCTTTTCTTTCTTTTTTAAAATCTTATTTAGTTTATTTTCTTTTCCTCATATTTGCCAACGCCCTCATTTTTTTTCACCTGGAAGTCGCCACATATCAAGGCCCGGAAGCCACTCGGGGATAAGGGTTATTGCGTGCACAGTAATCAATGGGATAGTATCGTAGTGATTGTTAGTATTGGTGATTTGATAAAGTGTCTTACTTAAGGTGGCAGTTCGTCAGGAATTTGTTTATGTTGGACTTGAAGAAATCCAAGTTGTAGTCAGGTGGGAAACAGGCAGACGGAAGAGAGTTCCACTGGCGTGCACTTCTAAGAAAGAACCTTTGTTCATGGAATCTACGTTTTGGTTTTGGCACAGTTAAAGAGTGGGGAAAATTATTGACAGTGGTTTCAGCTAGACGGGTATTTATCGTGAAAGATTGGCGAGGGGGACGAGGGATTGGAATTCAAATGAGCACTTGCCATGGAAATAACGATAAAACAAAGACAGGCTCGCAACGTCTCTTCTGTGGGAGAGAGGTTGCAGGGAAGAGAAAAGGGCATCCCTCACTAAGCCACGAAGCCTATTTTGTACTCTGTCAAGGCAGCATAGGCTGGTTTTTAGCAGCTCCTGCCCAGATGTAACAGCAGTACTCCATCCTTGGACGTACTTGGTTTTTATACAGATAGAGAATTGCATCAATAGTGAGATATCTTCTGGAGCGACCTTGGCAACAGACTTGATGTACGTGTTCCATTTCGGGTAAGGAGTAAAGATCAATCTCAGAAGCTTATCAAAACATGGAGCCCCCCCCCTAGACGAGAGCCATCCATTTCAATTGATGCCAGATGGGGATCAGAGCATTGATGATGTAAGGATAGGAGCTTGGTTTTAGATGTATCCCCTCTCTTTAGCGTTCTACCCCTCTTTCCATTACCCCTCATCGATCCCCCCTCTCTCCCTTTCCTTGCTTTCTTCCTATCTTTCATAATACCTTTCTCCACTTTCTATATCTTTTTCCTCCCCTTCTTTTATCTACACATATTTTTCATTTATTTTTCCTTTGTCTTTTTTTTAATCTTATTTCTCATATTTGCCTACCCCTCATCCTCTCTCTCTCTCTTTCATTCTATCCCCCTTTCCATTGTCCCCTCATCGATCCTCTGCCCCCTCCTCTCTCCACCCGTGTTCTTCCTCTCTTTCATACTACCCTCCTCCACTTTATTCATCTTTTACTACCTCCTTCTTTTATCTACACATATTTTTCTTTCATTCTTTCCTTCGTCTTTTTAAATTTAAAAAAAAAATCTTATTTTCAGTTTTTCATTTCTTTATAGTTACCAATACTGGCATCCTACTCTCCCTATATCCTTCTCATTCCAGCCATTTTTATCCTCCAACTCTCTCTCTCTCTCTCTCTCTCTCTCTCTCTCTCTCTCTTCCCACTCCCCGTTTTCTTTTCATATTTCATAATATTCCTTTCTTCATATATTTTTTTTTTTACAATCTCGTTCTTTTGTCTACCTATATTTATTTGTTTATTTGATTCATTTATTTTTTTAATTCTCACGCCTTCCCGGTAACCAAGGAGATTAATAGCCATTAACACGAAAAAGCCTGCCTCAGATCCGAATGTCTTTTCCCCGTTACACCGAGGTCAGATACGAATGCAGTCTAGGGGTCAACCCTTTGAGCGAACGCAGATACAACCAAATGTCAATATGGCAGACAACATAAACTGAGAAAAACATAACTGATATGTATATATATATATATATATATATATATATATATATATGTGTGTGTGTGTGTGTGTGTGTGTGTGTGTGTGTGTGTGTGTGTGTGTGTGTGTACGTACGTATGTGTACGTTTTCTGGCTAAAGAGCATGTAACAATATATATATATATATTGTTACATATTGCTTGGTTTGTTTGTTTGTTTACTTTTCTTTCCATTCGTTTTTCAATACAGTCGAACGACTCTATCTTCACCATTAATTGATTCTACCAAGTTGTTTGAATCTAGATTTGTTCCAATGCGGGAGTTCATCTTTATTGTAACAAACAGTTTCGAACCAAGCAAAAAAAAAAAAAAAAAAAAAAAAAGTAAATAAATAAAATAAAAAAGTAAATAAATTAATCAAAAAAATAATAATAAAGAAAAAAGCACAGCGAAAAGCCAACATTTTCACGATATTTTTCCGATGACGTCATATTCTTATTTATGAAAAAATTCTACAATTATAAGCTGATTGGTAACCCACTGTTTTTGTTTAGACCAATCAGATTGGTCGAGATTTTAACCGTCGTGCGATGGGCTTGGCGGGTTTTTGAATGTTTTTTTATTTTCTCAGTTTCAGATACAGCAGCCGTAGAAGAAACATGGAACTCAACTCGCTTCGCTTGGCGCCTTTAACATTCGTCTCCTTGAGACTTTATTTTTAAAGCCTCAATGATTAGGTTACGTTATTATTATATATGTCTCCCAGAGACTTTTTGGTCAGAATTATTGACCTGTCTTAATGACAATTCCTTCAAATGAACATGCTTTATGAGCTTCTCTGATGTCGACTCTAGTCGAAAATTGAACCCATCATCAGAAGGCGTCATACCAACCCCTTCAAACGGCTGTAATTAATCCGATCTTCGAACAGTGCTGAACCCGAATTCCAACTCCATCTGAAGATAAAAGGACTATTACCTTTCGAGGTGTTACCAGCTTTCTTCAGAGTCAAAACAGGCTTTTCCTTTTTTGCAACAAATTTTTTAGGAATCCTTTATTGTAATTGTTCATAATTTTTTGCCACTATCTTGGGGCTAAAAACAGGTGAAACGAAAATTCTTACAATACAGAGATCAAGTGTTAGGCCCAGGAAGTGAGGAGGGGGAGGCACTTGATTTCTGAGAACCTCGACTGAAGTAAAAATGAAACAAATTTCTAGAGACTTGTTAATATATTTATTGAAAATGAGAAACAGATGATAGACAGAAAACAGAAACAGAGACATCTTCCCGTAGTTCAAAAACCACATATTCTTTCTCTGTATTGATTTAAAAATAAATAAATAAAATAGAAAAGATTTCGTGTCTCTGAGCCTGTGTTTCTCGCCTATACGTAACTTTGATAAATACACAGAGTTATTATTATTAATTAAAAATGGGCAGTAATTGTCTGTATTTTTAAGATGAGGTGTTTTCGTTTATTGAGATTGTCGGACTGACTTCCCCATCTTGGTTGTTATAGTCAGGTTTCGGCCGTTTTGCCCCCCGGCCTTAATCAGGTGTTTTGTATCGAACTGGGGAACCGTTTGTTAGGAAAATGGGTACTTATGTATTTTTAGTACCGCCCTAAAATAATAACATTTCGAAAGCCATACTTAATATGAGGAGGGTGTTTTCTAACTATTCTGTGCTTCCACCTAACAATTTAATAAAAAGAGATGTGAAATTTAAAAAAAAAAAAAAAAAAAAAAATTAAAAAATTAAAAAAAAAAAAAAATTAAAAAAAAAAAAAAAAAAAAATTAAAAAAAAAATAAATTAAAAAAAAATTAAAAAACGACTATTACCTTTCGAGGTGTTACCAGTTCTCTTCAGAGGCAAAATAGGCATTTTCTTTTTTTGCAACGAAAAACGAATAAAATTCGTGTGGAATTTTAGAGGTATGCTTTGTTGTAATTTTTAATTTGTTGCCAATGTCTTGGAGCAAAAACAGGCGAGAAGAGAATTTTTACAATATTTGCATTATTTAACGAGCAAATATAAAGGAGGAGGACATGCCTGGGAGGATGGCATCACGACGAACAAACATACGCT
>NC_136516.1:17129691-17139691 GCF_053919585.1 Euprymna scolopes
TATATATATATATATATATATATATATATATATATATATATATACATACATACATACATATATATATATTTATTTATTTAAAAATAAAGCATAAATTTTTAAATTCATTGAATGGCTAAAATTTGATATATATATGTATATATATATATATATATATATATATATATATATATATATATATATATATACATACATATATATATATACAGGCATGAATAAAAAGAATAGACACTCATAAAAACAGTTTGTTTCAAGAAACATATGATTTATAAAACAAAATAAAAAAAGTAAACGATCAGAAATTTAATAACTAATACTTGGTTGACATTTACTTTGCTGTTTTTAATGCTAGGATCCTTCTATGCATGGCATTGGTCAGTTGACGAATATAATCTTGAGGAATTTCTTGCCATGTCTGCATTAATTCGAAATGCCGCAAAGGTTTTCAGCTGGGTTTATATCTGGGGACTGACTTGACCATGGAATTTTATTAATCCAATTTTAGCGCAACCAATGTTGTGTCGCCCTAGCAGAGTGACAAGAAGCTCCGTCTTTCATAAATAGGGGGTTAACTTGGTTCATTTTACCACTTGAGAATATTAGTTTGAGTTCTTCATGTAATTATGAAAGATATTTAGCAAAATTGATGTTTCCTTCGCACTTCACGAGGTCTGAGTGATCAAATTGCACCCCATACCATAACCGAGAAACCCTCATGTTTTAGCGTTGGTTGCGGTCTTTTTAAGTGCAACTTTTTGCTGGGGAGCCTCCACCCCTACCCTGTCGGGAAATAATGCAAATCGTGACTATCAGATAAAAATGACATTGGTCCAAAAGGTCATAGGTCTCTCCACCATCTCCCGAGCCCAATCTTTTCTGCGCTTGATATTGGCAGGATGAAGAAGAGGTTTACTTCTTGCAACTCTATCATAGTAGCCAGCTTGTGACGATACCTGACAGCTGTGTTGGAACTGACACCAGCCTGTGTTGCAATATCAGAGACTTTGCACTGAGGATCCCCATCAACATTTCTTTTCACAAGGCGCAAGGTACTTTCAGAGGATCAGAGGGTACCTGGATAAGGTTTTATACACTCTTTGTCGTCTCTTGTGAATTGTAAGACCACTCTATTAACATTATAAAGGGGTTGTATTTATTTGCTTCCCCACTAAGCAAATCAGGCGCAAGTTTTTTTAATGTGGAGAGAAGGGGGAGGGGAAAAGGGGACCAGCTCCCGTGAGGTGGGAAATGGGAGCTGGATAGTGAGAGCCAGCTGGTATATAGGGTTGCCCCTACATGGACCAGGAGATTGCCACAAGGGCAATGGTCTTTGATTGCAGCATCTGCCGGAAAAGATACTACACTCTGAGGTATTTATTTGCTCCCCCACTGAGCAAATTAGGCACAAGGCCGATTTTTAAAGTGATGAGTGAAGGGGAAATGGGGACCAACTCCCCGGGGAGTAGGGGAGCTGGATAGTGACAATTGGTATGAAGGATTGCCCCTACATTGACCAAGGTCTTATATGTGGGATTGCCCCGACATATGGTCTTTGCTTGCAGTATCTGCCGGAACAGATGGTATTTATTTGCTCCCCCACTGAGCAAATTAGGCACAAGGCCGTTTTTAATGTGAGGTAAAAACCAGCTCCCCTAAAAGTAGGCAAATAGGGGGCACTCTGGTTACCAAAAATAATAATTGTCCCAGTATAGAGGGTTTCCCCTCCATTGACTGGTACAAATTATCTTAAGTGCAGCATCTGCCGGAACAGATGGTATTTATTTGCTCCCCCACTGAGCAAATTAGGCACAAGGCCGTTTTTAATGTGAGGTAAAAACCAGCTCCCCTAAAAGTAGGCAAAAAAGGGGGCACTCTGGTTACCAAAAATAATAAATGTCCCAGTATAGAGGGTTTCCCCTCCATTGACTGGTACAAATTATCTTAAGTGCAGCATCTGCCGGAACAGATGGTATTTATTTGCTCCCCCACTGAGCAAATTAGGCACAAGGCCGTTTTTAATGTGAGGTAAAAACCAGCTCCCCTAAAAGTAGGCAAAAAGGGGGCACTCTGGTTACCAAAAATAATAATTGTCCCAGTATAGAGGGTTTCCCCTCCATTGACTGGTACAAATCATCTTAAGTGCAGTATCTGCCGGAACAGATACTACACTTTGATCTTGGTCAAAAGGCCACAAAGGTGCCCCCGAAGGGTATTGAAAGATTTCCTGCTATGTGGCAATCTTCATGTTGCCCTACGAAATTCTGATAGGTCTGATGCTCCTTTGGTTTGTGGCATTTTTCAGTGTTGTTTGATGCAATTTTAATGAGATATTCCAAGTTATTTCATCACTATTCTTAGTTATTCTATTCCAAGTTATTTCATCACTATTCTTAGTTATTCTATTCCAAGTTATTTCATCACTATTCTTAGCTGCAAATATAAATAGGCATATATTAATCTCAGGGAAAATATTTATCTTAGTGTCTATTCTTTTCTGTCATTTCTGTAAAAATAAGTAAGCATAAAGTTAATGATTAAACAGAAGATTGAAACAGTCCATACAAAAAAATAAAAAAATAAAAAAATAGAAATATCAACTACTAGCAGACCGCCCGGCATTGCCCGGTCGTAAAATACGCTTAAATATGATATTGTAATTTATGCTGATTTCGTATTTATTATTATATTTAACCCAATATATAGTAATGATTTAAAAAGTTTAAAAATAAAAATGACTCGTGTGCCACCACCGAGAATCGAAATCAAAACGTTTAGCTTACGATTTACTTTTTTCCTTTGAAGTTAATACCTGAGTTATGAAGGCATATTTACTGCAAGGCTAAAAATTAAAATATGAACTAATAACTATTAGGTTGCGCATGCATATTCGTAATGCCGTCGTTCGACCTTCACCTGGAAAATTCCACTTTTTAAAAATTTTCCCACTTTTGCACCGATTTTCCCTGATTAAAACCCAAATATAAAGTTTGACATAGTTTCGAATATCCTATATATTAAGTTTCATGTCTGTAGACCAAAACCTTACAGAGAAGTTTGGTAGGCAAAATCTATTTAACAAATATATATATATATATACACATACATAAATATATATACAGAGAAAGAGGTTTGTGTTTACTATAAACTTTTTACGCAAATATTATGCAAGTATAAATCATGTAAAATATTTGCATGAATATAATTACACGTAATAGTTAACTAAATATGACCATCCCATAAGAAAACCGAAAAAATTTTTATAGGGAATTAATTAAAATGAATGTTTAAAAGAATATGCAAATTAGTTAAATCTTTTGCTGATGAATGCAAAAACATATAACAAAGTTTTTTCTTTCTTTTTAAATAAATTAAAAAAAGTGTTTTTAATATGAATATCAATAATCAAGTATTGCATCCCTCTACCTGTTATACAAGTATTTTAATGGTGAATGCTCTGATGAACTGCAAGCACTTGTGCCCCCAAGACGTAAATACCCTCAACAAACTCGACAAGCAGTTAAATCCCACCACTACACAGTAGAGGTCCCTAGATGTAAGAGAGCTTTCTACTCCAGTAGTTTCTTCCCCAGAACCGCTGGACTTTGGAATTCCATTCCGGCTCCCTGCTTTCCCAACTGTACTGACATGCAGAAGTTCAAGTGTAACGTGAACCGACATCTTACTGTCCAACTCCCTACATAGTATCCCAGTAGTTTATGTCTCTGATAGTAGCCCCCCTACATCAAAGAGGCAATGTGCCTTGTTTGGGTGAAAATGGAATTTAAAAAACATAAATAAATTTAAAAAGAAATACACACACACATACAAATATAGGAGTATAGATTAAAACTAACTAAAATATAGGAGTATAGATTAAAACTAACCCTGACCCTAACCCTGACCCTAACCCAAAGTAAGAGAGAAAAAACACCCGTCTAGCTGAATCCACTGTGAAAAATTTCCCCCACTCTATATCTGTGCCTAAATCAAAACGCAGATTCCATGAACAAAGCTTCTTTCTTAGAACTGCACGCCTGTGGAACTCTGTTCCGTCTGCCTGCTTCCCTCCGGACTACAACTTGGTTGTCTTCAAGTCCAATGTTAACAAATTCCTAATGAACCGCCCCCTTAAGTAAACATTTCAGCAAATCTCCTCACTAACGTAATGTACTTGCAATAACCCTTATCCCTGAGTGGCTTCCGGGCCTTGATAAGTGGTGATCACTGTGTAAAAAAAAAAAAAAAAGAGAGAAAGAATATGAACAAAAACGCTACTTTACTTGTTATGTATTTAAATTCGACTGCAAACACCTTAGATTCTAACAATCGAATATGAACTTAATAGATGACTCAACGGGTCGCTTTTATACTAGCGTTTTATTGAATATATATAAGCTACAAAAAAAGCTCTCTCTCTCTCTCTCTCTCTCTCTCTCTCTCTCTCTCTCTCTCTCCCCCTCTCTCTTCATCTAGCTATCTGTCTTTCTACTTACTTTTCTCTCGCACACTCTCCCACGTCACACCCGGGGACCCAGAGACACACCCATTAAAAACGCCCAAGCCGAAACCAAGTTTTTCTCAGCACGCATAAACGCGTATACATATACACCTTTCAAGTAATAAAATAATGTCTACCACGTAGACGTGCAGATTGCACATAGACTGGTGCGTACACGCATATACCCCCGCTCACACACATACACACACATATACAGACACACACCAAAGTTTCATACATCTCTTTCACCCACACACGCATACACACACACACACACATACACGCACACGCACACGTCACAGTTACAGTCACACACCTTTCATGTAGTTAAATAACATACGCAAATAGACATGCAAACATTTAGATGCACACACAGGCTGATGTGTGCACGCAGACACACACACATACACACACATACATCTCTATATCTCTCTCACGCACATACATACACACATACACACACAAACGTATGCTCTCTGACACACACAGACACAGAAACACGCACATGCACGTCAGAGACAGAAACAAGCTTTTTTTTTATCCCAAACAACACTCACGTACACGCACTAAGAAGCATTGATAACTGTAGACATACACACACACCAATAAATACTTCCTGTTATTCCTAACGCCGACAGTTCTCCCCACCCCCAACATCCACACATCAAAAAAAGGAATTGGTTGTACATCGTAATGCTAAGGCCTTTCCACTAAATATATGCGGAATACATAATGCAATTATTTATCGCAAAGACCATAAATCAAAATTCTCTTTGAGCTGAAAACGTTCGCCATTCGTGGGAGCGAGAGGAACGGTCATGCGTGATTGGAGCCAAAGAAATGGACAACAGGGATACAGAGCGTCTGCGCCGCCGCCACCACAAACTTCACCAAACAGCAGCAACAGCAGCAGCAGCAGCAGCAGCAGGGTTATCCGGTGCACAAAAATATAATCTGGGAATCAAGGTGGGTTGGGGTATGTTTGTTATTGGAATTAGTGGGCTTGTAGGGTTAGGTCAAACCTTGGCGGGGAGTAAGGGCCCCAGAATAATGCCCTTCTCTCTCTCTCTCTCTCTCTCTCTCTCTCTCTTCCCCATACCCCTCTCTCCCTCTCTCTCTTTCTCTCACACTCTTTCTCTTTGTCCCAGATCAACGCGATTTCCTCATAATGTGGTCCCTTGTACGACATAGGGGTATGAATAAGCGGAAACATAACACACTCATGCATTTTATATTCGAAAAAAAAAATCATTTTCATTTACCCTAAACAAGTCACACTGCCATTGTTGTAAGGGCCTACTCATAATTAGGGGCCATATCAACAGAGGCATCCTAAATGGGGAGTTGAGTAACAAGATGTTTATTAACATTATTTAAAAAATATTTCGCGTTGTGGTACAGACAGGGAAAACAGGAAATAAAGCAGAAATATTCTTGGACAGAAGAAACTATTAGACTTGAAAACTTTCCGACATCTAGGGACATCTACATTGAAGGGGTGGGATTTTGTTAGCTCTAGAGAGTATAAGTGCAGCGCATTCGATTGAAGCACTTGTAAAACAAGCACAGGAATGAAACATGGTGGAGATGCGATCGGGGCTAGAGCTCGGTAAACAGTGTGTAACCGATTAGATTAGAGTCTTTTTTGCGCCTTAAGATGTTCACCAGCCCATACATGGCAACAATACCTATGTAGCTGTGGATGCTGGGTTTATACAGATATGTGAGAAGTGTGAGAAGTTTTCTGTTGTGGTAGAGAGCACCCACCTTTTTTTGCGGCAGACTTGGCAGTATCTTCTATGTATTTGTTCCAATCCATGTGAATGTTAGACTGAGGAATTTAAATGAGTAACTATCAGATAGGGTGCTATTAGTCAGGACAATAGGTGATAGAAAATGCTTTTTGTAATTGTTAAAGGAAAGAAGTTTTGTCTTAGTAGCATTGGATATAACCATACATTTACTGCTTATAGATCGTTAGAGGCTAGAAAGCTTTTTACTCTAATAGTTTCTTCCAGAGCGTAACCAGGAAGGATCAAGGAGAGGGGGTCCAAGTTTTCGTAACAAAAATTTTACAAAATATGTTTCGTTCGTTTCGTTTTAGTAAAGTTTCGTTTCGTTTTGTTCGGTTTTTATTATAATCATGTAAACCTACAAATTGCATTGAAGATTTATATAACATGAAATTCAAATATTTTGATTGAGTCATGAAATTTTTTTAATAATTACTTTTTCAAATTACTCGACCTGATTAAAAAATACAATTTTTGGGTTGCCCTAATTGTAACGTTTCATGCTTCATAGTTTTTTGTAACCTTTTGCCACATTCTGGTTGCAATTAAATACTTATAGATCTAAGAAGCAACACGAAAATTAAATGAAACGATACAAATAAATAAATGAAAATAAATTAGTAAATATTTTGAACGAAACAGAACGGAACGAAACAGAACGGAACGAAACGCATCCAACCCTGCAAAATTTCCCTTAGAGGTAGGTAAACTTTGAGGCGTTATTGTGAAATGGCAGAGAAAATCGATTCGCAAACAGTAAATAATTCCCACATTAACAGGCAAGTTGTTTACAAGACAAATACCTATCTCCGGCTGCCCTACTGGTGCTTTAAATTAGTGGGAAAAATTTGGTCGACTTCTCCGCCGGGGATCTAAAAAACATTGCTGGCTATGCTCTTGAGTTTCTACCTCCCAACTGCTAGACTTTGAAAATTTTGCTTGTTTTTGTCTTCCCCTACTGTAGTAACATGCAGACATTTAAATGTAATGTAAACAAAAAACATCTCGCTGTTCAACTTCCTACTTAAAGTCTTCCTGTAGGTATGGTCCCTTTTGGAAAGCTGCAACGCTAATTTTAACTATCGCCACTTCTGACCCCTCTATACTCAGAGCCATTACGATCTGAAGCCCGTCTCTGTTTCTCCCCCGACTCTGACTGTGTCTGCTCTTTCTGACTACCAACTCTTGACTAACTGATACGTGTCTTTCAAGCTCTCTCCTAAGATCTACTCCATCTTATGTGACCTCTACGTCAGACTCTGGAAATCAGACCTATTTAAAAAATTTTGTTTGTGTTCTAACATTCTTTTCTATTAAAACATTTTAACATAAATAATTTAATTCGTAAATATTTTTTGCAATTGATACTTTTTTGGAATTCTATTTTTACAATTGTCAATAACGATCATAATAACCGTCGAACAGCACATCTTTCGGCATTGCTCAGCCAATATCTAACACGTGAATTATTGTATTATTTTATTAGTAGAAGGAACTGCGGAAATTCCACGGTTCTTTATTAGTCCATATAATTTATTGTTAATAATAATATTCCATGACTCTTCTTCTATCTATAATAATATTCTGTTTGTTCTTTCATAAGTTTTTCCGTGCGCAACTCTTTGGAAGAGATTAAATATAATTTTTGAAGGCCAAACTGTTTCAAAAAAAGCCAAATTCGCGAAACGTGACTTCCTGGCAACCTCACGCAAAAATTCGTTTTCCAATATCATAATCATAATCATAATAATATATGATAATTATTCTAATCTTGTTAGAAACGAACTAGTAACCGAAGAAAGAAGTCAGCGAAACTTTACGTAAAAAAAGGAAACATTCAAAAGAAACAGAGCAAAAAAAAAAAAATAAATAAATCTATATATTTGTAAAAGTGAAAGTGTCTGTCTGTCTGTGTATCTGTATGTCTGCGTACATTTTCCTTCGCAATAACTCTGTTAATTTTCAGTCTACAGACTCGAAATTTGATATACAGGGTACTGAGATTTGGGAAAATCGATGTGATCGGTTTTTGGCCAGAAATTTGGCTGTTAAGGGGTCACAGTTCAACGATTTGACCTTTGAGAACTCTACCAAACTCCTCCGACAATTTTCGGTCCAAACACTTGAAATTTTAGATATAGATTCATTGGACATGGATCTTAATAACTTGATTTGAGCCGAAAACAATAAATTTTAAGGGGTCATAATTTTTTTTTTTTTTTGCTCAACATACATCTCCAAATACCCGGGCAACGCCGGGCACCTATGCTAGTAAACAAATAAATAAATAAATAAATAATAATAATAATAATAATAATAATAAACTAACATTGTCTGACAAGAGGTGCTTGATAGAAGGAGTAAATTAAAGATTATCTAATACAATGTGATTTTATTATTCGTATTGAACTATGTAGCACAATATTAATTTCTGCGTATTTATTCGTACTTGTTAATTTATCCAAATTGGTTCAATTGTATATTTAAAATACAATGGATATTATTTCAATAAAAATGTAAATAAACTCATATTTGCTGCGTGTTATTGGAAGTTCTGTCCAAAAAAAAAAAAAAAAAAAAATTTTCTGCCTTATCTAGAAAATAAAAATCTGCTTTATGAAAACATATTTGTTGATTGAACATATTTCTCCTTCAGTGAAATTTCCACGGGTCGTCTTAGTAAAAATAATTGGTACTGCCAGTTTAATTTTTGTATTTTAAATAAGTAAAATAAACATGTATGTTGTTATTATCTAGGTGCTTTTTCGAAATAAGAATAGAAATCGATAGCAGAAAATTGAATTTCAATTAAAAACCAATATTATCGACTAATTATCACGTCGCAATTAGTCATTTTTCATTATTACATAAAACATGTACTTCCACGATTTCACGAGTTATTTATCCGCCATCATTTTTTAGAGCAGTTTATTCTAATTAATATTTGAGTATAAATTGCAATTTATTTCGAAATTAATTTTCTACTTTATCATTTTTCGTAATTTGGGGATATTTTACAAATTTCGACATGCCAATCGAGTTGATACAATTTGTTTTAATTGAAATTTGATATTTCGAGTTTCGAGCTTCTGTTCTTATACCGAAGAAACGCCTTTATTTATTAAAAAGTGTAGCAATTTAATTATTTTAACAAAAAATATTTTCTGTCTTTCAAATTTCGAAGGGGTCACAAAGTAATTAATTTTTCTCGCTTCTTTTTAATTATTAGAACAAAATTAAAATGACCAACAGATAAATCGAAACGCATTATTATGAATTAAATTTCATAATAAAATTATTTTAAATATTATTTTAAAAATCTTTCTGTTATATGCAAAAAAATTAATTCAATAGTATATATATATGAAAGTTGATACGAGAAAAGCACACACACACACACACACACACACACACACACACACACACATACGCGCGTGCGAGAGAGAGAGAACGGTCGCACAATTTAATTAAAATAGTTGATCATTGATAGATTTATTGGAATTCAATAATAGGTGACGTGGCCGACTCGCTCAAGGTTAAAAGAAAGTAGACGCACGCTGATTGGCTGGTTCAAACGCAGCGTCACAGAATGGCCGCCCAATAGAAACGGCTTGGAGGATTTGAAACGAAAGGTTTGTTTTATTTTATTTTATTTTAAATTTATAAAATCTCGAGGAATTTTACTTTCGGGCTTAGAAATATTTTAATC
>NC_136516.1:17144691-17182191 GCF_053919585.1 Euprymna scolopes
GACCTTATTTGGAGATGTCCTTACCACATGGAAGGCCATCTTTAATGTAGGCACATATTGCATGCCTATGGCGATTTTGGGGGCCAGATTTGGATGTTAAGTTAGAATATCCTTTAATTAAAAATTCTTCTAGCGAAATAGTCGGTCCAATGCCAGTTTAATACGGTTACGTATTTTCTAGACGAAATGAGGACATCATTTGATGAGAAGTCGGATTTATACCGTTTAATAATAGATCCAAATTAAACACAAAATGTGTTAACTCCAGGTGAGTAGTAAAATCTGTTCGCAAGCAGTCGAAAAATCAAGATTATTTCGAATCGTTAAAGTTTTTTTTTTTTTCACTTAGGTATAATTGAGCGGAAACGGAAGTAAAAAAAAAGGGGTGGGGGGGAATAAAAAAATGTGTTCATCACGCAGACAGATTGTCCTTGAAATAATTAAGTTATACGTCAAAGTACATTTTAACAGATACGCAGTCGGGCCGGATATAGTCCAGACAGAAAGCGAGATTTTTATTAGGTAGAAAACAAATATGTGAATGAAAGGAATATCAGTGTAAAAATAAAAATATAATATTAATTACAGGAAGCTGTTGCTGCTCCTCCTCCTGCTGCTGCTGCTGCTGCTAATAATAATAATAATAATAATAATAATAATAATAATAATAATGGCCACTGCCGGCGAGAAATCAATGGTAAGAGGCTGTTGCGATGATGCAAATTCATTTACAAATGTTACCGAAGGAGGTGGAGAGAACTGGACGTCTGGGGAGATTTGTTGTCACTCAGCCTCCAGAGAACACCAAAGGTTTCCAATCAGATCGTTTGCTCCATGTGAGCCAATAATAATAATAATAATAATAATAATAATAATAATAATAATAATAATAAACTCTTGCTCCCATGAGAGAAGACTCCTTGGCCTGCGGACAAAGATCAAACGGTAGTATCGGTTCTGTCCCATGGGAAGGCATTGTAACGCTGATGGACAACATCTTGATATTTGGTATATAAACTTTTTGTCATTCTTTTTCTTTGCCTTTTCTTTCATTTTCATCCCAAACAAGGCATTGTATCACTTTGATGTAGAGGCTAATATCTGGGACATAATTGCAGTAAAGTTGGGGAAGCAGGAACATGGAAGGGAATTTCAAAGCCTAGAACTCCTGGGGAAGAAACTATTAGATTAGAAGGATTTCTCACATCTACGGCTCTCTACTGTGTAGAGTTGGGACTTTGCTGCTGGTCTGGTTTGTCGGGGGTATTTACGTCGAGGGGGTACAAGGGCTTGTAGTTCGTCGGAACACCTGCCATTAAAATACTTGAAAAGCAGGAAGAAGGATGCAACATTTCGTCGATAGAACAGAGGTTGACGCTTAGTGACAGTTCTGGACCTATTAGTTTGGCGACTCTCTTTTGAACCCTGTCCAGGAGTGAGAGACTAGTAGCAGATGCACCAGCCCAAATATGACAACAATACTCCATACATGGGTGAATGGTGGCCTTATACAGGTACAGGATACTTTCTGGCGTTAGTAGCTTTCTAGCACGGTAGAGAGAGCCTACCTTCTTCGCAGCGGTCCTGGCAATGCTCTCAATGTAACTGTTCCAACTCATGTTTCCTGTGAACGTTAGGCCGAGAAGTTTAAAAGAAGTACTTTCAGATAAAGAGTCTTTGGCCATTGGTATCGGTGGTAGAGAAGGTTTCTTGTAATTATTGAAGGAAACAAGTTCAATCTTGGCAGCATTGAATGTGACCACCCATTTTTGTCCCCATTCCTCTACAGATTGGAGGTCATCCTCTAGTGTTTCTGCCATTTCTTTACATATATGTTCATTTGTTTTCCTGTCGTGCCTGTCATAGAGCGTGGTGTTATCAGCATATATACCCATCTCAGAGGCAATTTTGTCGGGGAGGTCAT
Source organism: Euprymna scolopes (assembly GCF_053919585.1). Taxonomy (NCBI): domain Eukaryota; kingdom Metazoa; phylum Mollusca; class Cephalopoda; order Sepiida; family Sepiolidae; genus Euprymna; species Euprymna scolopes. The sequence continues at coordinate 17,146,616 of NC_136516.1, forward strand.
TTATGAATATTAGGAATAATAAAGGTCCAAGGATAGACCCCCGAGGCACTCCCGCATTTATATCATATTGTTTAGATGTACGACTGTCGAGGAGAACCTGGATTTTTTCTTATCTAAGAAGAAATTTAATTATGTTAGGTATTCTTCCAGTGATACCGTATGATTTGATTTTCCTGAGAAGACCTTCATGCCATACACTGTCAAAAGCCTTAGATATATCTAGAGCTACCGCTCTACTCTCCTCTGCTTTGCCCAGTGAATGGTATATACGTTCAGAGATTAGTTAGGATGTCCTTCACGCCATACCCTGTCAAAAGCGAACAGTGGCCTTATGAAGGTATAGGATTCTCTCAGGCATAATAAACTTTCTGGTACGGTAGAGAGAGCCCACTGGGTAATTCCCTTGATGTATCTGCTCCAACTCATGTTCCATGTGAACGTTAAGCTGGGGAGTTTGAAGAAGGTACTTTGTAGTATTAGTCATAGCTATTGGTGACTGAGAAGTTTTCTTGTAATTATCAAAGGAAACAAGCTTAGTCTTAGCAGCATAGAATGTGACCATCCATTTTTGTCCTCATTCTACTTTTATTGGTATATGCTCTGTAGTTACATCGAGCTTCATGAATTAAAGGATTGGTATAAATAAAAAGTGAAATATAATTGAATAAGCATATTATATATATATATATATATATATATATATATATATATATATATATATATATATATATATATATATATATATATATATGTTGCTTGAAAAGCCCAAATTTCTATACAGTGATATTTGGTATAACCGTGTTTTACAATATACAAGATTCAAACAAGCCCGGATGACCCACAATATTCTCACGGGTGAGATTTGCCGTGAGGTCTATTCTTTGCTAATGGAGTCAGAGATTGCTTCGTGGCCGGGTTCGAATCTCCCGACCAGTAGTAATTGTGTCACCTTGCACTGATGATTCCCGAAATGTAAATAAAAGCATTACCCCCTCCCCAACATACACACACAACGTCCACCATATCTTTATGTAGCTAGAATGAAAGTCTGCCAGATTCCCACTTCCGATATGACCTTAAGAGCGGTAGGTCGCTGTTTCCAGACTCTTAAGCTAAGGTTACAAAATGTGTCTATCTAACTTTTGAACCTAATTTGTGTTAATTACCGCTAACTGTTTTCTTATTACAGCTTTGACTTAAAAACTCGTAACTCAATTTTAACTATCTTGCTTTTTTTTTTGTTCTGAAATCTTTGTCAAATATGCTATTAACCAAAATTGTCTTGTTACATGTAAAACGGAAAGAAAAACAGTCAACTATGAAAACGAGAACCTCCCAAATGAAAATCTTGAATAATTATCTAAACTCAAATGTAAATTAATATTAAGCCGACTTCACAACTTGATAAAAGTTCATTATTGGATTTTAATTATAAGGTGAAGCTCGAATGATTACAACTCAAGATAGATAACGCCTAAAACATCCACCCATTAATATGGGAGGGGAGATTATCTTCAAAAGCGTCCTGAATTGATAATTGAGCATCGTACTTATACTAAGTATATATCAATAAGCCCCTTGTACCCATTTCCCCTATTTCTTTTTTTTAATGGAGAGTAGATAATACAGTGGATGTGTTATCAGCAGCTCCAGTAACTCTCGCTTCTCCTTTTTTATCCCTCAGCCCTCATACAAATGAGTGATTTTTCTGACAAAGGGTGAAGAAAAAGCTGCTTCAAAGGTCGGTAGTACTTGATGAACAGTAGTCTGAGAAGCCGGAAATCTTTCAGTCTCTATGTCTATCCTTGTGGCATGTCACTAGTAAGGGTGCTAGAGGTAAACGTTTCGTCTGGGCTGACGTTATCCGCCTGATAGTCAGGGACCCGAACCTTGGATTAACCACTAAGGAGGCTGTCCTATCAGCAGGTGCAAAGTACTGGGACTGCTGTATTGCCATTTAGTAAATGGATTCTGGACCATGCAGTAGTCTCTGGTGGGGCCTCTCAATGCCATACTAGTGGGTAATTGTTACGGCTTTGCCTTTTCATGTGCTACAAAAAAAATCCTGTCCTTTTCTCTCTTACTTTCCCTCTCTATCCTGCTCTAACCAAGTATGCCGACCTGTTCAGGAATAAGCGGAATATTCAGTGTAGCTTAATCGCCATATATATATATATATATAAATTACTATATATATATATATATATATATATATATATATATATATATATATATATATATATATATATATAACGAAGGTAGATAGAAGAAAAAAGAAGAAATTAAATTCTATACAAAGAGGCTTATCGGGGTAATATAAAACTCACTAAATTTCAATAGAGCTTATATAGGAGATACTAGAAGTGGAAAATTAATTCACAAACATTATATACTGGAAAATATAGAATGAGTCATTTATTTAATAAGGATGTACATGGATTTATTTGGGGGATAAAGGGGACTCTTTATGCCAGGGTATTTCGAAGCCTAACGCTTCTCACCAGAATAATAGCGACTTTCATCATTTAAAACTATGATAGAAAACCTATACTCCCTTTTACAGTACACTTTATATAGTACACTCCTCCTTTATCTTAGAATTCAATATAGTTCCCCCTAACATCATAATTTTTTTTATTTATTTATTTCATTTCTGATGATTCCTCGCTAGACGTCACATCCCCAGTATGTTAGCTAGCACCTTTTCTACTCCTCGGATGAGAAGCATTAGGCTTCGAAATACCTTGGTATAAAGAGTCCCCTTTATCCGCCAAATAAATGTATATATATCCTTATTGAATGAATGACTCATTCTATATTTTCTAATATACAGTGTTTGTGAATTCATTTTTTCATTTTCCACTCCTATTGTTATATATATATATATATATATATATATATATATATATATATATATATATATATATATATATATATATACACACACACACACATATATATACATATTTAGCAAGATGATTGATAATTTATAATTAAGATTAAAAATGAAAAATCAGTTTCATAAGAAGGAACACAACAAAGTTAATAAATTGTACGATCGTTTCGGAAACGATGTTTTTATTGAGATAGACATTAAGTCATGGGCAATAATTTCAACATGTATTTTTTTTAAAACAAAGTCTCCTCATCAGCAAAAATATTGGGTGTTTATATATATATATATATATATATATATATATATATATATATATATATATATATATATATATATATATATATATATGCAGCCGTTGAGAGGAAGCGGATCTGCCAGGAAAGTTTGAGAGGTAAATAGAACTATTTAATCTATAAGTTATTAAATAAGTCTGTTAAGCGTTATGATTTGTTCTATGCTTATATTTTTAAAAGTTGGTTGGTATTAAACTGATAACGTGTATCATCAAACGCAATGATAAACATATTGCAGTCTGCAATATTTATTTCTTTGTTTTTAATAATTGAAAACGATATGATTCAACTATTTCGCCGGACTCCGGCCTTCTTCGGTTAGATATAGACATTGTTATTTTTATTTATTTTTTTCTGTTAACGATTAAACTATATTAAATTTAATGTGCGAAAACAACTAAATATAGTGACATTCTTTTCGATTTCAATTTGGAAACTCGTATAATTTATGGTGTTATTTTGTTAGAATTTAATTTGATATTTCTCTTTATAAATATATAATTATTTTTTGCATGTTTTTCCAGGTTAATCCATGTGAAGATACTATTTTCAGTGCAAACTACTATTTCATCTTGATGTTTTTTTTTCAATTTATTGCGAATGATATTATGTATTGCTAAAAAAAAGGTCATATTTTAAAGAAATTAATTATTAATATGGTTAGCCTAATATAGAGTTTTTAATGTTACTGAATTTATTAAGATGAGGAGTCGTTATGCGTATTATTTGGAATCTTCGGACTACTGTTCTCACCTCGAGTGTCATTTTCACAACGTTTCGGCCTATGTAACCTCTGAGCTGCTTCATGTGTATCTTGGCAAACGCGATGATGTTTCTGTCGAACTCGGGAATCTGAATGGAATTTCAAATGGAACTCTTTATTTACTCCACGGGGGTAGCGTGACTGGATAAGTAATTCGCCACTGTACCTTTTGAACTCTCACTGTTGTGGAGCGGGGGTTCCTATGGGGACAAATATAACGGGGTACATTTTGGTACATATATAACAGAGACCCAGAAGAGGGATAACGACGATGATGACAATACTGAGGGAGTGACGTTTATATTCTTGGTATATCATGACCACTGTGATGATAATTCTTTTATCATATTATGATACGAAGTTGAAACATTTATACAGTTGTTGTTGAACAGAGGAGGGGAGATATATTACTGAAGTGTGGAGGAGGGAGACACATTATTTGGAAGGGGGTTACACAAGATGATAGATAAACAAAACGCATTTACCTTTCAGTAATAATGACGTCACGAAGACAAACAGTTACAAAATATGGATGGTGACTTCTTTATTCATCAGCCGGCCGATTGATGACAGGAATTCAAGCTTGTATAGCTACGTGGTCTACTCTTCCCCCCTTCGCCTCTAAAGAGATCAGCTTAAAAAATTCACACAAATGTATTTTATGTGCCTAGGAATGTTCTTAGATAGGGGTTGTGTCGAAATGCCTTCGATAAGTATCGAAAATTTATAATAAAAAATGATAATGTCATTTATATTCAGAGAGAGACATTTATATTCTTGGTGCATCATGACGACTGCAATAATAATTTTGTTATCATATGATAATACGGAGCTGACACATTTATGCAGTTCTTGTTAACTCAGAGGATATATATATATATATATATATATATATATAATTATATAGCTTTATCTATCTATATATATATCTATATATATCTATCATGTCAAATCACGTGAGATCACCTTTTTCTTCAACCTATTCCCTCTGCTTCACTTTTTGTTATCAAGTAAGATCTTTGACTTACTTGCAGTTTAATCAAATACTTTTGCAAGCAAAATCCGATCCCGCATTTTGCTAATTCCTACCCTTTGATGAGAAGGAAAGTATTTCTTCGAAACTCCGCGGATTACAGTGTTTCCTTTTCAAATTAAATACGTTTTTAACTCTTTTTCTAAGTGGTTTTTAACATGTTTTATTAACTATTTGCTCTTATATATATCTATAGATATATCTATATATGTATACATATCTATATATAAATATATATATATATATATATATATATATATATAGATAGATAGATAGATAGATAGATATTCATATTCTTGGTACATCATGACCACTGTGATGATAATTTTTTGACCATATTATAACACGGTACTGAAAAATTTATACAGTTCTTGTTAACGCAGAGGAGGGGGCACATTACTTGAGGGGGGAAAGTTCCTTAAAGATGATGATCAAAACACATTTACCTTTTCAGTTTGGTGGAATGACGACATGAAGACAAACAGTTACAAAATATAAATGGTGATTTCTTTATTCCTTAGACAGCCGATTGATGATGTCAGGAATTCAAACTTATACATCTACACGATCTCTCTTCCACCCTTCATATCTGAGGACATCAGCTTCACTCTCTGACCCTCCCCCTCTCTCTGGCTGCGAATGTAACTCTAAGATTCTGATTCTAATGAACCAACTACGAACCCCATTTCAATATGTTGAGAATCTCCTTTATTTGTGACGTCAGAGATGTGCTGTTAGCCAACGTGACTAAATTTCAAGTGGATTTTGCATGTGTCTGTCCAAACACATTTTTGGCAAACAAAGAATTCCCAATTTTAATTGTTCAATATTGTTTAATTGTACATGTTTAGGATAACGGGGGTTCATATCGGAGGCACATATAATAGGGATTCATAATAACAATGATAATGACAATACTGAGAGAGTGACGTTTATATTCTTGCTACATCACGGCGTCTGTGATGATAATTCTTTTATCATATTATAGTACGGTACTGAGACATTTATACAATTGTTGTTAACACAGAGGAGGGGCACATTATTTGAGGGGGAGTAATACAAAGTTCATTAAAGAAATTATATATATATATATATATATACATATATATATAGTAATTTATAAAATATATATGGCGATTAAGCTGTAGAAGAGAAATAACAAATAACTGTGTTCATAAAGTAAAATTTACTCTAGGATAGCGATACAAAATAGTTTTAAAACTAACAAAAACAATAGAAAATAAACAAATAACTAAATTAAATAAACATGAATATACATAAACGATCACACATATATGTATGTATATATATATATGTATATATATGTGCATATATGTATGTACATATATGTATATTTATATATATATATATATATATATATATATATATATATATATATAAATGTCTGCCTTAAACCACTAAACTAGCTTTAAAATAGATTCTTTGTTCGATAAAATGCATACCCATTGGCTGTTAGGAAGGGGCGCGGTGGATACTAGAAAGCTGATTGGCTAACTAAAATCCTCAACAGAAGAGGACCATATAAAAACGATAAACAACCACAGAATTCGCGCATAAGCCTGACGAATCCTAGAATGGATGAAACGCCAAATATTCAGTGTACCTTAATCGCCATATATATTTTATAAATTACTAACTAGCTCTACCTACCTATTGAGCACTTTTGAAGTAAATACTTAAAGTTTACGCATAAATCTATACTTTCGTATATTAATTTTATGTGAGTAAATGAAGTAGTTATATATATATATATATATATATATATATATATATATATATATATATATATATATATATATATATACCCCAAACATCTGGCCTTTATGAAAGGGAGACAAAAACTTGCTGCAATGGTTACAAATGATCTTAATAACAGCAAGGGGAGACTTGATTCCAAATATTTCTCATGTGTTATATCTCCCCTCTTTTGGAAATAGGGTACGATTATGAATATCTCCAGTATTAAATAATCCTCATACACTGTGAAATTTACTTATATATGAAAACCAAAGAGGGGGAGATATAGCATCTGAGAAATATTTGGAATCAAGGCTCCCCTTTCTGCTATTTCGGATCATTTGAAACCATAGCAGAAAATTTTTTGTCTCCCTTTCATCAAGATCAGAAGTTTTTGGGAAATATCAGGTATTTTGTAATTCATATCCAAATCTAGCAATACAAATGACTATGATTGAAATATTCGTAAAGGTACAGTATCTTTCTATCCACGGAAAATCCTTTAAAATTACTACTATTCTAGGCTTTCGAGGGTCCCGAAAACGAAAATAACAGTAAAAATCCCAGGAAACGAGTAGTTTCCAATATGTGAAGAAATTATAAAGTGGGGGATCACTTTTCTATATTAATTTAACGTAAAATAAACATCCACTTATAGCAAAGGTGGCTATAAAGTGGGTGCTCATTTTACGTATAATTAATATAGAAAAGTGATCCCCAATTACTTGAAACGGTATTGTGCGACCTTTAGAGCAAATATCATATAGCTTACCACACAATTCAGAAGATTAGCTTTCCAACGAGCCTTCATTTGCTAAATTCTGATCAGTAGTAGCCGAGATTTCGCACTTATAAAATGTCCTCAAAAAGTGGTATATATATATATATATATATATATATATATATATATATATATATATATATATATATATATACTCGTCGCCAAATTTAATATTAAAATACTCATATCTTCGGTACTATGGGACGAAACGACATGAAACTTATTAAAATACTATTCTGTGGTTGAAATTTTATGACAATTGGTTAAAAATTACCTATATTTTCAAATCAATAAAATATGCTCAAATTAGCATACATATATATGTATAGTGTCCTGTAAGCCAGCTTTAGTTTTGCTGTTGTAGGATGAATTTGCTTCGGATTTATTTTTTTTTTTGCGTGGTTGTTTCCCCTATGGCCTTGCCAGGCCACTAATATACATGCAGGCCGCCCGACATTATCTGGAGTCAAAATACGCTTAAATATGATATTTTAATTCATGCAGATTTCGTATTTATCATCATATTATATTGGATTCAATGATTTAAAAGGTAAAAAAAAAAAAATTACTCGTGCGTCACTATTGAGAATCGAAACCAAAACGTTTAGTTTACGATTTTCTTTTTCATTTGACGTTAATGCCTAAGCTATTAATAAATGTTTGCTGTAAGGTTAAGAATTAAAACATGAACCAATAGCTACTACGTTATGCATGCATATTCGAAATGCCGTCGTTCGACCTCCACCTAGCAAAATCCATTTTTTTAATTTTCACACTTTTGCACCGACTTTCCTCAGCTGAGCCGAACTCATGCGAAACTTTATATTTGGATTTTAGCTGAGGAAAATCGGCGCAAAAGTGTGAAAATTAAAAAATAAAAAATGGACTTTGCTAGGGGTTTCATGTCTGTACACCAAAAACCGACGGAAAAGTTTGGTAGCCAAATTTTTCAAACAAATCTATATACGCATACATAAAGAGGTGTGTATTTACTTTAAACATTTTACGCAAATATTATGCAAGTATAAATCATATAGAATATCTGCATGAATATAATTACACGTAATGTTAGAGAATGGATCGAGAGAGAGAGAGGGGAGAGAGGGGGAGGTGTAAATTATATTGTAGACACGTTGACCGGAAGTCAAGATCAGCTGATCAGATTGCGTGTGAGTCACGTGATAAGGTTAGCTGAATCGTTGAGATTTGGTTTGCACTTAGAAGGCGACGGACGGCTTCACAGACATCTCCTCCCCTCCACTGGGGGGGGGGAGGGGATGCCGACGTGTGTAGAAATGAGGCCAAGACAAACCACGCAAGCCAGGAATTCACTTTCCATCCTTCTGCGAGACATCTGGAAAGTGAAATCTATATATATAAAAGGCAAAATGTGTGTGACCATTTCGTGTATGTCTTCAAAAGGCTTTTCGAGCACACGCCCCCGGGTTCGTTACTATCGCTTTCAACTGTTTATATGGGTCCTATATCATAATATGTACGATTTGGGAACGCGGGTCGTCTCTAGATTTATTTACGTCGACTTTTATGAGATTCGCGCTATTTCGCTTTGTGCCCGGTTTGTCCTGCATTTTAGTATGAATACAATGAAAAACGTTGGGTTCTCGGTTTTCGCTCTGCTTCCCCCCCTTCCCACCATCATCTGGGGAAAGTGAAAACTAAAACTAATGATCCCGCGATGACCTCGTTTAGCGTCGTCCTGTCAATCAAACCTCTTTTAGCTTTATAAGCTTTAACTTAACACGTTAATCAATTACTCTCACTCGTGGTCGAGACCGTTAAGTATTGGCATTGGTTTCCACCTCCGCATCAAAGCTTCCGGTTCAATCCCTCCTTCCGACCAAATGTTTTTTTTTATTACTTCGCTTATTCTTTAGTTTACCCCCCCCCCATACACAGGTTTATTTATGCTATTTTTTTAGGTTTTGGTTTTGGATTTTTTTTTTACATCGTCTTTTTTATAATATTTAAGCAGGATTATTAATTACCCCCCCCCTCATACACACACCTACAAATACCCGGGCAACGCCGGGTACCCCCTAGTCTTCTATATATATAAAAGGCAAAATGTGTGTGACCATTTCGTGTATGTCTTCAAAAGGCTTTTCGAGCACACGGTTTCGATGTCGTTACGATCGCTTACAACTGTTTATATGGGTCCTAAATAATAATATGTACGATTTGGGAAAGTGCGTCGCATCTAGAATTATTTACGTCGACTTTTACAAAATTATTGCTATTTTGGCTTCTCGCATGTTGATGAGGCTTTTTCGTATAAAAAGCGAAACTAATTCAAAGTTAACAACGAACAACGTTCTTGGCATTTCGCCGGGAAATGTCCAGAAGCAATCAGCTTTGATCATTGTTGTACATCAGACAATTGTTATTCAATCTGGACAATTGGGAGCTGGTTCCCCTCCCCCCAACATCTGTTGGGGGAAAAAAACAAAAACAGTCAAACTTGGGTAAACAACTGCGTGACTTCTATTTGACCTTCTTAATTAGGTCAAATGGAAGCAGCAGAGTTGACTTTTATTGCGCACGCCCCTTTTTATAGTTTAATAAATAAATTCAAACCTGAGTATGTTGTATGTATGTCGCTGTGGCCTAATGGGTAACGTCTCCCGTTTTTTTTTTTCACACATTAATTTCCAACTCAAGGGTACGGGTTCGATTCTCATACTTACCTACCAAAACATTTTCTTTATTTACCTCCCCCCCCCGAGTTTTGATTTACCTCAAGACACCCGGGGATCGCCGGGTACTCCCCGCTAGTAAACTATAAAACCAATTCCTTGTCTTGGAGTGAAATGAATCTTCGTCCAAAAACAGGTACCAGTCCACCTCCAAGACACGAGATGATTCCAGATGGACAAACATCGACGACGCAGAAGGTATGTCAAAAAAAATACATGTACCACACACACACACATACACATGCACACACGCACATACACACACAAGGGCATATGAACATATCATTTAATAGACTGAACAACTAGATAATCACACTACGTTAACTCTGACTAGACGATCACACACGATCGCCTTTATGATACAACAACACAGCAAATACAACAGCAATAGTTAACTAGAAATTATCATAAAAACGAAAAAAACTAATAGGGAACTAATTAAAATGAATGTTTAAAAAAATATGCAAATTAGCTAGATCTTTTGCAGATTAATGAAATTCAACGATCCATATATAACAAAGTTGTATTTTCTTTTTAAATAAATAAATAAATAAATAGAAAAAAGGGGTTTAGCATGAATATCAATACACAACAAACCCAAATTTATAGGAGTATATATATATATATATATATATATATATATATATATATATATATATATATATATATATATCATTATTTACTTAATACTGTATATATTATCTATTGTTTATAATTAACGGCTCCACGATCGTGTTAAATTATATACGATGTTTACTTAGTAAATTGATTCCGAATTTCCGAGCTCGACAGAAACATTCCCGAACTCGACAAGGTGCACCTGAAGAAGGTCGGAAGTCACATCAACCGAAACGTTGTGAAAATGACTCTCAAGATGAGAACAGGAGTTCGAAAAATCCAAATAGTACTGATACGGTTTTAAGTTTATTTTTATGAAAATAAATAAATAAAGAAATAAATAATGAAAAAAAAAAAAAAACTGATAAAACGAACAAAAAATCTTTAATGAATAAAATGTTTTGGCGTGTCTTAATTATAATAGAGAAATTTGAAAATCGAAAAATTGAATTCCAAGTAAAACCAATGGAGTCTACTTAATTGTCATGTCGCTGTAATGAACATATCCAAAATTTAGGAAAAAAAACAAACAAACGATGAGGCAGAAAATTAATTATTAATGAAAGCAGTTTTAGAAGACAATTAGCTAAAATTGAGTTTTGCTAAATCGACCTAAGATTTCAGAAAATTATTACCTCCTTATTACGAACCGTACCCTCCAGTTTTTTATTTTTTATTTGAGAAATCTTCGATGTTTTCTAATTGTCAAAAACTTTTGTGAATGGAATCATGATTAAGTTCTGTTTCTGTGATACTATTGTATACCCCCCTTCACCCCTCAAGTGGTAGGAAGTAGAAGAGAAATGAAAAAGGATATATAGCAAATAAACAAAGTAGGTTTATCGGTACACACAAAAAAAATAGGAAATAGGGTTTATCAGTAGACAATAGACAGAAAGGTAGACAAAAGAAACTTGATATGGGGTTGTTGGTCAGGGTACTGGCAACAAAAGGATCGAACGATAGATTTAGTTTAATGACAGTTGAGGAGTGGTTTACAGGCAATGAGTTTTCACGTCAATCCAGTTGTCGACAACGGACACTCGACAATAGTCGTGAGTCAAACAGTTGTAAGCTGGACATAGGTGAAGACGGATTGTGGCCAGGAGCTAATGGAGAAATGAACTGATGAATCGAACTAAACGGCATCGACAATAAATGTGATCCTTAGCGTGTAGGGGTTTGATGATACAACGAATAAGTAAAGTGGTAGAGTATATGTTTTCTTTTCTTTCCCTTGTTTGGTGCCTTTGCGCTCCCCACGATGGTTACCAATGCGAGAAATCTTCACGTGACGGCCATAACAAGAATGGAAAATCCGTGGCACACAATGTTGGGGTTGGCAACTTGTCGCGTGAGGGAATGTGGTCTAACATTGTAATGTTATCCAGGAACCAACACATTGTAGCCTCAGTCACAAAGAAACAAGTAATAGAAAAGAACTTCAACTCGCTTTTTTTGTTGTACAACGACATTTATTTCCTCATTTTCTAGTTACAACTGTGACGTCACTTGCGTTATCATCATCCCGAACGTCATCCATGCTGCTAATGTGATCTCGAACATTATTCCCGTTTCTAACGTGATCTCCTTCACTATTTCCCAACCGGTAATGCAATCTCGCATAATTTTGCATACATGCGACCGCGCTATGTTACAGCATTTTCACCTGTTTATAAAAAATTACACTGCGTGCTCTGACAAAGTTTTGAGTTCAGATTAAACCAAAATTGCATACCATCAGCTAATAAAGAATTTCTTATTACATACCATTAAGTAATCAAGAATATCTTATTGCGTACCATCAGCTAATTAAGAATTTCTTATTACATACCATCAGCTAATAAAGAATTTCTTATTGCATACCATTCACTAATCAGGAATATCTTATTACATACCATCAGCTAATTAAGAATTTCTTATTACATACCATCAGCTAATTAAGATTTTCTTATTACATACCATCAGCTAATTAAGAATTTCTCATTGAATACCATCAGCTAATCAAAGAATTTCTTATTACATACCATCAGCTAATTAAGAAAGTGTTATTGCATACCATCAGCTAATCAAGAATTTCTTATTACATACCATCAGATAATTAAGAATTTCTTATGGAATACCATCAGCTAATTAAGAATTTCATATTGCATACCATCAGCAATTAAAGAATTTCTTATAACATACCATGAGCTAATTAAGAATGTCTCATTGAATACCATCAGCTAATTAAGAATTTCTTATGGAATACCGTCAGATAATTAAGAATTTCTTATTACATACCATCAGCTAATTTAGAACTTCTCATTACATACTATCAGCTAATAAAGAATTTCTTATTGAATACCATCAACTAATTAAGAATGTTTTACTGCATACCATCAGCTAATCAAGAATTTCTTATGGCATACCATCAGCTAATTAAGAATGTTTTATTGCATACCATCAGCTAATGCAGAATTTCTCATTGCATACCATCAGCTGATCAAGAATATCTTATTGCATACCATCAGCTAATTAGACTTTCTTATTACATACCATCAGCTAATCAAGAATTTCTTAATACATACCATCAGCTAATCAAGAATTTCTAATTGCATACCATCAGCTAATTAAGAATTTCTTATTGCATACCATCAGCTAATCAAAATTTCTTATTACATACCATCAGCTAATTAAAAATTTCTTATTACATACCATCAGTAATTAAGAATTTCTTATTACATACCATCAGCTAATTAGAATTTCTTATTACATACCATCAGCTAATCAAGAATTTCTTATTGCATACCATCAGCTTATCAAGAATTTCTTATTACATACCATAAGCTAATTAAGAATTTCTCATTACATACCATCAGCTAATTAAGAATTTTGTTATTGTATACCATCAGCTAATCAAGAATTTCTTATTGCATACCATCAGCTAATTAGAATTTCTTATTACATACCATCAGCTAATCAAGAATTTCTTGTTACATACCATCAGCTAATTAGAATTTCTTATTGAATACCATCAGTTAATTAAGAATTTCTTATTCCATACCAGCACCTTATTGAAAATTTCTTGTCGCATACCATTAACTAATTAAGAATTCCTTATTGCATACCATCAGCCAATAAAGCATTTTTCATTGCATACCATCAGCTAATTAAGAATTAATTAAGTTATTATTCCTATCTGTTTAGTTGCTGAGATACATATCCTATAACTATTTTTCACTTTTTTTCAACCGAATCAAGGCGTATTGCAACTTTGAAGCAAAGTGCTACTAATTGCGACTACAGGGGACTATATGGGGGGAGGACGTCATGCTTCAAGATGTTTTTTTTCGTTACTTCTGCATGTCAGTAAAGTGGAGAACACAAGCAACAGGGAGGGAATTCCAATCTCCGGCAATCAAGGAGACGTAACTACTAGAGTAAATTGTCTTTCCGGTATCTAAGGACCCCAACAATAAAGTGGTAGGATTTTGCTCCTTGTTAGGTTAGTCGGGAATATGTACGTTCATGGGGGCACAAGTGCTAAGAGTTCATCAGAGAACATTTCATTAATGTACTTCGAAAATAGCACAAAAGTATTTTCTGAAACTATATTAATCTCGGAATATAGTAAACAAAAGATTCAATCATGTTGCGGGATTTGCATTTGCGCTGGACATGAAAAAAATTTTTTTTATTTTATTCTGTACTTGCAAATTATAGCAATTAAAATACCAGCAACAGAAATTATAGCAATTAAAATACCAGCAACAGAAATTATAGCAATTAAAATACCAGCAATAGAAATGGTAATATAACACCCGAAAGTATCCACCATTCGCCCATGTATGGAGTATTGTTGTCATATTTTGACTTGTGCATCTGCTACTACGCTATCTCCCCAAGACAAGGTCCCAAAAGAGTCGCCAACCTGTTAGTCCTGAACTGTCATCTAAGCTTCAGCCTCTGTTCCACCGACGAAATGTTGCACCCCTCTGCCTATTCTACAAGTATTTTAATGGTGAATGCTCTGACGAACTGCAAGCATTTGTGCCCCCACGACATAAATACCCCCGACAAACCCGCCAAGCAGCTAAATCCCACCCCTACACAGTAGAGATCCCCAGATGTAAGAGAGTTTTATACTCCAGTAATTTCTTCTTCAGAACTGATAGACTTTTGAATTCCCTTCCGGGTCCCTACTTCCCCAACTGTACTGCCATGCAGAAGTTCAAGTGTAACGTGAATCGACATCTTGCTGCCCAACTTCCTACATAGTACCCCAGTAGCTTATGTCTCTGATAGTAGCCCTCCTACACCAACGTGGCAATGTGCCTTGTTTGGGGTTAAAATGTAAAAAATAAATAAATAAATAAATAAATAAATATCATAATTAATTCTTGGGAAGCGCTAAGTGTGTCCCGATGCTGTTAAAAAAACTCTAAAGATTTACTGAAAATTCTTACAATAGATGTTGTCGTACATACAACCTCCTCTTACCCAACTAATGCCAAACAATGGACCCTACTTTAAAAATTGAATATACGAGGTGCCTTCAATAAGTTTCCAGACTTTTTTTTTTTCGTATGGGCACTTTTATTGATAGTGCACAGAAAGTTTAGTCATTTTCGAAGTAATCTCCCCCGGCTGTAATGAACTTGTACCGTTATAACAACTTTTGGAAGAACCCAATCTTTGAGAAGCGAGAGGTCCGTTTGCATTACATTTAAATTTAAACGTTAATACAGCTAGGATAGCAGGAAACAGGGAGGGAATTCAAAAGTCTAGCAGTTCGAAGGAAAAAAGTATTAGAGTAGCATCTAGGAACCTTTACAATGAAGGGGTGGTGTTTTGCTGCTTGTTTAATTAATTGAAGCTATTTACTTTTATTATTATTATTATTATTATTATTATTATTATTATTATTATTATTATTATTTTATTTTTTTATGGTCGTAGGCAAATGTCGAGTAAAAGTGTCTCCCTAAAGAAAACAACACTACAGCTTTATTTTTAAACGTTTATTGACAAAAAAAAAAAAAAAAAAAAAAAAATCAATTCAGGTAACTTGATTATGTAATAGAGCTGGCATCAATTCAATGTAGCCGCCTTCAGCCTAAATCATCGCCTCAATACGGGTCCAGAATTGGGAGCATGCCTTTTCCACAAGCGTCGATGGGAGCTCGGCGAATACTCAGCAGATGGCAGCGACCAGGCTGGATTTGGTGTTTTAGGCGGTCATGTTGGTGATGTTCTCCACGGATGACCAAACAAAGTAGTCCAGCGGGTTCAGGTCGAGGGAGGAGGAGGGGGGCAGTGAGAGAAGAGTACAAAGTCGTAGCACTTCTTCTGAAGCCAAGCACGGATCTTTTTGGACTTGTGGGCCGGTGCAGAGTCCTGCTGCCACACCCAGGATCTGCCAGCAGCCACCTGATGGCACCAGGGGATCACCACACTCTTCAGCACATCCAGATACACTTTGGTGTTGACTTTCAAGTCGACTTCGAAGATGTGAGGTGGCATGATGTGGCCCTCTCTTGAAATCACATCAAGGACTATAACCGTGGCCAGAAATTTCGTTTAGCTGTGCCCTCAAGCATTAAACCGCCTGGATTTACATTTTAATGGCCCCGGCAATAGTACTGTTGTCATAACTTGGAAAGCATGAATTGTATAGAGGCGCATCTCCAGTCTCGTTCGCTGAATATTGTGTCACTTTCAGACATGATAAAAGGTTCCTATCGTTGTTAGGATTTCTATACAACTGGCCAACTAGTAGATGGTCTGCAACAACAAAAAGAAAACGGGTTTTCATCAACGGAAATGGAATTATGTCGTCTTTTCTAAGGCGACAATTTTACCTTTCTACCCTGTATAATATAAATGGCGTGTGTGTCTGTGTGTCTTTCTTTCTATCCTTTTGCACGACGATGCAAAAAAAAAAAAATCAACAAAAAACAAAAACAGAAAAAGCAGATGAGTTTTGAACTTCATAATCGCATCTCGTAATACCGAAAACAAACCCATTAACTGCTTGCAAGTGTTTTGCGTTCTTTCTCTCTCGAAGGCGTCCCATTTGCAAAATCGCAAGTCGTTCACTGAGTGGTTAGCCGAGATATATTGTTGTTGTTGTAGTTATTGTCAGCCGGAATGAATAGCGTCGCGAGGAGAGGGTCGAGTTACATCGTTCACGTTGCTTCCCTCCTCTACTGCACCATAGCATCCTTCTCTCTTACCCACCTATCCTCCGTCCTCCATCTCATTCTCTCTACGTCATCCACCGATTGGCAATGGGGACAACAAACGCGACAATCGTTCTCACCCGACGAATGTCAGCTGCCGCCCTCGAGTGACAGGCGGGATTTTCACTACGAAGGTCAAAGTAATTCACCAAGGGTAACTTATTTATGTTTTTGTGTTTCGTAAGACCGTTCGGAAAGAAATGTCGCTTTTTTTTTTATAAAGACAATAGATGATGATGTGATGATGATGATGATGATGATGATGATGATGATGATGATGATGATGATGATCATCATCATCATCATCATCATGACCACCACCACTAACTCGTTCATTTGACAAGAAATTTGACATAAGAATATGATTATAGCTTTGGGTTTTTTTTTTTTTTTTTGGTTTTTTACTGTTTATTCACCCGAAATAAGGCACAGTACCACTAAATCGTAAGGAGCTACTATTAGCGACCAGATTTGTAAGAATACTGTG
Source organism: Euprymna scolopes (assembly GCF_053919585.1). Classification (NCBI taxonomy): domain Eukaryota; kingdom Metazoa; phylum Mollusca; class Cephalopoda; order Sepiida; family Sepiolidae; genus Euprymna; species Euprymna scolopes. The sequence goes on from NC_136516.1 coordinate 17,164,183, forward strand.
TAGGGAGTTGGGTAGCAAGATTTCTGTTCACATTACACTTGAACTTTTGCTTGTCCATACAAGCAGGAAAACAGGAGTCCGGTAGGGAATTTTAAAGTCTATCACTTCGAGAAAAGAGGCTATTTAAGTTGAAAGCTTTACATCATCTAGGGAATGTGGGATTTTGCCGCTCATCGGGTTTGTCAGGGGGTATTTACGTCGAATGAGTACTAGTGATTTGAGTTCGTCAGAACACTTTCCATTAAAATAGTTGTAAAACAGACACAAGGATGCAACATTACGGCGATGGGACAGGGGTTGGAGCTTGGTTGAAAGTGCGGGATTTGTTAGATTCGATGCTCTTTTTTTTGGGGGGGGGCTCTTACCTAAAAGTGAGAGACTAGTGGTATACGTGCCAGACCAGATATAGCAACACTACTCCATGGGCGAATGGTCGCCTTGTGAAGATATAGGACGGTCTCAGGTGTGTAATTTTCTAGTACAGTAAAGGGAGCCCACCTTCCCATGTATCGAAATATAGCCAGATTTTAAAGAATTTTGGTTCTTTTTCGACGATCCATTCATGTTAGTCAATTTGTCTGCCCGTTTGCTATGGTTGTATTTTGATGTCGCCGTCGTTGTTCGTTTGATAATCAAACGTCTAGTCTCCCTTACTCTTCGTCTCCCTACTTCTCGTCTTGACGAGACGACGTGACAATTTGTTTTCTCAGTCGAAACTTTTGTCTCCTCTTTATCGATTCAATGTTATGTTTTTTTATTTTATTTTTCTTCGTATTTTTACTTTTTGTTATTTTCCGTTTTCGGGGTCGATAGGGTCGATGTTCCTCTTTTTTTTTTTTCTTTCTTCATAGTTTGACAATATGGCTCCGTTCTTAAGCAGAATCTTTCACAAGGTCATTAAACGAGGTGAGAGGTGACAGTTAACGACACTGACCGACGAACTGAGTGTCTCAAGTTCGAATCCAGTTCCTTCCACGAAAATCACTTTCACTTAGGATGTTGTCCATCTTCACGTGGCCCCTTTCGTAATCCCCAATGAAAGAATTTTAACTAGAAAAAATATCGAGGAAACCAATGCCAACGATAGAATCCTTGGATTCATACAATGATGATTATGATGATGATGATGATTAAACGAAGGTGTAACTGTAAACCCATACTGTGCTGTGATTTTCTTTTCATCTTCATCTTCTATTTCTGCCCGTGTCGTCTTTTACATTAGGGATCGCCGATGGCATGTGTACCGATTTACACGTTGCAGTCACAGCAAAAAAAAAAAAAAAAAAAAAAGAGATTAAAATAAACCACAAAAATATACATTGAGTATATGACTAGTTAGTAACGTGTGTGTGTGTGTGTGTGTGTGTGTCGTTGGGGCAATGTCGATAGCATTCGCCGTTGAATTAAGTTGCAGTATGTCAGCTAAGACTTAACTGAGATCGTTTTTCTATCGAAGTTAGTCATCATTCATTCAGTTTATCTGCTCGCTATCTCATCTCGTCGTCTACACACACACACACACACACACACACACACACACACACATATATATATATATATATATATATATATATATATATATATATATATATATATATATATGAATTTAGGAAAACTCGTCTCGGGAAAACTCGTCTCCGGAAAACTCGACCCCGGAAAACTCGTCCTCTTTTGCTAGGTAGGAAAACTGGTCCCTTATTGAATAAATATCGATTGAAAACAGATTTTATGACCGTTCTTGAAGAAGATATTGTCTTTAAAAGAGAATCCACATCCTATAATATTTTTTAAAATGTTTTTACTTGTTTATTGTTGTTTTAAAAAAAATTAAATTTATTTTTTAAAGTTTTAGTTTTCTACCTAGCTTTGTAAGTTTTTGGTCTTTCAACTTATTTTAAAGAGTTTATTTAGTTTTAAAAAAAAAGTAATGTCGAGTGTTAATTATGAACAAATGTCCGACATAAGAGGATCACGTCACGTCTTAGGGGAATAATTGCTCAAAAATAGAAAATTAAAGAAAATATTAAGGTAGAAATAGTTTTAAAACGAGCCCCCCCCCCAAGAAAATAAATTTGTATATTTTTAGGTAATAATGCACATCCCATAATATTTTTTTTTTTTTTTTAAATATTTTTACATGTTTATTGTTTAAAAAAAAATTAAATTGATTTTTCTAAGTTTTCGTTTTCTACCTAGCTTTGTAAGTTTTTGGTGTTTAAACTTATTTTATTTTTGACTCGACATTACTTAGTAAATAATTTGTAACAAAAACTGTCCGAAAATTAAAGAAAATACTGAGATAGATACAGTTTTAAAACGAGCCTCCCTCACACCCAAAAGAAAATAAATTTGTATATTTTTAAGTACTGCACAAGTACCTCCGAAATTACTTTTAAACGATACCCTCCCCTCCCGATGTTAAAAATGGCTTTCGAAATAATAACGTTATTATTTCAGCGCGGTACCAAAATTACATAAGACCGTGTTTCTTTTTTGTTTTGTAATAGCACAAGAATTATTTAAACTAAATTTATTATTCTAAATAAAATAATTGCTTTCTTTGATAATACGTATTTTCTTTCTTTATTTTTGTTTCGTAATGACACAAAAAGTGTTAAAACTAGAGTATTTTTAAATAAATATTTAGTTTCGTTTTTCGTATCTTGACTCCGTGATCAAGTTTATTTTTTTAAGCAAGAGTTAAAAATAATTTTTAAAAATATTATGGGGGTGCATAGTCTCATTTAAAAACAATATCTCCTTCAAGAACGGTAATAACATGTGTTTTCAATCGATATTTGTTCAATAAGGGACCAGTTTTCCTACCTAGTAAAAAGGGGAGAGTTTCTTGGGTACGAGTTTTCCGGGTACGGGTTTTCCGGAGACGAGTTTTCTCGGGACGAGTTTCCCCGGGCACCATATATATATATATATATATATATATATATATATATATATATATATATATATATATATATATATCCCTCAAACCTCTGGCCTTTATGAAAGGGAGACAAAAACTTGCTGCTATGGTTTCAAATGATCTGAAATAACAGCAAGGGGAGACTTGATTCCAAATATTTCTCATATGTTATATATATCCTCTTTGGTTTTCATACAGGAAGTAAATTTCACTGCGTATAAAGATTATTTGATACTGGAGATATTCATAATTGTACCCTATTTCCAAAAGAGGGGAGATATAACATACGAGAAATATTCGGAATCAAGTCTCTCCTTGCTGTTATTTTAGATCATTTGAAACCATAGAAGCAAGTTCTAGTCTCCCCTCAATGAAGGCCAGAGGTTTTGGGAAGTACAAGACTTTGTTGAAATTCAAACGTCACATTTCTTATAACTTTCGTTTATGGACTCTTCATTACAGCTGTTTCGTTAACGAGTGGACAATTTTTCAACCCATCAACTCGTCAGATGCGATTTCCTTTCAATGTTATTTAATCTACACACACACACACACACACACACACACACACACACACACACACACACACACACACACACACACACACACACACATACATACATATATATATGTGTGTGTGTGTGTGTGTGTGTGTGTGTGGCGTACCAAAAAAGAATAACCCCAATTGAAGAGATATGGGTATTACTTACGACCTTCCCCAGCGTAGCATAAACACCCCCAACCACACCATGTTAAGAACGGCTTTCGGAATAACCCCCCTGTAGTCTCTCCATGTTAAGAACGGCTTTCATGGTTGGGGGGGTATTCCAAAAGCCGTTCTTAACATAGAGAAATTAGGGGTTTTAAGCCACGTCGTAAAAAATAACCGAAATATGTTCATTTCTAACACTCTCCACAGGTTGCAAGCACTGTTCGTTTTGTTCAATAACCATTGAAAAACATTTTGCATTATCGCAACAGCCGTTTTACTTCGGTGGATCGCTTGTACTAGCCGTTGGCTTTCTCTGGATTTTAAATAACAATAAGTTCATAAGTGGTGACTCCTTTGTAAAAAGCAACAAAAAATGTTCTAGTACTCCCTGCGCTCTTTTGATGGAGAGATGGTTGCCGCTGTTACTTAATATTTCTATTCTCTGTTACGCACAAGAATCTCCATGGCATCGATCGAGACTGGCCCCAATAATGTGTGTGTGTGTGTGTGTGTGTGTGTGTGTGTGTGTGTGTGTGTGTTCGTGCATGGTTGTGTGTGCACGCGCGTGTTTGGTTGCGCGCTGTTATATACTCTTGTATATTATAAGCGTGTAGATCATGATTCATATCATATAATCGGTAAATGTTTAGTTTAGCGACCCCTCGGCATTCACCTTTAATTTTTCGACTTCAAGGTTTTCGCATACGCTGAGAACGAATATCGCATTTATTTATTTTTTTTTTGTTTTGCGCAAACACGCAGTTATCCGTATTTGAAGATATTCAGCATCCAACGTAATCACTATCATTTTTAATGGCGGTCATCTAGTTTTCCAATAACAAAATAATGATATAAAAAAAAAGGCTAAATATACCACATGTAACTGGAATTCCCCCCTCCCCTCACCGGCGTGGGCGACAAAAAAAAAAAAAAAAGAAGTTTATTCGAGGGGGGAGAAGGGGTAAATTCCAAGAAATCTTGAGCGAAAAGAAAGAACGTAAAGACAAGACCACAAATTAAAACAGTATTTAGAGTAATATTTATTAAAATGAATTAAAAACGTAAATATTACCTTTCGCTACTACAGAACACGGACCACTAATTTTTTTTTTTTTTTTTTGTCGCAAGCAAAACCAAGTGATTACTTTGGATACTGAATGGCTTCAAATATTGATAACTACCTGTTTGCGCAAAAAATAAATGCTATGTTTATTGAAGTCGACAAATCAAAGGTGAATGCCGAGGGGTCTGTAAACTAAAAAAAAAAAAAATATCATATAATCTTTTTTGTATAATTTATTGAGACTATATATCTGTCACTCTTTCTATATATTGCGTAGGTTTTTCTGCTGTAGTATAAAAATTTTAGGGCCCTTATTGCATTAGGTATAGTTTAATTTTAAAATTTAGGCGCTTGTACACTATCAGAACGAAGTTTCGTAGTCGATAAATGGAGTTTAAAAAAAACACAATAAAACAATGGTTTCTACTGATTTTTTTTTGTCAATTCTAATAAGTTACAATGGTAACTTCCAAATTATGCAGTCGAAATTACTCGAATATTACTGAATTATTAAATAAAAACAACTTTAATAGTGTTAGCAGGTGAAAAATTGCGGCCATCTTGTTTAAATCGAAACGGAGAATTACCTCCCTTTTGAACTCTCCTGTATCTTATATAAGCAAATACGATCGTTTTCTTCAAATTCTATTTTGTTTTTTCTTTAATAGATAATTTTCTACATTATCGATTTTCGTCATTTTTGGATATAATCATCTTTAAAAATACGAGAAATACGTAGATACCATTGTTTTTATGTTGAATTCAGTTTTACGATTTTTTTTTACATGAAGGTCACCAACTATTATTATCAAGGCCCAGAAGCAACTCGGGGATGTGTTATTGCGTGTACAGTAATCAATCGGATAATATCGTAGTAATCTTTAGTAATGGAGATTTGATAATGTGTCTTACTGAAGGGGGGGGGGCGGTTCATCAGGAATTTGTTTATGTTGGACTTGAAGACATCCAAGTTGTAGTCAGGTGGGAAATAGGCAAGCGGTAGAGAGTTCCACAGGCGTGCACTTCTAAGAAAGAAGCCTTGTTCATGGAATCTACGTTTTGATTTAGGCACAGATAAAGAGTGGGGAAAATTATTGACATGATTTCCGAAATTTCGTTCCGATAGTGTAAAAGCAACAACATTTTTAATCTCAAATTTTTGTCTTACTTTCTTGATTATTAGCTAAAACATTTCTATGATTTTTTTTCAAATATTTTCTTTGTTTCACTTTATCTTGAAGATTTCGATTATTATAAATAATTCTATAGTGTTTTAACACTTTAATGCTAATATATATGCATATGAGAGCAATGACAGATAATAAATCGTTCGGTCCGAGGTAGGTTCAATCCATTGTCGGATTTCGCCGCGGTTTGCTTGATCTATGTCAGTGGATAGGCTTTCTTGTGTGTGTGTCGTATTTGCTCAATTGGTAGTGTGTTCACCTCGCATGCAAGAAGCTTGGGGTTCAAATCCCGAGTTCGAATCTGTCCAACTGATGAGCCCAAAATGAGGGCGAAACTTGAGTCTTAGACTTCCGGTGTGTTGGTTGTCAGGGCTCTTGTGAACTGTGATGATCTCTGACTGTGGAAGTAATTATGTATTCTCTTACATTCTCAAGAATATATATATATATATATATATATATATATATATATATATATATATATATATATATATATATATATGTAAAACCCTTCAAAATTTGCTGACGAGGAGACCTTGCTTATTAAAAAACTATACGTAATAATTATTGTCCGTAACTTGATGTCTACCACAATAAAAAGCACTGTTTTCCGAAAACGATCGTACAGATAATTGATTTTGTTGTTGTTCCTTCTTATGAAACGGATTTTTAATTTAATTATAATTTGATTTTTAAATTTTAAATTATCAATCACATTACTTAATATTGAATTAGCTCTAGGATATTTACCTATCGAGCTTATTATATATCTAAATTACAACGAGCACTTTCTCTTTTCTGTATTTTAATTAAACTAGTAATTTCACTGTTACATTGATATATAATCAGCTCTTTAGACTATTGTTCTAATCTCCTTTAAATTATATATATGTATATATATATATATATATATATATATATATATATAAAGTAGTTAGTATATATATATATATATATATATATATATAGTAAGTAGTTAGTATATATATATATATATATATATATATATATATATATATATATATATAGTAAGTAGTTAGTATATATATATATACAGGGTGTCCGTAAAGTTACTATACAGTCTTACAAGTTACTATACAGACACCCTGTAATATATTAACAGTACAGTAAGATATTGTATTATAATATTTATTTGTAACAAAAGAAATAAAAAGAAATAACACCTTTATGTTTATAAAAATCTCAGAAAATACTCGTGTTACATCCGAAAAGACTGTAACAATCAAGGCAAACAATTTCTATGACAAATATTCAAATTGGAGGCCTTCAGCTCCAATACATTCTCGACAACGTGACATGACACTCTGACAAACTTTGGTGCACAAGTCACGATCAAGGTTGGCAAATGCATCAATAACAAATTGTCGAAGATCTTCAACACTTCTTGGCTTTCTCGAATACACACAGTCTTTGATGACTCCCCAGACAAAGAAGTCTATTGGCGTTATGTCTGGAGATCGTGGAGGAAATTCAATAGGCCCTCGCCTGCCGATCCATTTATCAGGAAATGTCTCATCCAGTAAATATACAAATATAATACAATAAAACAATAAGACTGTATAGTAACTTTACGGACACCCTGTATATATATTCCAAGTTAAATGTATCCAGGAGATAAAATCTGTGAATTAAAACGAGGTTATAAGAGTGCTCAATAAAAAAGAGCCAATTTTTTATATCCTTACTTTTAATAAGAATAGAGCAAGAAACACGGAGTTATGGGTGAAAGACAAAGGGGTTTATTTACAAGGGAATACATGTGACATAAGAGTTAATCGACATCTTGTCTTATTCTCTTCCTGTCTTTTTTCCTTCTGCCTCAGTCACCTGAAAGGGTCAATATATCCATAGTTCATTTCATCTATGAAGGGACGTACAGTTATTCCATTACATCACAAATATATTATTTTATTTTTTTTTTATTATTTATATAAACAAATATTACATACTCGGGACACTAAACATGCTAATGTTTCAGAGAGAATTGATTTATTCAAAAACCAATCGTTTCTTCCGATTTTTAAGAACAAGATGCCGTGAATAAGAAAGGTACATCTTATTTCTCTCGCCTGATGAGAAACGATTGTTTTTAAATAAACCAATTCGCCCCGAAACAAGCATGTTTAGTGTAGCGGGTATGTAATACTTGTCTATATATATATATATATATATATATATATATATATATATATATATATATATATATATATATATATATATATATATATATGTGTATATATATATATGTATATATATATGTATATATATATATATATATATATATATATATATATATATATATATATATATATATATGATTATTTAATTTAATCACATATATTAATATACGAAAGTATAAATTCATGCGTAAACTTTAAGCATTTACTTCAACAGTGCTCAATACGTGGGTAGAGCTAGGTAGTAAGTTATAAAATATATATGGTAAGTAAGCTACACATAATATTCCGCGTTTCATCCCCGCTAGGATTCATCAGGCTTATGCCATATATATTCTATAACTTACTACTACTATATATATATATATATATATATATATATATATATATATATATATATATATATATATATAACTACTTAATTTACTCACATAAAATTAGTATACGAAAGTATAAATTTATGCGTAAACTTTAAGTATTTACTTCAAAAGTGCTCAATACGTAGGTAGAGCTAGTTAATAAGTTATAAAATATATATGGCGATTAAGCTACACTGAATATTCCGCGTTTCATCCACTCTAGGACTCTTCAGGCTTATACGCATAAGCCTGAAGAGTCATAGAGTGTAGCTTAATCGCCATATATATTTTATAACTTACTCTCTCTCTCTCTCTCTCTCTCTCTCTCTCTATATATATATATATATATATATATATATATATATATATATATATATTTATATATATATATATATATATATATATATATATATTTATATATATATATATATATATATATATATATATATATATATATATATATATATATAAATTAAGTTTACAAGCCAAAAAGTGAATATAGGTAATTCGAACCATATAACAAAGCTCAATAAAACCAAGATAGGAAATAGAGCTTATCAGAGGAGATTACAATTACAGACTGTAAATTATATTTTACGTCACTTCATTATTTAATTGAATACTCAAATAATAAATATTAAAATTTCCTTAATCGACAGTTTTAGAGAAATGCGTTCTTCTCGTCAGAGGAAAGATGTTAGTAAATGAACATTATAGCGAAAAGCTATGATTGGCGATATTGGCATTCATCGAAACAGCATTAGATTAAATAAAAGCAAAAGCATAAATGCAAAAAAATAGTTTAAGTACAAAGTGTTCGTGAAATTAGAGGGGGTGGGGATAAGAAATGAAAAAAAAATGAATTTAAAATCAAAAACTAAAATTCGGAATTGCACTAAAACTCATGTTTTTAAGATTGTCTATATTTTGACGCTGATATCTTTTAATTCACTTCTTTTTTTTTTTATTTAATAAAAAAAATTAACGTTTTCTGTCTAGACATCATCCGGCATCTGTCCAAATGTGCGCATTTTGGTGCATGACTTAATTGTTTCAAGGACAATATGTCTGGGTCACAGCGACACAACCTTTTCTTTCTATTTTCTCCCCCCCCCATTTTTACTTCCGTTTTCGTTGTATTTTATTTCCGTAGTATTTCTGAACTCTACTTTTCCGTTTTTACTAAACCTTATAAACGGTACGTTGGCATAATTATCCCTAGGTGAAAAAACAAAAACAAAAAAAACAAAACAAAAAAACACACACACAAACAACAAAAACACGCACGCACACACACACACACACACACACACACACACACACACGCGCGCGCACACACACACACACACACACACACACACACACACACACACACACACACACACACACACACACACACAACAACAACAACAACAACAACTACAAAAAACAAACAAAAACAACAACAGAAAACAAAAAACAAAAACAGTCAAAATAATTTTTATTTCTCGACTGCTTGCAAACAGATTTTTTACAGACCTGGATTACACATTTTGGATTTTAGATTTGGATCCATTTGTCAACATTATAAATTCGACTTTTTTTATATGGGAACATGATTCGTATGACCATTTCGCCTTGAAAATACTTAACCACTTGCTCTTGAACTTTTTTGTATTGATAACTAGTTTTCAAATGCTGTTTCAATTAATGCCAATACCAGCCAATTCATAGCTTTACTATAATATTCATTTGCTAATATCGTTTCTCTGATGTGAAGGGCGCATTTCTATGAAACTTCGCGGATTAAGTAAATTTTAATAGTCCTCATCTGAGTATCTCGTCGAACAATAAATTCACGTAAAATACAATTTATAATTTACTGTCTCCAATTGTCTTCTTCTTCTTCTTCTTCTTCTTCTTCTTCTTCTTCTTCTTCTTCTTCACCCCCATCTCTCTCTCTCTCTCTCTCTCTCTCTCTCTCTCTCTCTCTCTCTCTCTCTCTATATATATATATATATATATATATATATATATATATATATATATATATATATATATATATATATATCACTGCCTCGATATGAGTCTGGAACTAGGAGCATGTTTTTTTTTTTCACAAGCACAGGCGGGAGCTGGCAAATACTCAGCGGGTGGTGGCGATCGGTGTTTTGGGAGGTCATGTTGGTGATGTTCTCGTCGTATGGCCAAACGAAGTAATCCAGCAGATTCAGGTCGGAGGAGTAGGGGGGACAGTGAGAGAAGGCAGCAAAGTCGTAGCACTTCTTCTGACCCCGAGCCTTTGGACTTGTGGGTAGGCGCCGAGTCCCACTGCCACGCCCAGGGTCTGCCAGCGGCCACCCGATTGCACCAGGGAATTATCACACTCTTCAGCACATCCAGGTACATTTTGGTGTTGACTTTCAAGCCAACTTCTAAGATGTGAATGACATGATGTGGCCCTCACTTGAAACCACACCAATGACCATAACCGTAGCCGGAAACTTTGTTTTCTTCACCCTGAGCACGTCCTGCTATTCGTGGCAATTCAGCGATGCATTTTGAAGGTGCTGGTAATGGTCCTGTTGTCATAACTTGGATCGGTAGAGAGCATGAGTTGTACAGCGGCGCATCTGCGATCTCCCTCGTTGAATATCGTGTTTCTTTCAGACATGATAGAAGGATCCTATTACTCTTGGGATTTGTACACAACTGACCGACTTGGAGGTGATCTGCAACAAACAAAGAAAATCGGTTTTCATCAAACGGAAATGGAATCATGTCGTCTTTTCTAATGCGACAATTTTATCGTTCCACCTTGTATATAAACGATGTATGCGATAAAACACGCATACAACGCGGTGTGTAAATATTTCCAGTGGACCATCTGTAAAAAATTGAATACTGAATGTGGCAGCGAGTCCTGGGAACATGTTTACCAGAAAGAACAGTTGGAAATAAGTCATACACCATCCACTATAGCTATACAATTCCTACAGCTATGTATCTACGTGACATGGGGCAAGGAGGAGAAAGAAGCAACCTTAGTGGAAGTTAGTATCCCCCTCTGATGCTGGGTCAAGCAGAACTGACAGCGAAAAGATAACGAAATGCCAAGGTCTTGTGTACGACATGGAAAGAAACCAGAATCTTACATTAATTATAGGAACAACCTGACCCATGGAAAACATTTCCAAAAACTACCTGGCAAATATACCATGTGAACCAAGTGCAAGAAATATTCGAACAATTGCACTTACAGTGGCAGTTGGAATCCTAAAAAGATCTCTCGGTTTGAATGTATAATAATAGGTGAATGCCTAGCATACGGTAGGATGCCCCATTCTCAATTAAAACAGAAGGACGAGAAAAATATTGATACCTCCATACACACATCTGTATCACCAGTCTGCATGTACACTTTCATTTTCCTACGAGCTGGAGATGGGGCACCCTACCGGATGCCAAACATTCAACCGCTATCTTATATATTCCAACCGAGAGATATTTTAAAGATTCTGACCGTCCCTTTAACTGCAACTGTTTAAATCTCTCTTGCACTTGGTTCACCAGGTATATTTTTATGATTACTAGAATGATGGAAATCTCTCTAGGATGCCAGTTTCTTTTCATGTCATGCATAAGAGCTTGGTATTTCGTTATCTTTTCCTCTCAGCTAGGTTTAACTCAACATCATTAGGGGCAATGACTTCCACTAAGGTTGCTTCTTTCTCCTTGTCCCATATCTCTTTGCCAGGTTTTATAGCGCCGTTTTAACAAGCATGTATACGGATATTTGTGCGTACATATACGTGTGTGCGTGTGTAGGGCTGTGCAGTTTTGTACGCGGCTTATAAGAGATTGAATTCCATTACGTGTTAATATACATCTGTCTAGACGATTAGGAAATTGGGTTGAGGTCATTAGCGTTGACTGTAGGAGAAACCGATTCCAAACCGTCAGAAGAGCGTCAAATAATACGCGCTTAACACAAACTTCTTTATCGGCGTAACTTTCACTGTAGAAGAAATAAAGAACAGATATGAAAAATTTTAAACAAAATTTGGTATAAAATTATAAATTAATTTACGAAAATAATGTAATCGAGATTTTTTCAACAGTTTAACAATTCGAATTAATTTTATTTTGAATCTATTATAAAAAAAAAAGTCGGGTTTGTATTACTGTACACATAGATTCGAAAAAGTTGTGAAAAAAACAAATATATAACAAATAAATGTTATCAAACGCAAGATAAGTTACTTTTCTACCTAACTGGATATATTTTCGTGTTTTTATTCAATGTAACATGTTCATTCAGCTCGAAAAACATACAGTGTTTACCGATGTATTGGAAAATTCAAGATGGCGCCTCACTCCCTCTTTAACACGGTAAGTTTGGGAAAAGCTGTTATAAATAAAAAACTAGACAAAATACTATTAAAAACCCGCCGAATATATGTCAACCTATGTCACAGTAACATATATAACGTTTTTTTTACATAGGCATAACCACTTATCAAGACCAAGAGACCTCTCGAAGATAAGGGTTGAGAGTGTACAGTAGTCAATTGGACAATATAGTAATCGTTAGTAATGGAAATTCGGTAAATTTGTTAACTTAAGTGGAACGGCTCATCAAGAACTTGTTTACGTTGGAGTTTAAGACAACCATATTGTAGTCAGCTGGAAAGCAGGAAAACGGAAGACAATTCCACAGGCATGAAGTTCTAAGAAAGAAACTTTGTTCATGGATCTACATTTAGGTTTAGGCACAGATAAAGAGTGGGGGGAATTATTGATAATGTTTTCAGCTAGACGAGTGTTTCTTGTGAAAGTTTGGCGAGGGGGGACCATAGATTGAAGCTCAGTCGAGCAATTGCCATGAAAATAACGATAAAGCAGAGACAAACTCGCAACATCTCTTCTGTGAGATAGAGGTTGCAGGGAAGAGAAAAGGACATCTCCTATGAGGCTACGAGGTCTATTTTGAACTCTATCAAGGCAGGACAAGTCCTTTCTAGCAGCTCCTGCCCAGATGTGGCAACAGTATTCCATCCTTGGACGTGCCTGACTCTTATATAGATAGAGAATTGCATCAGCCGTGAGATATCAACTGGATCGATAGAAGGATCCCACCATTTTTCCAGCGGCCTTGGCAACAGATTTGATGTACGTGTTCCATTTAAGATCAGGAGTAAAGTTCAAGCACAGAAGCTTGTCAAAACATGAGGCCTCTCCACGACGAGAGCCATTCCTTTCAATTGATGCCAAAAGGGGATCAGAACGTTGATGATATAAAGATAGAAGCTTGGTTTTAGTTGCATTAAAAGTAACCAGCCACTACTTTCCCCTTTGTACCACGTGGTCAAGATCAGAGGAGAGAGAATCGGAGAACTTGGTCGTTTACGGTCTTAGATGTGCTACCATAGATGATAGTGTCATTAGGATAAATGTCTACGAATAATATAAGGATGTGATTTGGAAGATCATTAATGTAGATCAGGAAGAGAGTTGGCTCCATGATGGACCCCTGAGGGACTTCAGCATTAACACTGTGAGCTTCTGATTTCTGCCCATCAACTACTACTCTTTTTCATACTTCCCTGACCCTCGCCCTTCGGGGCCTGGGCAACAAGTGTCAAGCAAAGACCAGCAAGACCTTGGTCAATGTAGGGGCAACCCTTCATACCAATTGTCACTATCCAGCTCCCCTACTCCCCGGGAGCTGGTCCCCATTTCCCCTTCATTCCTCACTTTAAAAATCGGCCTTGTGCCTAATTTGTTCGGTGGAGGAGCAAATAAATACTTCATACTCATCTTGGCCTTTTGGCCAAGATCAAAGTGTAGTATCTGATCCGGCAGATACTGCAAGCAAACACCATATGTGGGGGCGACCCCACATATAAGACCTTGGTCAATGTAGGGGCAACCCTTCATACCAATTGTCACTATCCAGCTCCCCTACTCCCCGGGGAGTTGGTCCCCATTTCCCCTTCACTCCTCATATTAAAAATCGGCTTTGTGCCTAATTTGCTCGGTGGGGGAGCAAATAAATACCATCTGTTCTTCAGATGCTGCACTTCCATTTCTTGTTCTCTTTCAGTGGAGGAGAAATCCTTCACGACTGAGACAATTTTTTTATTTTTGTATATTATCTCCACGTTAAAAAACGACCCTGGTGTCTAACTCTGTCCCGTGGGGAGGCATAGTAAATAGGTACTACTCTTATGAACCTATCAGAGAGAAATGATTTAATAATTAAAACATTTCCAGCTATCGTATAGCTGGAGATCTTGTGAAATAAACCTTTATGCCATACCCTGTCAATATTGATATGTCAAGAGCAATTGTCCTAGAAAGGTAGCTTCCGTCGAGAGATTCGGTAATCCTATGAGATAAGCACATCTGCTGTAGATCTAGCAGAACGGACAAAAAAGTACATTATTTATTTGTTTATTTATTTATTTGTTTACTTATTTATTTATTTGTTTATTTATTTATTTGTTTACTTATTTGTTTACTTATTTATTTATTCGTTTATTTATTTCTTTGTTTGTTTATTTATGTGTTTATTTATTTATTTATTTGTTTATTTATTTGTTTATTTATTTGTTTATTTATATGTTTATTTATTTATTAATTTGTTTATTTATTTATTTATTTGTGTATTTATTTATTATTTGTTTATTTATTTGTTCATTTATTTATTTGTTTATTTATTTATTTGTTCATTTATTTATGTATATATTTATTTATTTGTTTATTTATTTATTTATCTATTTGTTTATTTATTTATTTATTTGTTTATTTATTTGTTTACTTATTTATTTGTTTATTTATTTCTTTGTTTATTTATTTATTTATTTGTTTATTAATTTATTTGTTTGTTTATTTATTTGTTTATTTATTTGTTTATTTATTTATGTATTTATTTATTAATTTGTTTAATTATTTATTTGTTTATTTATTTATTTGTTTGTTTATTTATTTATTTGTTTATTTATTTGTTTATTAATTAATTTATTTATTTGTTTATTTATTTATTTGTTTATTTATTTATTTGTTTATTTATTTATTTATTTGTTTATTTATTTATTTATTTATTTGTTTATTTATTTATTTATTTATTTGTTTATTTATTTATTTATTTATTTGTTTATTTATGTATTTATTTGTTTATTTATTTATTTATTTATTTATTTATTTTTTTTTACAAAGGCATCACCACATTATCAAGGCCCAGAGGCCACTCAAGGATAAGGGTTAAAGAGTGTACAGTAGAAGTTGGTCAATATAGTAATCATTAGTAATGAAAATTTGGTAAATTTACTAACTTATATGGAACGGCTCATCAAGAACTTATTTACCTTAGACTTGAACACAACCATATTGTAGTCAGCCGGAAAGCAGGAAAACGGAAGACAATTCCACAGGCGTGCAGTTCTAAGAAAGAAGCTTTGTTCATGGAATCTATGTTTAGGTTTAGGCACAGATAAAGAGTGGGGGAAATTATTGATAGTGTTTACAGCTAGACGAGTGTTTCTTGTGAAAGTTTGGCGAGGGGGGACCATAGATTGAAGCTCAGTTGAACACTTTCCATGAAAATAACGATACATCAGAGACAAACTCGCAACATCTCTTCTGTGAGATAGAGGTTGTAAGGAGGAGAAAAGGACATCTTTATTTATTTATTTGTTTGTTTATTTATTTATTTGTTTATTTATTTATTTATTTGTTTATTTATTTATTTATCTATTAGTTTATTTATTTATTTGTTTATTTATTTATTTATTTATTTATTTGTTTATTGTTTATTTATTTATTTGTTTATTTATTTGTTTATTTATTTATTTATTTGCGGACTATTATCCTCATCCTCTAGCTGTTGTTCCACAACGTTTCGGCCAACTATTCCTCTGGCCTTCGTTAGGTGGAAAACCGCAACGGGATAGGAAAGCTGGAACTCTTAACTGTATCCTCAGTAATTACTGCCTCCCATAGTTGGTGTCATCTCACTACGTTTTGGCCAACTAAGCCTCTGGCCGGCTTTGGGTAGTATTGAAACTGCCATCTTCAAACAATTCTCACCTGGAACTGTCGAGATCAACATCTCTATCCACTGCGCCAAAGAAATAGTTGGCCGAAACGCCGTGAAACAACAACTATGAAGATAAAGATAATAGTCCACAAATAAATAAATAAATAAATAAATTGCACATCTCAAAAAGATTCCAATAATCTATAATATAAATCTCACCTGTCTGTTTAAATGTATGTTTTTTTAAATGTATGTATGTATGTATGTATGTATGTATGTATGTATGTATGTATGTATGTATGTATGTCTAAAACTTTCGAATGACTATGATTGAAACATTTTATGGCTGTAAAATAATGTCAAAAATATACTCTGGATGATGAATGATGGATGATCCTCTTAATGTGCGACCTTAAGAGCAAATCTCATATAGCCCACTACACAATTCAGGTCATTACCTTTCAAACGAGACTTCATTTGTTAAATTCTAATCAATAGTCGCTGACATTTCGTACGTATGAAATTGCCAAAAAAAGCTGGTATATCTATCTATCTATCTATCTATCTATCTATCTATCTATCTATCTATCTATCTATCTATCTATCTCTTTCTCTCACTCTCTCTCTCTCTCATATATATATATATATATATATATATATATATATATATATATATATATATATATATATTGGTAGCTAAATTGAATATTGAAATGCTCATCATATCTTGGGTCTATGAGACAAACCTACATGAACATTTGCAGGCTTTTTGAAGATTATAATACTATTCTATGGTTAAAATTTTATGAAAATTGGTAAAAAAAAGAAGCTATATTTTCAAACTAATAAAATATGTCCAAATTCGCTTACATTTGTATATATAGTGTTCTGGTAAGCACTTCAGTTTTGCTTTTTCGGTTGTCTCCCCTTTGACTTTGCCAGGCCACTAATCTATAACTATTGATCCAATGTCGTGTCTCTTGAGCTGATGTAATACCCGCATTATTCATCGATATCTGGCGGACTTGATTTACTTCACGTTTGTGTTTGATTTTTAATGTAATCAGATTATACGATCGACACTCCTGTATATTGCAACGAGAGATCAAATGATTTTTAACATTCTTTACGTTGTTTCGTTTCTTCTTTCATTTCTTTGTTGTTCGTGTGATTTTATAAACAGTCAAACCTTTTCTTCCGCTAAAGAATTCGTTTAGCCGGAAAGATGCCGCCATTACAAGGTGAGCCAAATTCAATGCAACCCGCTCCCCTCATGGAATGATTAATAAAATTAACGACCTTTTTTGCAATCCAACCATACTTGGTACAATTTCGGTGCGAGTAAACTTCAGTGCAAGTTTGAATGAATTGCCCAACTGTAATGTCGAGCAGTTTTTTTTTTGTTTTATCGCTGTGAAATGATATGCTGGAAAGGTGCACCTCTGCATGCAAGAACACCTGGATTTTGTCTGATTTTGGTTGTGATGCAATTTTTCAGTTCAAGAAGTGACTAGGAATTTTTGTGATTTATTTTCTCTCTCTCTCTC
>NC_136516.1:17187191-17192191 GCF_053919585.1 Euprymna scolopes
ACACGCACACGCACATACACAAGCACACACAGTCACACACACACACGCATATTTAGTTTCGTACATGCAAACATGTGTAATAAATTATAATCATGTTATTTGGGTAAATCTGGATATTAATTATATACGAGGGGCGTGCAATAAGTTATGCCCCTGACCCACTTCAAGTTGTCTGATCTAGCTGAAATTTTGCATGTGCAATGATTTGTATCTCTAGAGGTTATGGAGCAAATTACAGCTCTGAACTAATTGTGGTTTCTGTTTTACAGGTGTTTGAACTGGGTCAGGTGTGAAATGGAGCTTGTTGAATGTCGAGCAGTGATCCGGTTTTTGTATTTGAAAAGACGCACCACCACAGGAGACTTTTGATGAAATGAAAGAAACTTATGGTGATAATGCCCCATCATATGACCTTGTAAAATGCTGGCATCGTGAATTCAAACATGGCCGGAAGTTTGTGGGAACAGCTCCTAGACCTGCCCTCCCTCTTCTGCCATTGATGACGCATCTGTCCGTCAAGTTGAGGCTGCCATTTTGGAAGATCGGCGCATTACTATTCGCCAAATAGCCCAAGATGTCAATATTAGTACAGGGTCTGTGGAAACTATCATTCATGACCATTTGCATATGCATAAGGTGTCTGCCAGATGGATTCCCAGGTTGCTCACACCATTCCAGAAGTGAGAACGCGTCGAATGCTCGAGGCTGAATTTGGAGATGTGCCAAGAAGATGAGTCCAAGTTTTTCAAAAGACTGATTACACAGGATGAAACCTGGGCCCATTACTATGATCCAGAGACCAAAACCCAGTAAATGCAGTGAAAGCACTTGAACTCACCACCTCCAAAGGAGGCAAGGGTGCAGCCCTCCGTTGGCAAGGTCATGCTCACAGTCTTCTGGAACCAGGACGGAGTAATGATGACAAATTTCCTGGCAAAGGGTACCACAATTATAGGAACCTATTATGCTTCACTTTTGAGGAAATTAAGGGAAGCTATCAAAATCAAGAGGCGGGTCAATGTCAGCAAAGGTACCCTCCTCCTGTAGGACAACGCTCCGATCCACAAATCGCATGTAGCCAGATCAAAAGCACGGGCGTGTGGTTATGAAATCCGGACCCACCCTCCTTACTCTCCTGACCTTACACCTTCTGACTTTCACCTCTTCCCAGTCATGAAGTTATTTTTGAAAGGAAAGCGTCTCCCAGATGATGCAGCCTTGATTTCTGAAGTCATGTCGTGGTTGGAGGGCCAACCTGTGGTGTTCTACAAAAACGGTCTCCAGAGCTGCATCAAACGATGGGAGAAATGCATAACTCTAGGTGGTTCCTATGTAGAGAAAGACTAATAACTGTGCCAAGTTTCGTTGCTCTACTGCTATGGGAAGTGGGGCAGGGGCATTACTTATTGCACGCCTCTCGTATATTAAGTTTAATAATTAATAGATATTACAATTCTGGGAGAATATACCTAAATTAATAGAATTTGTTAGTACGAATAGATGGGTTTACTGACTTTATTTCTAAAGTTCAAAATGGCGTAAGTGAAACATATAAGGTATTTACAGCTTTTCTTCCAATTTTTTCGGATTTTTAACGCGCTTTATTTTCCTTTCGATAGATTTATTGTTGCTATTTCTTCTGATGAGATAAGGGCAAAATAGATTCTGTGATGGATTTTAAGCTACGAAACAGATATTCTCAAGAATAGTAAATGTCAACTGAATTAAAAGAATAAATTGCAAGATGGTCAACATCATGAAGTTTGGAATATAGACTTTTATCAATCATTCATTATATATATATATATATATATATATATATATATATATATATATATATACAGAGATAGATAGATAGATAGATAGAGAGAGAGAGAGAGAGAGAGAGAGAGAGAGAGAGAGAGAGAGGGGGACAGGCAAACAGACGTAGAGAGACAAGAGAGGCATACAGGATGTGTGAGATAAATGGAAAATCACAAACACACATAGATAATGAAAGGAAAGTACCGACACAAAGGAAGAGTGAAAGACACACACACACACACACACACACACACACACACACACACACACACACACACACACATCTACAGTGAAAGAGAGAGAGTGTGTATGTGTGTGTGTGAGAGAGAGACAGACAGACAGAAACAGAGACAGAGACAGAGACAGAGAGAGAAGTATAATCACAGAAAACAGGAAGTAAATACAAAATACAGACAAAAAGACAAAGATATGCACACACGAAATTAGAGAGAGAGAGAGAGAGAGAGAGAGAGAGAGAGAGAGAGAGAGAGAGAGAGGAAGGGAAACAGAGGGAGGATATAACCATCCTAAAATTCAGCAATTCTCTTAATTGCGAGAAAAATAAAACCGAACTTGAAAATTAGAATTGGAACGATCATGCATTTTAAAATAGAACACATTTCTGATCAATAATATCGATTAAAAATCAATAGGTCGTTTAATAGAATGACCGACATGGCGAACGAATGTGCGCATTAGAAGAAAAATGCTTACCCATTGTTTATTTCCAACAGTGTGTGTGTGTGTGTGTGTGTATATATATATATATATATATATATATATATATATATATATATATATATATATATATATATATATATATATTTTCCAGAGGTGAAGCAACCATGAAGTTTGGACGGTACATGCAAGAGTGCGCAATGCCGAAGTAGGGCAAGATATATCTTTTAATTGTTACACATAAACATTAATATGTAGCTACACATTCATGATCATGTTTCGGTCAACCAGTTACAAGTGACTAGAGAACTCTTCAGGGGATGCTGCTTACACAAAAGTAGAGTCCATAAACTGGCTTATCAAAACATGCTATTGAATGTGTAGCGACATATAAATTTTTAAGCAAATAAAAAATATATTTCCCGATTCCGATACAATTACCGATACCGATTCCGATTCTTTATAAATCTAATTATTTAACTATAAAATTGTTATTTCTCCTGATTTTCATAAAAAACAAATGTTAAATATGCAGATATTTTCCTGAATGTAAAAATACACTCGTTGAGGATGATCTATCGATTTTAGCTTTACTGGTAATTTAAAGTCAATAAATATTTATTGTTTTATCATTATTACCAGCAATGGAAGATTTTGTTCTAAAAAAAAAAATCAAATAAAGATTTTAAAAAACCCCACACAATTTAAAGAATCGTTTTGGCATCGGAAAACAGGCATCAATTTTTTCGGTTCCGATACCGATTCCGATATCCCAAAATCTTTTGATTTTTCTGATCCCCGATTCTGATTCCGATTCCCATTAATCGTAACAACACTAATATATATATACTGGTCGGTTGCCCGGCGTTGCCCGGTCGTAAAAACACGCTCGGATGTGATACTTTAATTCACGCAGATGACGTGTTTATAAAGAAAATTTTCTATCGATTAATATATTAAACCTAATGTTTGATAGTGAGATATAAAAAAAACTAAAATAAAACTACGTACATAGGCTAGAATCGAACTCACAACATACAACTATCTACTCTCAATCCTTATCCTCTGAGATACGCCTATACGCATCTCTCTCTGTAAATATATATATATATATATATATATATATATATATAATTATTTTTTCTATAATAATTAAATACCTACAGACACTAGTATTTCATTCTTTCGGGATTCTTCAGTGCAGGGTGTCACGATTAACACCAGCCGAACGATTCGAACCCCGCACCACGAGACATCTCCGGCTCAATTAGCGGAGACCGTATCCATTCGGCTACCATTAACCGCGTGAAATAGCGTTGAATTTACACATTTTAATTTTAAATGTTCATTTACGTCAGTCAGAGAGTGATCTAATCGTTATACGATAATCTATGCATAAGAGCTAAATTGACCGTTATACGATGATCTATGCATAAGAGCTAAATTATATGTATATATATATATATATATATATATATATATATATATATATATATATATATATATATATATGTATTTTTTTAACAATCAATTTTAATACCTTTTAAATGGTATTTTATTGATAATTGTACCAATATTAACTTCGGTTTAGCTCGATGAGAATTCAGAGCAATATAATTTATATAATCAGAAAAACAACCCCTTTTATTTATTAGTACACAATTTTTGTTTTTATTATTTTTTAAGACATGTTATTATATATTTTTTTTTCCTCCTTAGTCTGACAGCTGTTTCGAAGGGTAAAAAGACAAACGGTTGTTTTAATTATAGCATACCGAATCTTCATTATTTACCGTTCTCTTCAGAGACAATTAAAATCAAATTAATTACAGTCAAAATTTGTTTTTAAAAACTCACATGGGGATGGAATTTTTTTATCGAGGTTGCCATCTTTAAAAATTTTTCCATGGCAATTCGGTATGCTATAATTAAAACAACCGTTTGTCTTTTTACCCTTCGAAACAGCTGTCAGACTAAGGAGGAAAAAAAAATATATAATAACATGTCTTAAAAAATAATAAAAACAAAAATTGTGTACTAATAAATAAAAGGTGTTGTTTTTCTGATTATATAAATTATATATATATATATATATATATATATATATATATATATATGTGTGTGTGTATGTATATATATATACGCCCCAAGAATTCATCATAAACAACGATTGATTAGTACAATCAATATCGATTTTTTTTTTATTGATATCAGATGGCATTATCAAAACTAAAACCCATCGATACCTCCGTTCAGTCTCGAAAGACAAAGGATACCTCCTGTAGGGGTAGCGGCGCGTATAATTGTGAGGCAAGTCTTGCGCAATCCCAACCACACACCTGCTGAATCAACACTGCTTGAGTCCAGTCGTAAGAAGTCTAGAAACAACGCCGATATAGGTGGAGAATACATACAGCACCTGGAAATTCCAAATAGTCAGCCATTTAGCACTAACCACGTTCAACATTGCACACCATTCAGTTTACAGGAATCGATGTTTCTATCAGATAATCAATATA
>NC_136516.1:17199691-17232191 GCF_053919585.1 Euprymna scolopes
AGGGCTGATTGTTTGTATACCTTGTTTTCATCGGACTATTGCTCTCATCTTGAGTGTTATTTGCGCAACGTTTCGGTCGCTATAGCCTCCGTCAGGCATGCTGGGAGCCATCTTAAAAAAACAAAAGAGAAAAGTTGATGCAAGATGGAGAGCTAGATGACTTGATAAAAAGAAGGGAAATTACTAAGCCGACCGAGCATAGATATTAGCAGTATATGGAAATCTCTAATTATAATAGAAAACAAAAATTTTAACGGTATAAGAATAATAATCACGTTAAACTTTATTAAAGTTACCTCCGCTTGTCCACCAATTTTTTTTTTTTCATCTATACGAAACCACGACGAAAAAAAACAAAACAAAAACAACTCCAGGAATACGAAATCATCGACGGAACACGTAACTTTTCTCCTTTCTTTTCCTAGATAACGACCAGCATGTCTGACGAAGGTCAGAGACTATACTGTCCGAAACATTGCACAAATAACACGCCAGACCAGTACAATCGTCCAATGAAAACAAGTAGTACAAAAATCATACTCTTTAATGTTGCGGATGTCCCAAATAACCCATTTTTCTCCAACACTCTTAGAAAGCGAGCTAAGTCTAACAATGTTTAATCATAGCCGTAGAAAATTAAATTGGATTGAAGTAATGGGCTCTAAGTGGCAGCCCCGCATGTGATTGTGAGGCAAGGTTTACACAATCCCCAATTAAATAGTGATTATTTATCTTTCTCGCTTCGTCTGTTTCACATTGCTTAGCGGTTCGGACAGGAGATCAAGTCGAATATATATGCTCTGTCTTCCATCTCGGCTTAATTTTTCTGTCTCCACTTAATACCCTTGAAAGTATCAGGAACTTTAGTTTAAGGACGATAAGCCGTCAGTTTAGAAGGATCGACGAGGTGTTCAAGAATAAGCAGTTGACAATTTCTGAATAATAACCGTCATGTTTCGTACGTTTTATTTAACAATCACAAAAAACTTGGTTCGTTAAAAATGAAGGTAAAGGATACGCTCTCTTGACAATGAACGTTTCAAAACGATTGTCGAACATAAACAATTTCAGTGCGTTAAAAAAATGTCTAACGCACTTAATGTCAAAAGTTTGCTTGTTTTTGTTTTACGGCATATCAAACCTTTTCAGGTTATTTAATGCCGAATCCAGCGATTTTGAAGAAAATGTTTTTAATGAATTATATTTGTTTGTTTTTTGGAAAGTCGGTTTCTATTTAACCCATAGTTGGGACCCTAACAGGTACTACCACTCCGGGTCAGAGTGGACCTGGGAGCAATAGCAATTAAAGGATGGCTCCACACTCCCCAAAGCCCGCAATCTGGGGCCTCACCATTGGATATAGTATAATGTCATAAAACAAACAACTGCAAATCTTTGTTTTTTGAAATCGCTTACTATTAAGAAAATGAAATTGTGATAGCTGTATAAGGAACTTATATTGTTCATATGTACGCGCTGATGCGTTTGATTGAGCTGTTGTTTGGCTTCGCGCATGCGCACTTACGCCAAGACTTATAACTGCGTGTCAGTTAAAACTTGATGGCGCAGTTTTAAAATCAATGTGCGCCAACGAAGTTTTGCGCCCCCCAAAATACGGTTCATACCAGTTTCAGTTTTGATTACATCTGAAGAGGACGCGGTATCTTGTGTTCGTCGTTTCGTCACCAGCGCCATATTAGAATGAAACACCAGGATACAACATTTGTCAAAACTCGACTTAGCAACTCTCGTCATGAATCTTAATCCGCCAGGCGAGTTGTGGAATAATTTGTTTATCGACAAAAGCTTTTTAGCAAAATAGCATGTTTCCCTTTTTTTCTTTTTTTCTTTTTTTTTGGCAAAAATTAACTTGCACTTTTCAGCAAAAAAAAACAAAAAATAAAAACAAAAAAAACAAAAAAAATAACAAAAAAAAAACAAAATTAAAAAAACAAAACATTATTATTATTATTATTATTATTATTATTATTATTATTATTATTGGCTTACACAGGTCATAAACGATCTCTCGTTGAAAACAACCTGTGTGTGTTC
Source organism: Euprymna scolopes (assembly GCF_053919585.1). Lineage (NCBI taxonomy): Eukaryota > Metazoa > Mollusca > Cephalopoda > Sepiida > Sepiolidae > Euprymna > Euprymna scolopes. The sequence continues at coordinate 17,201,747 of NC_136516.1, forward strand.
CCTGGAAGCCTAGTGACAACAAGTTTCCCCAGTTTGCCAGTACTCTCCACCTCTTCTGATAACGTTTGCAAATGAATTTGCATTATCGCAACAGCCGTTTACCATTGATTAATCGCTAGCAGCGGCCATTGGTCTCCACTAGAATTTGAGTGGCAATAAGCCTCCCCGAAGTCTCCCTGTTCTCTTTGCACTTGTCCAGCGGATGTCTGGTCAGTTACCCCTCTTCGGTCTTTCCTTCCTCCTTGACTTTTCTCGGATATTTGGCACCATTCTTTTTGTAGTGGTGGGGCGATGTTTGGGTAATGGGATGGGGATGTGAAGGGGATAGAGCACTCATAGATATGCGTCTTCAATGTTCTTAGTTCCATGTAACTCTTCTTCATGTTTAGTCGTTGCAGCAACTCGTCTGGTCCGAGCATGTGGTTCATGTGTATTGGTCTACGCATTCAAGGGTTTTCCTTAATATTTCAGCTATTTTCATTATTGTTATTCGTTGTATCTTTCCAGCAATTCCTCTGATTCCAATTTCTCCCATTCCTTTTTCAAAGGTTTTCGGAATTGTTCCTAGTGCTCCTACTATTATAGGTACTATCTTTTTTTATCATTCATATCCCTTTCAGCTCTTTGGCTAGCTCTGTGGATTTGCTCCGTTTCTCCTTTTCTTTGAAATTTATCCCGTGGTCAGCTGGAACAGCAAAGTCTACGATTTGGCAGGACCTTATTATTATTATTATTATTATTATTATCATCATTATTATTATTATTGTTGTTATTATTATTATTGTTGTTATTATTATTATTATTGTTATTATTATCATTATTGTTGTTATTATTATTATTATTGTTGTTGTTATTATTATTATTGTTATTATTATTATTATTATTTGCTGGAACAGCAAAGTCTACGATTTGGCAGGACCTTCTTCTTCTTCTTCTTCTTCTTCGTCTTCTTCTTCTTCTTCTTCTTCTTATTATTATTATTGCTATTGTTATTGTATTTGTTGTTATTGTTATTGTTTTTGTTGTTATTGTTATTGTTGTTGTTGTTGTTGTTGTTGTCGTTGTCGTTGTTGTCGTCGATAATAATAATAATAATAATAATAATAATAATAATAATAATAATAATAATTTTTTTTTTATAATAAGGCGAAAATCATTTTTTGATCCGGAGTCAAAATGTGTGCCGTCCATCTTTGATCACGTGATATCATATGCTTACAAGTAGGGTTCTTTTTATCAGCTGCATCTCGTTTAAAAAAATAATGACGAAATAAAAACGGGTTTAAGTTTCATTAACTAGTTTGTCTGTTTTTTTTTTTTTTTTTGTTTTTTTTTGTCTTGATTGTCCGACATTTCCAAACGGATTTCTCTCTGTTTGACATTTGCGTTGAGAAAGAAAAACCGAAATGCCGGAACTAAACAGGAATCGGAACTCCGAGTGGAATTACACCGCCGAATGGTGTATGGCTATATTTACAGGAACCACTATATCCGCTCCTGCTCGAAAGTTGTTTATTTTATTTATTTTTGTACAGACAATGCATGTATCGTTGCTTTTGTCCCAAATTCCCTTTACATGAAAAGCAAAAAAAAAAAAAAAAAATCTGTATGATACACATACCCGTGATGAAATGAAAATATGACATTCCAAAAATCAAGTTAATTGATCAAGTAATTTTATTTTTAACAAAGAAAATAAAATTTTATGAATAACCGAAGAGCGGCTGTTTTGTCCGCCATTTTGAAAACAATCTAAAAAAAACACAAGAGAGATAGCTGAACAATAATACAAACTTTCAAAATTTATGTTGTAATGCTTACGAATTCCCATTGATCGCTTAAAACTGGTTTTAACTTGTAACAGCAGCGAATATTCGCAGCTTGAAATTTGGAATATCTTTGGTTTATAACACGTTGCTGATTGGTTGTAGCAGCCAACTTCTCTCCTGGCTTGTCCAACCAGACGCCATCTCTCTGGCTAACTGAACACGTGACTAAGTGCATAAAGGTTAAACAACGACCCCTCTCTGTCTCTCTCTCTCTCTCTCTCCTGATCTCGAACTGACAACATCTCTACTGGACTTGAATCAAAATCCAAACTTCAAACTATTCTCTTATGGTGAAACAGACGCCCCTCACCTCGGCCTTTGGTCCCGGGTCGACTAAAGACAAGGAAACAAAGAATGTAGCATGGCTACCACAGATCCGTATTTCAATAACTGCTTTATGTTCCTACAGGACTGTTTCTAATCCTTTGTCTACGCCCACACGCATAAATTCTTTCCACGACCAACCTCCACACTACAAACCTTGGCCTTCGGGACAAGATCAAAGTGTAGTATCTTTATTTTCTCACACATACACAAAAAAAAAAAAAAAAAAAATGCACACACAACATACAGAAATGAATATACAAATTGTACATAGTTAAATTTTACATTGAACGCTGGGGTTATTAGTTAGATTAGGATCCACAGAGTGATTGAGGTATTTTGGTAAATGTTGCCAGTCAAGAGTAAGACTTCAAAGTCTCATCTGTTACATAGTCAAAAAGACCCTGTACCCCCCTCCCAATTTCTTATAGGGCCTTGTGCCTAATTTTGTTGAATTGAATTTTTTGTACGTTTTTTATGTTCAATTTTTTCTTTCTCAATAAAATATATAAACAAGATCAAAGTGTAGTATCTGTTCTTCAGATGCTGCACTTCCATTTCTTGTTCTCTTTCGGTGGAGGAGAAATCCTTCACGACTGAGACAATTTTTATTTTTGTACCTTTTCTCCACGTTAAAAAACGACCCTGGTGTCTAACTCTGTCCCGTGGGGAGGCATAGTAAATAGGTACAAACTAATAAATATTAGAGTTGTTATAAAAGTTACTCTTGTCTTTCTATTCTGCAAACTACTTCATCAATTTATATGATTTTTTTTGGTTCATCTTAGCTAAGTAGGTTCTGCAGACGAGCCTCGTTCTGACATTCGGAAAATTTAGGTTAACAACCGGTGAATCTACCGAAAAGTAACCCTTGTGAATGAAGATGGATATAAACAATATTTTTAAAATTAATTTCTTAATTTTACTTAAAAACAAAATGTAAACATATAGAAACAAAATATTTTAGAAAATAATTTCTTAATTTTAAATAAAAAATTGATTGTACCTATTTACTATGCCTCCCCACGGGACAGAGTTAGACACCAGGGTCGTTTTTTAACGTGGAGAAAAGGTACAAAAATAAAAATTGTCTCAGTCGTGAAGGATTTCTCCTCCACCGAAAGAGAACAAGAAATAGAAGTGCAGCATCTGAAGAACAGATGGTATTTATTTGCTCCCCCACCGAGCAAATTAGGCACAAGGCCAATTTTTAATGTGAGGAGTGAAGGGAGGGGGAAGGGAAAAAGGGGACCAGCTCCCGAGAGGTGGGAAATGGGAGCTGGTTAAAGGTCAGGCATGTGGGGTTGCCCCCACATCTGGTCTTTGCTAGTCTTAGCTAGTCATAGCTAGTCATAGCTAGTCATAGCTTGCAGCATCTGCCGGAACAGATGCTACACTTTGATCTTGTCCCGAAGGCCAAGAAGAAAAAAATTGATTGTAAAGAAATGTTTTTGTAAATAATTATTGAAAACTATTGCAAAGTGTTTATATGACTGGTTCTTTGGGATAATATGGGAGCCTCAAATCCCCCTTCCAAAAAAAAAAAAAAAAAAAAAAGACAACAAACGTAAAAAGCTTGAGTGTATTTCTATTTTAAAGCGCTATTTTTTAAAAAAAGTTTGAAACACAAGTAATGGCTAGTTTTTAACTTAGAACAACAAGGGTGCGTGGCGGAAATTCTTCAGGATTTAAATGTATTGTAATGCTTTTATTGGGGTCGAGAAACGCCGTATTACTTCCTATTTACTTGCCTCCCCACGAGGGCAGAGTTAGACACAAGGTCGGTTTTTAATGTAGAGAAACATTTATTTATCATTCAAAGGGTCAATAATGGTAGAAGCACCGGTGTCACATGTCACGTGACCAAACTATTCAGATTTTTTAGAACGAGGCTCGTCTGCGGGACCTACTTATCTAAGCTGCACCCATTTTTGGAATGAGATATTTTTCGTTTTGTCACGGGTACGTACATCATATAGACTTTAAAAAATATATTTTTTTTAATATGGAGAGGGGTTTTTGACAAGTACCTGAACGTCTGTATCAGTTCCCACAAGAAAGATTTTTGGGAGAAGGGGGAGGTACATACAAACTTTATGCATGATAGTTACAAAGAGAACCGATCCCCGCCCGCCAATTTAGCGATTGGCCAAAGGAAAGAACGAGCTAAAAAAAATTATTCTCGTATCTTCGAGACAATTGTAAGTATATACTTAGTTTAAGTTTTTATTTATTTATAGACATTTACACCAAACAAGGCATATTACCACTTGGACGTAAGAAACAGTAGATATTGTGTGTGCGTGGTTGTCACCCCAGAAGAAACGTCTTCTGAAGGCAATACACAAGAAAGCCCGCAAACAATTTACTGCAGACATTTCAACAAAGCACAGAGATTACTGGAATCCCCAGGGGACATCACATCCTGGTGAAAATGAACAAACGGTGCAGTCTTAGGCTTTAACATATGTAAATTTGAGTTCTGCACGACGCAAAAAAAAAAAAAGAAATGACTTTGACTAAGCCCATCAATTCCTCCCCCCCCCAACCCATTTAGCCCTCAAAGTCCCCAAGGCCTAAACATATTTAAATTTGAGTTCAGTGCCATGCAAAACTGTTAACTAGACATACACAGACAATTTTGGACAAATATGGTAAAATAGTTCCAGAAATGGAGTGTTTTTATTCGACCTAAAAGAGCCCCTGGGGTACACCCCAGAGTTATCGTGAAGTATAGACAAACAAAACTATATAAAAATCAGTTAGTTATAAAAATCCATGGCATCAATTGTTTTTAATAAGCACAAAAGTGTCAATTTTAGCCATTTTAACCCGAAATGCACCCCAGCGGGTGTGTGTGTGGGGGGGGGGGCAACCGAAATTTTCCCCGGAAAATCCGTTCTGTTACTTTTTTTACTCATATCATGTTTAATGTTTGTGCAAAATATCGAAAATTTCCAGGCGTAGTTATTGAGAAAAGTGCGGACAGACGAACGGACGAACGGACGAATGGACAAGCGTGAATTTACAAGTCCACCCTTATTTTTGCTGGGGGACCAAAAATGATAATGGAATCGTTTTTGGTATCGGAAACACAATTTTTCCACTTCTGATGGCCTCAAAGTGTGTATATGTGTGTGTGTGTGTGTGTGAAATTAGCATGTCCTTTGTTGATTTTTTATTCATATGTTTAATTTTTGTGCAAAACTTTAAAAAATTCCAAAGCTTAGTTATTGAGAAAAGTGTGGACAGACGAACGGACGAACGGACGAACGAACTAGTGTGAATTTACAGCTCCACCTTCCTTTTTTAGAGGACTAATACAAAACAAAAATAACTTTATAAATTAAGTAATTAAGTAATAAAAAAATGTATTTTTACTTGATTAAATAATTCAGAATAAAGAAAAATGATTTTGTTTAAATTCAATTATTTTATCGTGCAATAATTTATACCAGTTTTACAAAGGTTAAACTAAAAAAAAAAAAAAACAGCGTTAATGACTGTTTTCGTAAAAAAAAAAAAGAAAAAAAGAAAAAGTCCACTGATGCCGGTCAACTGCTACGAATTCGGAATAGGGACAAGTGAACGAGAAAAAGCGAAAGTAGAAACAAGGAGACAAAAAGTACACGAGAACCATAACGTTAATTTATAACACTTAAATATTAGATAAGAAATACCAAAAAAAGAATCTGAACTAGTCATATATATATATATATATATATATATATATATATATATATATATATATATATATATATATATATATATATGTGTGTGTGTGTGTGTGTTTGTGTGTTTGTGTGTGTGTGTGTGTATATATATACACACACACGAGGGGCGTGCAATAAGTAATGCCCCTGACCCTCTTCCAGTTGTCTCATCTAGCTGAAATTTTGCATGTGCAATGATTTATATCTCTACGGGTTATGTGGCAAATTACAGCGCTGAACTAATTGTGGTTTCTGTTTTACAGGTGTTTGAACTGAGTCAGGTGTGAAATGAAGCCTGTTGAATGTCGAGCAATGATCCGATTTTTGTATTTGAAAGGACGCACACCACAGGAGACTTTTGATGAAATGAAAGAAACTTATGGTGATAATGCCCCGTCATATGACCTTGTAAAATGCTGGCATCGTGAATTCAAATATGGCCGGAAGTCTGTGGAAACAGCTCCCAGACCTGGTCCCCCCCCCTTCTGCCATTGATGAGGCATCTGTCCGTCAAGTTGAGGCTGCCATTTTGGAAGATTGGCGCATTACTATTCGCCAAATAGCCCAAGATGTCAAGATTAGTACAGGGTCTGTGGAAACTATCATTCATGACCATTTGCATATGCATAAGGTGTCTGCCAGATGGATTCCCAGGTTGCTCACACCATTCCAGAAGCGAGAACGCGCCTAGTGCTCGAGGCTGAATTTGGAGATGTGCCAAGAAGATGAGTCCAAGTTTTTCAAAAGACTGATTACACAGGATGAAACCTGGGTCCAACACTATGATCCAGTCAATGCAGTGGAAGCACTTGGACTCACCACCTCCAAAGAAGGCAAGGGTGCAGCCCTCCGTTGGCAAGATCATGCTCACAGTCTTCTGGGACTAGGACGGAGTAGTGATGACAGATTTCCTGAAAAAGGGTTCCACAATTATAGGAACCTATTATGCTTCACTTTTGAGGAAATTAAGGGAAGCTATCAAAATCAAGAGGCGGGTCAAGGTATTCTCCTCCTGCAGGACAACGCTCTGGTCCACAACTCACATGTCGCCAGATCAGAAGCACGGACGTGTGGTTATAAAATCCGCACCCATCCTCCCTACTCTCCTGACCTTGCACCCTCTGACTTTCACCTCTTCCCAGTCATGAAGTTGTTTTTGAAAGGAAAGCGTTTCCCAGATGATGCAGCCTTGATTTCTGAAGTCACGTCGTGGTTGGAGGACCAACCCGGGGTGTTATACAAAAACGGTCTCCAGAGCTGCATCAAACGATGGGAGAAATGCATAACTCTAGGTGGTTCCTATGTAGAGAAAGACTAATAACTGTGCCAAGTTTCATTGGTCTACTGCTATGGGAAGTGGGCCAGGGCATTACTTATTGCACACCCCTCGTATATGTATGTATGTATGTATATATATATATATATATATATATATATATATATATATATATATATATATATATATATTCTCCAAAACCTCTGTACTTGACGGAGGGAGAGACTAACACTTGCTGTTATAGTTTAAATTGTTCTGAAATAATAGCAAGGGGAGACTTGATTCCAAATATTTCTCATATGTTATATCTCCCCTCTTTGGGAAATAGGGTACGATTATGAACATCTCCGGTATCACATAATCCTTATACACTGTGAAATTTACTTTATGTATAAAAACCAAGGAAGGGAGATATGACATATGAGAAATATTTGGAATCAAGTCTCCCCTTGCTGTTATTTCAAATCATTTGAAATAATAGCAGAAAGTTTTAGTCTCCCTCCATCAAGGTCAAAGGTTTTGTGGAAATATCAGATATTTTGTAATTCATATGCAAAACTAGGAAAACAAATGACTTTGATTGAAACATCTTATGGCTGTAAAAATTGTCAAAAATAGACTCTGGATGATGGATGATCCTCTTAATGGACAACCTTAAGAGCAAATTCACATAGCCCTTTCCAACAAGCTTTCATTTGTTTAACTTGGATCAATAGTCGCTAAGATTTTGAACTTATAAAATTGCCAACAAAAGTGGTATATCTATGGATATATCTATACTTGTAGCCAAATTAAATATTGAAATGCTCATATCTTTTGTTCTATAGGACGAAAGTAGATGAAAATTTTCAGGCTTTTTGAAGATTATAATACTATTCTATGATTAATATTTTATGACAAAAAGAACCTATATTTCCAAACTAAAAAAATATGGCCAAATTTGCCTACATTTGTATATATAGTGTCCTGCAAGCCAACTTCAGTTTTGCTGCTTCGGTTGTCTCCCCTGTGGCCTTGCCAGACCGCTAATAAAAAAAACAACAGCCCAAATACAAATATGACCTTAAAAATAACGGAGAGAACCCAATAAATAGAAACGCTACATCATCCGAAAATTACCTTTCCTAAACGTACTAAACGTTTGTTCGGTAATTAAAGGACCCTTTTTTTCCAGACGTGGCCGCGTGCCGACAAGCATATGGTTTGCGCAACCGGCGCCGGAGAGCGTACATTGTCAGGTTAGCGCCCGCGGGGATAGGCCATTGTGAAAAGATCCTTTTCTTCCAACTGCCGGGTGTCATTGTTCCTACCTACCAACCCCACTCCCTATTCTGTGCCCTGTTTCTTTCCATGCACCCTCCTTCTTTTAAGAGGGTGGTCGGGGCAGAGTATCCTGACCGAGACAACACGAGTCAAACATATTTATTCTCTGTCGTTTCCTCAACCGAAACTAATACGGATACTTAATTCTTCCACCCATGATGACGCTGCTGCCGCTGCTGTCACTGCTGCCGCCGCTGCTGCCGCTGCTGCCGCTGCTGCCGCTGCTGCCGCTGATGATGATGATATTAAAAAAAAAAAAAAACTAAAGATAAGTAAAAATAATAATAACTAAATATTGTACAAGCGTAAGCCCGCAACAGTACTTGAAAATAAGAATCACAAAATCCTATGGGACATGGACATGCAAACGGATAATCCCATCCAAGCAAGAAGACCGGATGTCGTAATAATTAACAAGAAACAAAAGTCAAATCGTAGACTTGCTGATCACAGGAAAATGAGAAACAGAGCAAACGCACAGAGCTAACCAGAGAGCTGTAATCCCTTACATGATGAAGAAAATCAAGTTAATGCCTATAGTAATAGGAGTACTAGGAACAATTCCGAAAAACTTCGAAAAAAGAATGTGAGAAATTGGAATCAGAGGAATTACCTGCAAAGATACAACGAATAACAATAATGAAAACCTTTGAATGTGGAGATTAATACACATGAACAACATGTGCGGGCCAGACAAACAGGGGAAAAACATGAAGAAGCGTTACATGGAACCAAGAACATTGAAGCTGCATATCTACAAGTTCTCTATCCCTCATCCATTCACTCCCATTGCCCCATCCCCGCCTCCCGTCGAAAGAGTGATGCCAAATAACCGAAAAGGGTTAAGGAGGATGCAAAGATCAAGATGATCAAGGAGAGAATGCTGACCAGACCTCCGCTGGACAAGTGCGAAGAGAACTGGGACCTTATTGCCACTCAAATTCCAGTGGAGAACAATGGTCGCTGCCAGCGAGAAGTCAATGGTAAGAAGCTGTTACGATAACGCAAATTTATTAGCACATGTTATCGAAAGAGGTGGAGAGTACTGGAGATCTGGGGAGACTTGCTGTTACTCAGCTTCCAGGGAAAAAACACCATAGGTTGTTTTCAAAGAGAGATCTTTGGTGACCTGTGTGAAAGCTCCTTGTGAGCCCATAATACGTAAAAGAAGACGCCGAGAAAGAAGACTTGTGTGAGAGTTTAGACATGAATAAACTTGAAGGAGTTAATGGTGTGTGGAGGGTGGAAGCAACAGCTAAACCTGACTCATCAATTAAAATTGACTCATTAATCGCACCATCTATTGCGAACTTTTGAATGTCGCCGCATATTTACAACCACGCATATTTGACTTTGCTGAGTATTCTCTTTCATTAAAATTATATAAACTTATATTCTCTTTCAATTTTCTTTCTCGAATGTTTCAAAAATTGAGCAAATCAGCAAAAAATAGATACTTATCTATACTCACGTTTTGCTAACGGTTATTTTTGCTCTGAGGAGAAGAGCCTTTCTTTGAAACTCCCTGGAATAAGGAACCTTTCACTTTTATTTCGGGTTCCTTGTTTTGAATAAGATGTTGTTAATTCAATTCTACAATGTCTTGACTTCCCCCCCCACACATGTGTAATATATATATGCGTGTGTAATACATATATACACACACACACATATATATATATGTGTGTATGTATGTATGCGTATATGTGTGTATGTATGCGTAATACATATATGTATTACGTATATACATGTGAGTGTGTGTGTGTGTGTGTGTGTGTGGTATATATACATGTTGGGCAGTGGATATAACTGCTGCATCTCTACTATTTCAGGTGAACATTGTCTGAAGATAGCGGTTTCAATCCTACCCAAAGCCAAGGGATTAGTTGGCCAAAAACGTGGTGAGACGACCACAACTATGGAGGCCAATAATTGCCGAGGATGCAGTTAAGAGATTCAGTATTCTTCACCTACCCCGGTTAACCACCTGACGAAGGCCAGAGGAATAGTTGGTCGAAACGTCGTGAAACAACAACTATAAGATATGTGAATAACAGTCCACAAATTATTGAATAAACAAACAAACTATTTTCTGTATTTATTAACTCATACCTATTAGGTTTTGCATGAATGCGACATGGCTATTCAAAAGGTACTATTGCTTGCAAGTGAACAGTATTTTTTCGATTTTCGAATTTCGCTACAAGACTGAGAAGGAACCAAAATGTTTATAAAAATTTTCATAATTTAAATTTGAATGCACTATTTTCTGTCAAAAAACAAAAACAAAATAATAATAAAAAACAAAAAAACAAAAACAAAACAAAAACACATGTGAACATAATGATACTTTTTATAATGAAAAAAAAAAGTTCGACACATTTTTTTTTCTTTTTGTCAAAAATGCATTTTATCTTTAATTTTTTTTTTTTCTATTTAAAAAAAACTGAGTCACTGCAACACGTGGTCGGGTACAGCTATTAAATCAGAATATTAGTAATAATAACACCAACAATACACACATATAAAATAGTTATCAACTTTTACATGTTTCGCCGTATCCACAGATCATTTTTCTTAAATTTTTCTTCTCTGTATCCTCAAGCCATACTGTTGTGCTGTATCCTCAAGCCATACAGAGCGTCCCCAGGTTGCGGATAAGGGAAACCCCTCTATTTATAGGGGGTAGCTTTGAATATTAAATCAAAAGCCGCTGACAATGAGGAAATAAAATGAAAATGAATACCAAAAATAATCCATACTGGCTGGCCGTCGCCCAGGATAAAAAGGGTCCCTTAACTCGTTCACACACCAGACGAGAAAAGGTATTTGAAGGTGTGAACCCTCTTACCTCAGATAATGGTACTACCATGACAGAGGTCCACTTGGATCAGCCAACAGATCGTGAATTAGATCCTGGCCCCAAACCATCATGTGCAACTACAAGAAATGGAAGCAGAAGAGGCCTAAAACCCTAACCCTGGACAGTTGCACAAAAGAAGGTATTATTATATTGCTACCATTATTCAAAGTTTGAAAAATGGAGCAGAACGTCGAATGAGATCCTACAAGAGAAAATCAAGAATTCTGACCTCCCTGAAGACAAAAAGCAGATGATCAGCGTGGCTTTCCATGATAGGCTCAAAGTCACAAGCACATTGTCTTGGCATATAATTAATGTGCTGACTGAGTGCTATAAAGAATGTAACGATTAATCAAAAATGTTTTCCTTGCATACGACTTTCAAACAACTTATTTTAAACTAAAATAATGATTTGATATTTTTTTCATGAGTAAAATAAATATTCACTATTCATTTAATTATTGCCACATTTTTAGTGTGAAAATTTTTCATGAAAATTAAACCGAAAACAAAATGAATTGTTCTCATGGTTGGTTGTTTTTGTTTTACGGCGTATCAACCCTTTTCAGGTTATTTAATGCCGAATCCAAAGATTTGGAGAAAATTTTTTTAAAAGAATATTTTTGTTGTTTTCAATTAGTTTTCTATTTAACCCATAGTTGGGATCCTAACAGGTACCACCACTCCGGGTCAGAGTGGACCTGGGAGCAATGGCAGTTAAAGGGTGGCTCCACACTACCCAAAGCCCGCAAGTTCGGGCCTCACCACTGGATATAGTTTAAGGTCATATCCAGGACCGAATGTGTTCTCAAGAAAATTTATCGGACAACTGTTGTTTAACATATTCTAAAAAGTTTCATTTCTTTATTCAATATTTTTTATATTCTTAATGATACTTCCAAGCGTTTACACCTCTTGCGTTTTCAACAACAACAACAACAACAACAACAACAACAACAACACGCCTTTGATTTAAGAACACAAGGACTTTGATTTGAACAACAACACAACAACAATAACAGGCAATAGAAGTATTTCATTCTCTGAAGATGGACCTGTTACGGTCCGAAATATATCAGAAATATTTCAACTCTACGAAAAGAAAAGAAAAGAAAAGAAAAATAAATAAATAAATAAAAAGAAAGAAATTGAATCCTATTTTCCCCTTCTTTAAAAAAAAAACATTTTGCATTTTTAACGTGTTTTAAAAACAGTTTTATCAGTTTAATCCACGTTTATTTTAAAAATATTTTTTATATGAGTAGAGGAAAGGTACTTAGACTCATTTTAAAACTAGTGGTGAGATAATCAAGCCCCCTCTCCTCGCCCGTTCACTAAAAGTACTTTGAAAATTTCGATTTTTAGTCGCGTGCAGGCGACTCTTTAAGTCACTCAGTCGGTCTGTCGGTCTGTCCTTGGCCTTTTTGGTTAAGATCAAAGGTCTGTTGTTAATACATGCTGTTCTTAGCTTTTTAATCTTTTCTTGGCCTTTTGGCCAAGATCAAAGTGTTTTTGATTTTGTTTAGTTCTGGAGTGACAAGGATGACCAACGACCCCCACAATCCCCCCTTTTGAGTTGGCCATGTGCCTAAGTTTTTTGTTCATTGTTGATTTTCAATGTATTTTTAACATGAATAAAGGATTTAATATCTCAAAGTGTAGTATCTATTCCGGCAGATACTGCAAGCAAAGACCATATGTGGGGGCGACCCCACATATAAGACCTTGGTCAATGTAGGGAAAACCCTTCATACCAATTGTCACTATCCAGCTCCCCTACTCCCCGGGGAGCTGGTCCCCATTTCCACTTCACTCCTTACATTAAAAATCCGCCTTGTGCCTAATTTGCTCGGTGGGGGAGCAAATAAATACCCCCTCCTTTTCTTGGCCTTTTGGCCAAGATCAAAGTGTAGTATCTGTTCTTACTACGTATTGTACTTTTGTTTGTAACTTTGTGATATAAAGTGGGGGATCACTTTTCTGTATTAATTTAATGTAAAATGATCACCCACTTTACAACCAGTCAGTCTCAAAGCCATTAAAGTTATTCTCCAGATCATTCAAGTTGTTTTTGAAGGATTCCAGCTATTTTTTAAGCATTCAAGTCATTCTTAAGGTCATTCAATTAATCCTTAAGTTCATTAAAGTCATTCTAAGTTATTTACTTTTTATTTATTTAAGTCATTTCAGCCCATTTTTCGGTCATTTTAGTTTATCTTTAAGAATTTCATGTCAATCCTACATTCACGCATTCATTCACTAAACTGTGCGATTTTTACTGAGTACAGTTATAAGATAAGCAAGGGGGTAGATTAGTTTTCACGTTACTCGTCTCGTCAGTTGCTTAATTCTATTTTTCGTTCAGCTCACCACCGCGCAACTCGACACCGGCCCGAAATTGTGGCCTTCACTTTTCAGCCGGTTTAATTTAACGCAGCTACGAAACGTCGGTGGCGCCGTCTCCGCTTCATTAGCAAAAGTCCTCTCCCGCTCTGATGTCAGTGGCCGACGTTCGGGGTAGACTCGTTGGCGAGACGAAGGCTGTCGGGACAACAGGGTTGGCTGCTCGGGCCGCCTCTTTCTACACGCCCCCTCCTCAAATAAACAAACAAACAACGCAAAAAAAAAAAAAAAAAAAAAAAAAAAAAATATATATATATATATATATATATATATATATATATATATATATATATATATATAGAGAGAGAGAGAGAGAGAGAGAGAGAGAGAGAGAGTATCGTCATCCTATTTCGTCGCTCGCCTTTTGTCGGTCGGATTCTGAAAACACAAAAACACAAACAAAGAAGAAAAAAGACCCACAAAAACAAAAACCGAACGAGCGACAAAAACATGGAATGAGGTCGTTTATTTAAACATGTGCGGACGCCATTTATCAAGGCAATTCACTAACACGGAGACACTTACGTCTTCCTCGGTAACTGCAGAGATACGCCCTCGCTTAATCGCCATATATATTTTATAAATTACTAACTAGCTCTACCTACGTATTGGGCACTTTTGAAGTAAATACTTAAAGTTTACGAATAAATCTATACTTTCGTATATTAAATTTGTGAGTAAATGAAGTAATTATATATATATATATATATATATATATATATATATATATATATAGGGTTTGTATGTATTACTGTACACATAGATTCGAAAAAGTTGTCAAAAAACAAATATATAACAAATAAATGTTATCAAAGACAAGATAAGTTACTTTTCTACCTAACTGGATATATTTTTCGTGTTTTTATTCAATGTAACATGTTTATTCAGCTCGAAAACCATACAGTGTTTACCGATGTATTGGAACATTCAAGATGGCGTCTGATTCTCTCTTTAACACGGTAAGTTTGGGAAAACGTGTTATAAATAATAAACTAGACAAAATACTATTTAAAAAAAAACACCGAATATATGTCAACTTATGTCACGGTAACATATAATGAGCGAATTTCTAACAGTATTTTGTCTAGTTTATTATTTATAACATCTTTTCCTGAACTTACCATGTTAAAGAGAGTGTCGGCCGCCATTTTGAATTTTCCAATACATCGGTAAACACTGTATGGTTTTCGAGCTGAATAAACATGTTACATTGAATAAAAACACGAAAAATATATCCAGTTAGGTAGAAAAGTAACTTATCTTGCCTTTGATAACATTTATTTGTTATATATTTGTTTTTTGACAACTTTTTCGAATCTATGTGTACAGTAATACAAACCCATATATATATATATATTCATATAGGTGCCGGGAAAACTCGTCCCGGGAAAACTCGTCTCGGGAAAACTCGTCTCCGGAAAACTCGTCTCCAGAAAACTCGTTTCGGGAAAACTCGTCCCCTTTCGCTAGGTAGGAAAACTGGTCCCTTATTGAATAAATATCGATTGAAAACACATTTTATGATCGTTCTTGAAGGAGATATTGTTTTTTTAAAATAAACTATAGCCATAATATTTAAAAAAATATATTTTTACTTGTTTAATGTTTTTTTTGTGTTTTTAATAAAAGCGTTTATTATGTTCATAAACGAGACCGCATATTTTTTTTATATTAATATAAAAAGAATTTACTTATATACTGTTGTTTATAAAAGGGTAAAATCGATTTTTATACCTCGCCGACTATGTTGTTTATTTAATTTATTTGGAATCGTTTATTTGGTAAAGAAAAACACCCAGAAAACAAACAAAAAACATGTCGGTCGAGTGTTACGGGAGAACGAGAAATAATGCCCGGTATATCACATCTTAGGGGGTCTTGATAATCACTAAAAAATAGAAAATTAAAGAAATTACTGAGGGAGATTTGGTTTTAAAAAGAAAATAATAAATTTTAATATTTTTTAAAATATAATTTAGAGAGAGAAGGGGGGCATAAAACCTATATCTCCCTTCGAAAAGCAACCAACAAAAAATGAAATTAAAAAGATTCTTGATAAACGATCGCGGAGTTTTCAATAAAATTGATTAATAAATTCATTTAGTCATTACTTTCTCTCTTAATGATTGATTTTAGAATTTTGAAGTAAAAATTAAAAAAATGAAAAATGAGTTAACGAGAGATTGTTAGCACATGGCATCTCTCGCGCCAAAAAAATATTTCGCTTTTAATTTATTAGTTAATTTTTGCAAAATTTGACAGGACGACAATAAATGTTGATAATTGATAAAATCATAATTTTAAATAACGCATGAGTGCATTTGGTATGACAGAAAACAAAAACATAACAACAAAAAACTATCATAATTAAAAAACAAAACCAAAAGCGTAACGAAGAATCGAATCGCTCCCTGTTTTTTAATTTTTGGGTTTTGTTTATTTTTTTGTTTTTATGACTCCAAAAAACATCGTTAAAATAAGAACAAAAAAAAAAATTGTAATTAACTTTGTATGAACATAATAAACGCTTTAAAATAAGTTAAACCACTAAGAACTTAGCCAGTTAGGTAGAAAACGGACACTTAGAAAATCGATTTTATTTAAAAAAAACAAAACAAAAAACATTAAACAAGTAAAAATATTTTTTTAAAAATATTATGGGGGGGGGGGCTATAGTTTATTTTAAAAAACAATATCTCCTTCAAGAACGATCATAAAATGTGTTTTCAATCGATATTTATTCAATTAGGGACCAGTTTTCCTACCTAGCGAAAGGGGACGAGTTTTCCGGAGACGAGTTTTCCGGAGACGAGTTTTCCGGAGACGAGTTTTCCGGAGACGAGTTTTCCCGAGACGAGTTTTCCTAAATTCATATATATATATATATATATATATATATATATATATATATATATATATATATATATATATATATATATATATATATATATATATATATATAATTATTTATATATATATATATATATATATATATATATATATATATATATTGTTTTGTTTTGGTTTTAGCGATATGTTTTGAATGAATTCAATTATTTACGAAAATGCGAGTTGGGAACAATTTTCCCTTTTAACAAATCCCTTTTTACCGAAACACGTTTTAAAAATAATATATATATATATATATATATATATATATATATATATATATATATATATATATATATATATATATACCGCTCCCCATGTGGGGGTACCAAATTGGTTAAAGGAAAAATTATTCCCAACTCGCATTTAGGTAAAAATGCACTTTCGTAAATAATTGACTTCATTCAAAACATATCGCTAAAAAACCCCAAACAAAACAACATCTAAGTAAATCGCGATATATCTAGACAGTTGGCGAGATGTTCCCGGGGTAAGGATTTAGGCTCATTACCGTATGGTCTCGATTTCGAATCTCGCTAGATACAGCCACTCTGATGAGTCGTAGACGACGAAACACGTGTCAGAGGATAATTACATTTTAAAAATAATATATATATAATGACTACTTCATTTAATCACATAAATTAATATACGAAAGTATAAATTTATGCATAAACTTTAAGTATTTACTTCAACAGCGCTCAACACGTAGGTAGAGATAGGTAGTAAGTTCTAAAGTTTTTGCCATATATATTTTAGAACTTACTATATTTGTATATATATATATATAAAATATATTTTAGTCATCGACATACAGACCTGTTTCGTTGTTTCACAACTCATCAGTGCCGCTAGACTAACACCTCTCCCAAGCCGAGGATCGAACCTAGAACCGTCGTGATGACAGTCGGCAGTCCTACCCCCTGACTACGGAATCGGTGGCCGAAATTAAACTGTCCGGACGTCTATTTAAATAAACATCCGTTCGCCACTCGTAGAGGGCTCAAACGTTTGTTTGTAAACAAAGCGCGAGCTTCGCATTATTTCAGCTAAATTAAGTAGCGAGTAAGATAATTTACGAGAGTGCTCTACCAAAGAGGGGAGCTTTATAAAATATATTTTAGTCATCGACACACAGACCTGTTTCGTTGTTTCACAACTCATCAGTGCCGCTAGACTAACACCTCTCCCAAGCCGAGGATCGAACCTAGAACCGTCGTGATGACAGTCGGCAGTCCTACCCCCTGACTACGCAATCGGTGGCCGAAATTAAACTGTCCGGACGTCTATTTAAATAAACATCCGTTCGCCACTCGTAGAGGGCTCAAACGTTTGTTTGTAAACAAAGCGCGAGCTTCGCATTATTTCAGCTAAATTAAGTAGCGAGTAAGATAATTTACGAGAGTGCTCTACCAAAGAGGGGAGCTTTATAAAATATATTTTAGTCATCGACATACAGACCTGTTTCGTTGTTTCACAACTCATCAGTGCCGCTAGACTAACACCTCTCCCAAGCCGAGGATCGAACCTAGAACCGTCGTGATGACAGTCGGCAGTCCTACCTATATATATATATATATATATATATATATATATATATATATATATATATATATATATATATATATATATATATATATATATGTTAACACTTGTGTCCCCTCGATGTACATTCACGCAAATAAAAACCTGTCTAGCAAACAACATCCCACCCCTTCCTTATATAGTTGACACCGCCAAAAATGGTCGAAAAATCAAGTTGTTGTTGTTTTTTAAAACGAAATTACATTTATTAAAATCCATTATTTCTGAGTAACTTTTTTTTTCCACAAAGATAAAACCCTGAATTTTATCATATAGAAAACAGAATAATGTAAACCTTTTTCTACTATTTTTAATTAAATTTTAAATGTTAAATTTTCCCAAAAAGTTAACAATTGACATTTTTTGTCTTGCACAAAAAACGTACTTAAATATTTAAAAAAAAAAAAAGGGTTTTTGAAATAATTAATTTAATTATTTGTTGTCTAACTAAGATTTAGGGTGATTTTCTATGAGAATATGCAAAAATATTATAATATAAGTACCTGGATTTACAAATAATTCCACTTATTCATATAGCCAACCAGTTACTTCGCGTCGATCTAGACAATGTTTACGTTTGTACTTAATAAAAAGCAAACTATGGAAAACCAAACAGGCCAAAAAAAACTTATTTTTCAGTGACGAAAATTTCAATGTATTATTAACGCTGAGACTGGCCAGTACCAGATGGGTGACCATTTGTATGAGTTTCGTTTTTAATGTGTATGAGTGTAGGGGCCAGGCTCCCCAAAATGGGGGGGGGGCAATTTAAAGCAGAATAAAAAAAAATATTTCAGCGCGTTTGGTACACCGTAATCGAAAGGCGGCAAACGTTTTCAAACGGGATCGAAAAATGATGCTATTTTTAACACAAAGGGGACAATATTTATCGATTTTTTGTTTTTATCGATTCTTCAAAGCATGCCCTGTTTAATAATGGTCATGCATTATTCGGTTCGCTGAAAAAAAATTGTTAATTTATTTATCAAAGATTTTAAAATGGCTTTTTTCGTATAAATATTAATTTTTTTTGTTTTGCTTTGCTTAACTTAAATTAATTATTTTACTTAACATATTCACCGAATTTCACACTTCAAAACTCAAAAGCGGGATAATTAAACACAATCGAAGTTCTGATATTCAGACGTCAAAATAAGGTATGCAAACATTTTTTTTAATCTATAATTCTGTCCCTTACAACAACACAATATGTTTTGTTCAGATTCAGATGATTATTTTAAGAATATTTGGAACCCCCTCAAAACAAGGGGGGTTTGTAAGCAAAATATATATATATATATATATATATATATATATATATATATATATATATAAATATCGTTTATGAAAAGTAAGTACACTGTTATAAAGTTCATTCTTCTCTTAATAATCGCGGAAAATTTCGTATTGATTGGATAATTACCTGATTTTTGGTAGATTTTTAAAAAGACGGTCCGTCAAAAAGTACTTAGTTGCCCCCCCCCCAGTTTTGGCGGTGCCTATTATAGAGCTACATAGGTTCCGAAAAGCTTCCTAATCTAATAGTTTCTTTCCGCTAATCTAAATGTAATGTGAACAAACATATTGCTGCTGAACTCCTTGAACACTGTCTCTGTAGATAAGATGATGAATAGTATCCCTTCCACCCTAGTGGAACTATGTCTTGTTTGAGATAAGTAAGAGTAATTACAAGGTGCCTTCAATAAGTTTCCAGACTTTGTTTTGTACAGGCACAGAAAATTGTCGTAGACTCTTGAAAATTCAGTACATTATTGCCATACATCTTATGACTGACCAATTTTTATGATTTCAGGTTTAAAGGAACAGGAACAGCAGGAATTGGAATGCACCTTACTAAAGTCTGGTTGTTACGGCTAGTGAATTTAAAAAATGCAATCTGGACGTGAGGACACTTTAAAAGAATGATATGCAAAAAAAGTCTGTTTTAAATTTTGGAAAAATGCCACAGAAACGTATGGAATGCTTTAGACTGCTTTTGGACCATCTTGCATGTATTGAGCATCAGTTTTTGAGAGGCATAAGAGATTCAACGAAGTCATGGAGCCTGTAAGGGACGATGGAAGGTGTGGGAGGAGTAAGGAAGTCGGAACATTAGAGTTGATTGGCCAAATAAAGAATTTCACGGATAAGTCCATCATGTGTCTATGGAGACATTCAGTGTACCGTTTGATGTCAGTGTGGGAACTGTACACACAATTATTTGCGAGGAACTTAAGATGTTGCCCGAATGGATTTGTCTGCAACTCCATCCTTGTCACAGATTATCAGGATGAACATCAAAACAGTTTCTCACCCTCCCTGTAGTTAAGACCTTGCCCTAACCCTAACCCTAACCCTAACCCTAAACCCTAACCCTAACCCTAACCCTTACCCCTAAAAACTTAGAGGCTGTCGCAATGAGACCATTGAGAATATGAAAAAGTCTTTCATTTACACGCTCACAAAATCAGACTTCCCTGGAGCCTTCCAGAAGTTGTTGGAACGGTACAACAAATGCATTGCAGCCGGAGGAGATTACTTCAAAGAGGACTAAAGTTTCATGTGTGTATTATCAATAAAAGTGCCCATACGAAAAATGTCTGGACACTTATTGAAGGCATCTCATATTTATCTGTTGCGATGCCTTTAAAAAAAATCACCCCCCCTTTTTATTTTTATAAGGTGGTCACCACTTATCAAGGCCCGGAAGCCAATCAGGGATAAGGGTTATTGCAAGTACATTACGTTAGTGTGGAGATTTAAAGCGTCTACTTAAGGAGGCGGTTCATTAGAAATTTGTTTACGTTGGACTTGAAGACATCCAAGTTGTAGTCAGGTGGGAAGCAGGCAGACGGAACAGAGTTCCACAGGCGTGCAGTTCTAAGAAAGAAACTTTGTTCATGGAATCTACGTTTTGATTTAGGCATAGATAAAGAATGAGGGAAGTTTTTCACAGTGGATTCAGCTAGACGAGTGTTTTTCGTAAAAGATTGCCGAGAGGGGACCAGAGATTGGAGTTCAGACGAGCACCTGCCATGGAAATAACGATAAAACAAAGATAGGCTTGCAACGACTCTTCTGTGGGAGAGAGGTTGCAGTGAAGAGAAAAGGGCATCCCCCACTAAGCTCCGAAGTCTATTTTGTACTCTGTCAAGGGAGGATAGGCCATTTTTAGCAGCCCCTGCCCAGATATGGTAGCAGTATTCCATCCTTGGGCGTACTTGGCTTTTATATAGATAGAGAATTGCATCACTAGTGATATATCTTCTGGAGCGGTAGAAGGATCCCACCATCTTTCCAGCGACCTTGACAACAGACTTGATGTACGTGTTCCATTTCAGATCAGGAGTGAAGGTCAAGCCCAGAAGCTTGTCAAAACATGGGGCTTCTCCTAGACGAGAGCTATCCATTTCAATTGATGCCAGATGGGGATCAGAGCGTTGATGATATAAAGATAGGAGTTTGGTTTTAGATGCATTAAAGGTAACCAGCCACGTCTTCCCCCACTAAACCACTCGTTCGAGATCAGGGAAGAGAGAATCAGAGAGAGCTTTGTCATTTACAGCCTTTGATGTGTTGCCGTAGATGGTCGTGTCATCGGCATAGATGTCAACGAATGATTTAAGTATGTGTTTAGGGAGATCATTGATGTAGATCAGAAAGAGAGTTTGGCCCAGGATGGACCCTTGAGGGACTCCAGCATTAATACTGCAGGCCTCTGATTTTTGTCCACCAACCACTACTCTTATGAGCCTATCAGAGAGAAATGATTTAATGACAGAGAGAATATTTCCAGTTATACCGTAGCTGGAGATCTTGTGATGTAGGCCTTTATCTCAAGAGCAATTGCCCTGGAATGGAAGCCTTTGTCAAGAGATTCACTAATCCTATGAGATATAACCGTTCGCACATCTGCGGTAGATCTTGCAGAACGGAAACCATATTGAGTGTCACTAAGAAGGTTATTTCTACTGAGGTGGTTGACTATTTCTCTATTTAAGATGGATTCCAGCAACTTACTCATAACACACAGGAGACTTATTTGTCTGTACTGAGAGGGAGATGACTTATCACCTGAGTTCTTAAATACAGGGCATACTGATGAGGTTTTCCAGGGTGTTGGAAAGCACTTCTCCTTAAGACAACTCTTTTCATTTTAGCTTTTGTTTCAATTTCTTCTGTTTTTTTTGTTCTTTGTTTTTTTTTTAGCCCCCGTTATCTTATTTTTGTATCGTCCCTCCATCTAGTGCTCAGCTTTTCGGCAAATTATCGATTTCTAATTTACCCAAGTGTCATCTGCCCCCCAGAAAACTGTTTTCCATTCCACCTTCAAAATGCTGTTATCTCCAGAGCACAACATGCCAAAACATGTCGCTTCCTTTACCCGCAACTATGTGAGCGCAATGAGTACGCATGCGCCGCAGGGCGAAATAAAAGGTAAACTTCCTGTAGCCATTTTTGTATCACAGCCGGAAGTGAACTAAGGGTCATATAAATGGAGAATGGACCAGGTGGGCGGAGGGAATAGGAGCAGCAGGGAAAGTAAAACTAGCAGGGCTACCCAGTGTTGGCCGGGACCAGAAAAATACAGAATAAGATGAAAGCGTGTGTAACATCTTTATATTACAACTCTTATCTCTCTATCTACCGTGCTCCCTTTTTCCTCTGCCGACAGTTTTCCGCATCTTTCGTTCATATCTCTTTTCTCCTCACCCAGCCAATTCTTGTATAGGAAATATTACTAACGTGAGTCATTCGCATCTCCTTTATGATAGCATTGCACATGGCGTCTCCCTCTTTCTTAACAAATTTGGTACCCAAGAAATAAATAATTATTTAACAAAATGTTATTTTATCTATATGGGCTATGCAAATCAAGAATTTGCGAGTGCTTGAGTTATTGTTTTTGACGTTTAGCTGGAAATACACAGTCACATACGCACAAACAATTGCTAATCGTAAAATAGATAACCACTTTCCTCTGAATTGGACAATCTATAAATATGAAAGCGAAAATGTATGTATGTATGTATGTATGTATGTATGTATGTATGTTCGCTTTTTCTGTATGTCTACAAAAGGCTTTTTTCAGAGAAGCGGTCGCTCGCTTCACAACTTTTAAAAACTTTTATATCACATATAAATCGTAATATCTCACAGTTAACAACGAAGCTCACCTGTCTATTTAATTTGCTCGATTTCGGGAAGATAAATATTCAACATTTGTCGCTCGCCGCATGTGGGTTAGTCTTTTTCCTATGACATCTTGGGGGGGGGGAAGCGTTCAGCAGTAAATGAAATACTATCCCGCAGTCAAACTTGACCTCATTAACTCATCAAAACGGACACCTGCCAAATCCAAGTAATTAAATAAATTCAAACGTGTTTCCGTTAGCATCTCGCGTTAGGGCAATGGTTAACGTCGCACGTTTTTTTTTTTTTCACACTTTAATTTACAACTTTGCCTCAACAGTTCCGGTTCGATCCTCATACTTACTTTTTTTACACCCCCCCACCTCCGGAGTTTCCCCCCCCAAACACCCGGGCAACACTGGGTACCCCTCGCCAGTCTATAATAAAAGGGCAAAAGTCTGTTTAACTGTATGTATGTATGTATGTATGTTTATATGTCTGCCTAAAACTTTCCGCAGAAATGACAGATTTTTACGAGATCGGTAATGTTTGAAAACTCGACCCTTCGGACGACAAGTATAAAAAAAATGGCTAAAAACAATAATTCCTTCACTCTCAACTGGGCACTTTTCTACAGGAAGGGGTAGCAAAAAATCGTTCCTTCATGACAATTTAGCCATACAGATGCGCAAAAAACTTTCTTTCTTGAATTGGTTTGAATATAAAAAAAGTAACTTCACTAACGCGATTATAGACCAGTCGTTATAGTGGCAGCGTCGTTATCTTAAGATTGCACGTTAAATCCTAGATATCAGTTACGCTTTTTTTTCTCGATTTTTAAAGTTTTAATATTAAAACAGGGGTATTTATGCCATTTTTATGATCGTTTTTTTTTAAATTTCCATCACGTTCGCTGTTTTTTTTTTTCCTTTTGTTTTTATTTTTCCGATTAAAAAAAGCTATAATATTTAATCAGGGTTAATTCGTTCGCTTATTCTTTATTTTCTACTTTGTTTTAATTTACTTCCGCCCCCCCCCACACACCTCACCACACCCTGGAAACGCCGGGTAACCCCGCTAGTTAATGAAATATAGGAATATTGCCTCATAGACCCTTATTTAGACAAAATATTATGTATATATGTATGTATGTGCATTATATATACATGTATATATATTTAGAGAAAGAACTATACATATATATAAAATTGTAACTTTTTATTTTGGTTTTAGCCAGAAGAAATAGGTGCACAAGTGTGAAAAAAAAAATGGAATTTGCCAGGTGAAGATCGAACGACGGCATTACGAATATGCATGCGTAACGTAATAGCTATTGGTTCATGTTTTAACTTTTAGTCTTGCAGCAAGCATTTATTCATAGCTCAGGCATTAGCCTCAATGGAAAAACTAAATTGTAAGCTAAACGTTTACGTTTCGATTCTCGCTGTTGGCGTTCGAGTCATTATTTTTTTCTTACCTTTTAAATTATTACTATATATTGGGTCCAATATAATCAAACAATAAATACGAATTCTGCATTAATTAAAATATCATGCTTAAGCGTATTTTACGACCGAGCACTGCCGGGCGGCCTGCTGGTATATATATATATATATATATATATATATATATATATATATATATATATGATTCACTACCCGCACAGCAGCAGCCGAATAGCGTAATGGTAAGAAGCCTTGACTGTCGTTTGAGCGGTCGTGTTTCAATCCTAGCCACGCTGATGAGCTATGATACAGCGAAACAGTACTGTATGTTGATGACTATATATATATATATATGTGTGTGTGTGTGTGTGTATGCGTGCGTGTTTATATATATATATATATAAACACATATATGTGTGTTTATATATATATATATATATATATATATAAACACACATATATATATAAACACACACGCATATATATACGATATGTAAGTATATATATATATATATATATATATATATATATATATATATATATGTATTCACCTTTCTTATCAGTGAATATTAACACGTATTGGATATCACAGAGTGAAAGAATTTAAATCGATATTTCATCGAAGAATTCAATTCATCCGTCGCCCATTTCCCGCCATTTCTTTCATTCATTTTTGTCAGCTGGCCATTTTGTTTTCTTTTGTTTCCAATTCCATCGATTTCTATTTCTTTCGAAACATTTTCTATTGCCGACATTTCTTGTCATACTCTTCTCCCCCACCAATGACACACATCGTTTGATCTTTCATCTATCATTTTTGATTTATTTTTTATTGTTTCATTTTCAACACATTTCCCACCTTTTTTTTTTTTTAATTTTTATACATTTTTTTTTATCTGATCAGCATATTTTAATACTTTTCATTTGAAAGATCACAGATATTTTTTTGTTCTCTCTTCTAGTTCGGTTCTGCTGACAATAGGCCATCTAGTTTTTCTTTAATATTTTTTCTTCTCACACTTTCGCTGACAACAGTCCTGCCTCGCTGCTCATTCCCTTTCTTATGTTAGTGATATCTTAAAACCCCCCTTTCTCATGTTTGTAATATCATAAAAATAACCCTTGCTCATGATTGTGATATCATAAAACACCCTTTATCATGTTTGTGATATCATAAATATCACCTTTTCTAATGTTTGTGATATCATAAAAATCAACATTTATCATGTTTGTGATATCATAAAAACACCCTTTATCATGTTTGTGATATCATAAAAATCACCTTTTCTAATGTTTGTGATATGATAAAAATCAACCTTTATCATTTTTGTGATATCATAAAAATCACCTTTTCTCATGTTTGTGATATCATGAAAATCACCCTTTATCATGTTTGTGATATCATAAAAATCACCCTTTATCCTGTTTGTGATATCATAAAAATCACCCTTTATAATGTTTTGGATATCATAAAAATCAACCTCTATCATGTTTTTTATATCATAAAAATCACCCTTTATCATGTTTGTGATATCATAAAAACAACCCTTTATCATGTTTGTGATATCATAAAAATCACCTTTTCTCATGTTTGTGATATCATAAAAATCGCCCTTTATCATGTTTGTGATATCATGAAAATCACCCTTTATCATGTTTGTGATATCATAAAAATCACCCTTTATCATGTTTGTGATATCATAAAAATCACCTTTTCTCATGTTTGTGATATCATAAAAATCAACCTTTATCCTGTTAGTGATATCATAAAAATCACCTTTTCTCATGTTTGTGATATCATAAAAATCACCTTTTCTCATGTTTGTGATATCATAAAAATCACCCTTTATCATGGTTGTGATATCATAAAAATCACCCTTTATCGTGTTTGTGATATCATAAAAATCATCTTTTCTCATGTTTGTGATATCATAAAAATCACCCTTTATCATGTTTGTTATATCATAAAAATGACCTTTTCTCATGTTTTTGATATCATAAAAAATCACCCTTTATCATGGTTGTGATATCATAAAAATCACCCTTCTCATGTTTTGTGATATCATAAAAATCACCCTTTATCATGTTTGTGATATCATAAAAATCACCCTTTATCATGTTTGTGATATAAAAATCACCCTTTCTAATGTGTGTGATATCATAAAAATCACCATTTCTCATGTTTGTGATATCATAAAAATCATTTCTTTAGTATGTTTGTGATGTTATAAAAATCATTTCTTCTCATGTTCGTGATATCATCAAAATCACCATATTTGTGACTGCTAGGAAATTGTTTCTGTGCTGCCAGTATTCAAGAATTCTGGTAAAAAAAAAAAAAAAAATGACCCACTCAATTATCGACGCATTAGTATTCTTCATCGCTGAGCCCCTAATCAGTCAAGCAGTAGTTCACCACTTTATAGATACTGAACTTCTTAGTAACTGGCGGTATTGATTTAGACAAGCTTGTTTATTGCAGATATCCGAATTGAAATCTCTGAGCGTATATACCGCCCGCTGAACAAGGCATAGGAGGCTACTGCAGTAGCTCTTGGTATATCTAAGGCATTCGAGAGAATGTGGCACGGAGGTTTTCTGATGAAAATTAAATCATACTAGACGCTGCTCAGCTACCTTGAACTTAACAGGCTGAGCATACAACTCTCTCGCGTTCTTTATTACTCTTTTACAGTGGTTGCTGACAGTTCTAAAGGCGGCTTTAATCTGAGTACATCTGTTACGTTGGAAGCAATGGAAAAGGTGATTTCTGTGCGTAATGGCAGCAGCACATTCTGGAGAGAATCGCTGCTGGCTGTTAGATTTTTGCTGGACTTTTTTTTGAAGAATAGGAATCGTTCCATACTTACAATTAACCATTCCGTCAGATCTGATACTATACCTACAGTTAAGCATCTAAAGCAATACATGAAATCTTAGAGGATGACTTCCAATCTGTGGTGTTATAGAGACGAAAATGAGTGATAACATTCAATGCTGCTAAGACAAAACTGCTTTCCTTTAACAATTGCAAAACCCCTGTCAACCACTGATGGCCATGATTAATAATGCGCTACCTGACAGCTTTTCAAACTCCTTCAAATTTACAGACAACATGAATCAAAACAAATACATTGAGAACATTGCCGAAGCTGTTGTAAGGAAGGTGGGCTCTATCTAATTACTCCCACCGGACAGTATCCTATATGACTACCAGACATAATTTGTCCATGCATGAAGTATTGTTGCCCCATCTGGGATGATGCATCTACCACTAGTCTCTCGCTCTTAGGCAGAGTCCAAAAGAGTCTCCGACGTAATCCAACGCTATCAACCTAACTCCAAACTATTACTGAAATGTGCTTATTTTGCAAGTATTTGAATGGAATATGCTCTGATAAATTCGTAGCACGTGCATCCCCTCGACGTAAAAAAACAAAAAACAAAAAACCCACGACTTACCCGAAAGGCGGTAAAGTACCAGTCCTTCACTTGGTCTTCTGCTTCTTTGACTGTTCAAACACGCAGAAATTTAAATGTAATGTGAACAGACATCTTGCTGTTCAACTACTTACATAATGCCCCTGTAGGCATAGTAGCCCCTCAGATCCAAGTGGCAGTGTGCCCTGTTTGAGGCGAACAAGACTAAAAACAAACAAACAAACAAATTATTTAAAACTTAATTTTCAGAAATCTGTTGCTAAGGTCGATGGAAAAAATAATTGGATCATTCTATTGCTCCAGAAAGTATCTCATTCTAGACGTAATCGTCTTCCTGGATAAAAGCTAGATAATCCATAAGATGAAGTACTGCTTTCATATCCGTGGAATTACCGATCGGGACACTTTTTCCTGTTTCGATAATGCCAATTCAAGGTGATTTTTTTCTTGTCCTTACAGTCCTTTTATATAGGTGCTCGACTGATCTCCAATCTCTGATCTCGTCTGCAATACCTAACGCGAAACGAAACGTCCATCAACAAAAGCAACAGCCTATTTTTTTATAAGGGTGTGTTAACACCGAAAGTCTCTCTCTCTCTCTCTCTCTCTCTCTCTCTCTCTCTCTCTCTCACACACACACACACACACACACACACACACACACACACACACACACACACACACACACACACACAAAATGATTCTATCATTTATTAAAATTTTCCTTGGCATTTTTTTGTTTTCAATAATATTTAATTTACCTCGCATGTTTTCTAAAATGAACGGCCTGCTAGTGTGTATATATATATATATATATATATATATATATATATATATATATATATATATATATATATATATATATACATATATATATATATATATATATATATATATATATATATAGTCTAAAGAAGCTTTCAGTTTTCAGTATTTTATAAGAGAATATATGTAGAAATAAAGTTATAAAATGTAGTTTAAATTTCTATAAATATCAACTAAATTCGACATATCGCAGAGTAGCACTTGCATTATCCGACTTTCTGCAAGAAAATTCACAATTATAAAAAGGAATGCAACTATAATAGGGCGGAAATTATGAAGCATTAACCTAAATTATTAAATTAAAAACGGGGGTCATCTGCTCTTTACCAATATGACTTTTTCGAAGATTAAAAAATAGGACAGTTCTTTAATTTATGGCGTTCATGTGAAAAGTTAGTTAACATTCTAAAACCAAATGATGTACTCATGATATTTTATTTATATTTCCATGAAGTACGTCTTACACGTGCTACATTGAATTGCAGAAGCCCACAAAAAACCTGGCAGAGAAAAAAATATATTCTTAAGAAAATGTTAGGATATATATATATATATATATATATATATATATATATATATATATATATATATATATATATATATATATATAGTAAGTTATAAAATATATATGGCGATTAAGCTACACTGAATATTCCGCGATTCATCCATGCGCATAAGCCTGAAAAGTCCTAGAGTGGATGAAACGCGGAATATTGAGTGTAGCTTAACCGCCATATATATTTTATAACTTACTAACTAGCTCTACCTACGCATTGAGCACTTTTGAAGTAAATAGTTAAAGTTTACGCATAAATTTATACTTTTGAATATTAATTTTATGTGAGTAAATGAAGTAGTTATATATATATATATATATATATATATATATATATATATATATATATATATATATAACTACTTCATTTACTCACATAAAATTAATATATATATAAGGTAAAATTAAAAGCCAAGAACAATGCGAGATTTTTTTTTTATAGAGTAAAATTAAATGAAAACAAAAGAAATAAATTTCTTTTTTTTGTTGTTGTTTGTTTTTTCTTTTTCACACAAATTTTAACTCTAAACAACAGTAATTTTTTTTTTCTGTTGTATTCAATGGTGTTATAATCTCAATATATTTCAGACTTATTAGTCCTTTTTCAAGAGAAGACAGCGGGAGAGTGTTCAAAATTGGAAAAGCAGCCGAAGAGTTTGCCACGTGATACCGCGAAATACCGCGAAATACCGCGAAATATAGAACAAATAATATATATATATATAATTATTTTTTTGCTATAATCAGTAAATACCTACAGACACTAGTGTTTTATCCTTTCGGGAATCTTCAGTACAGGGTGTCACGATTAACACCAGTCGACAGATTCGAACTCGGCAAC
>NC_136516.1:17242191-17252191 GCF_053919585.1 Euprymna scolopes
CCCTCAAATAATCTAATGGGGGTCAATAAAACGAGGTGGCCAGTTGACAATCATTT
This sequence comes from Euprymna scolopes, assembly GCF_053919585.1. Taxonomy (NCBI): domain Eukaryota; kingdom Metazoa; phylum Mollusca; class Cephalopoda; order Sepiida; family Sepiolidae; genus Euprymna; species Euprymna scolopes. The sequence goes on from NC_136516.1 coordinate 17,242,248, forward strand.
CGTTAAACTGCTCGTATCATTTGCAAGTTGCAGATGTTATTCGAGTGCCAGTTTTTTCTTGATCAATTGTCAAAACAAGGTGAACTCAAAATAACCAATAGTTGCCAAATCTGCAATTATATATATATATATATATATATATATATATATATATATATATATATATATATATATACCGTATAACAAAAACCAAGTCTTCAAAAAAAGAAATGTTAGCAACAAAAAGTGTATTTCATTGTTAGTTACAATTGTTTCAAGACTAATTGGACAAATTCAAACATTATGGCGTTTGAAAATTTTAACATTAATAGCCTTTCTTCAGACTTATTGAATAAAAAACACTTTAACAATAGAACATTATGCAAAGACATTTCCCTTAAGGGAAATAAAGCATACGAAAACATCCCGGACGCATCTTTGTCAGGAGCTTATATATATATATATATATATATATATATATATATATATATATATATATATATATATATATGAATTATACAGGGTGGAGTAGAGCAACTTGCTTATTTAAATAATTTAGATATCCCAAATAAGCATGTTGCTCTGCCTCACACTTTACGTCATCTTGTTTATATACTAATCCTTAATTTATAAGCATATAAAAACAAATAACAAAAGTCTATATTCCAAATTTCATGATGCTGAGACCATCTTACAATTGATTCCTTTAATTACGTTGACATGTGCACTTACACATGCGTATACATATGTAGATATACGTATGCATACATATATACATATATAGATATGCATATTATTGGGAAACAAGATGGCGACGATTTTAGCAAATTCCGCGCGACTTGATGAACATTTATGGCGGGAAAGCGAACTGGGAATGGCTGATAAAAGACAAGGAGGGAAGAAGGAGAAGAGATGTAGGAGAGGGCAGGGCTGGAAAGAAGAATAAAAAACATTAATGGCGAATATAAATCTTCAAACAAAATGTGGATTCAATAAGTAAGAAATAAAAAACAAAACTGACGAATATATATATATATATATATATATATATATATATATATGACAGCCCCTTTAAGAAATTCGTTTCTTATCGTTGAGCACTTTCAGTTGAATTAAACTCGGTCAATTTAGCTCTTATGCATAGATCATCTTATAACGATTAGATAACTCTCTGACTGACGTAATGAACATTTAAAATTAAAATGTTTAAAATTCAACGCTATTTCATGCGGTTAATGGTAGCCGAATGGATACGGTCTCCGCTAATCGAGCCAGAGATGTCTCGTGTTGCATGGTTCGAATCGTTCGGCTGGTGGTAATCGTGACACCCTGCACTGAAGAATCCCGAAAGGATGAAATACTAGTGCCTATAGATATTTAATTATTATATTAAAAATTAATTATAACAGACCCTTTAAGAAATTCGTTTCTTATCGTTGAGCACTTTCAGTTGAATTAAACTCGGTCAATTTAGCTCTTATGCATAGATCATCGTATAACGATTAGATAACTCTCTGACTGACGTAATGAACATTTAAAATTAAAATGTTTAAAATTCAACGCTATTTCATGCGGTTAATGGTAGCCGAATGGATACGGTCTCCGCTAATCGAGCCAGAGATGTCTCGTGGTGCGGGGTACGAATCGTTCGGCTGGTGTTAATCGTGACACCCTGCACTGAAGAATCCCGAAAGGATGAAACACTAGTGTCTGTAGGTATTTAATTATTATATTAAAAATAATTATATATATATATATATATATATATATGAATTTGCTTTCCTGTCTGTTTGTTTGTTTGTTCACTTACTCTTCATTTATTTCTATACATAGTTTCATTCTTGCAAACTAGATACAACTAAGATATCATGTCATTTGCATATGACATTAAGAAAATCGATTTTATTAAATAGCGGTATCTTAATTAATTTTTCTAGCAAGAGAATTGTTTTAAGTGTTCTATTAAAAATCGTTATTTAATAAATTTTAAACAATAATTATATTGATAACATATTTAATTTATTTGGAAGCATTATTCCAACATCGCATTTTTAAAAAACAGTATAGAGTTATTTGCCCGTTAGAATCTTCCGAACATTTCATTTGTTTGTTGTTATTATTCTTTAAACAGCTATACAGAAATCGGTAAATTTTTACGATGTGACCTAGCGACGTTTAATACCTAAAAAGAAATAAAGATCTACTTCTCCCACCTCTGAATTCTACAATTTACACTTTTCTTTCTTTTTTCACGTTAATCTCATTGATTACAAACTTAAATTTCTAATTAAAAAAAGAGGTAATTTTTTACGACGTGTCCCAGCATCGTTTAACCCCTAAAAAAATTAGGCCCTACTTTTTGGGGGGCCCTAATACGTTTAAACAGCCTTTATAAATAATATGAAAGAAGAAATTTTGAACAAAGAGAAAATTAACATTTTAAAGTGGGGGACCACTTTTCTATATAAATTTAACGTAAAATGAGCACCCGCTTTTTTGGCCACAAAGCGTTCAACGAGACATGTTATCTGTAGCATTTTTTCAAGTTCGCCGATCAAGGGGAGTGGGGCAAAACATGACAAATACAGTTTTTTTGTTATGGAACGGGAATTACATTTGAAACATAAAATAGTGATAAATTTAATTAATTTCTATGAGACCATTCTGTACTTTCACCTAACAATTTCATAAACAAAACGAACCCCAAAATATGACAAATTCAATTTTTTATTTTGGAGGATGGCGGATTACATTAGAAACATAAAATGATGAAAAAATTAATTTAATTATTTTTGGAATTAATTTTGGTAAGGGTTCTACCTACTTGGCTATTTTTTTTTAATGGAGAGTAGATCATGCATGTAGATGTGTTATCGGCAGCTCCAGTAACTCTCGCTTCTCCTTTTTTGTCCTTCAGTCCTCGTTTCCAATGAGTGATTTTTCTGACAAAGGGTGAAGAAAAAGCTGCTTTCCAGGTCGGTAGTACTTCGTAAACAGTAGCCTGAGATGTCGGAACATTTCTGTTTCTATGTCTATCCTTGTGGCCATGTCACTAGTAAGAGTGCTGGAGGTAAACGTTTCATCTGGGCTGACGTTATCCGCCTGATAGTCAGGGACCCGAACCTTGGATTAGCAACTAAGGTGGCTGTCCTATCAGCAGGTGCAAAGTACTGGGGCTGATGTATTGTCATTTGGTGAATGGATTCTGGATCATACAGTAGTTCCTGGTAGAGCCTCTCGATGCCATACTAGTGGGTAATTGTTACGGTTTTACCTTATCATGTGCTACAAAAAAATTCTTGTCTTTTTCTCTCTTACTTTCCCTCTCTGTCCTGCTCCAACCAAGTCTATCGACCTGTTCCACAAATCCCAAAACCTCCACATGACAAATCTAAAAAAAAAAAAATAAAAAAAAAAAATAAATAAATAAATAAAATAAACCTAGAATCCCATCCTCTAACGTAGACCCCTACTACCAGGTCTCCTTCTCCAACATCAGGGGGTCTACGTTCCAACCTTCCAGAGTTTAAAACACAATTACATGAGTCGAAACCGGACATATTATTTCTAAGTGAAACTGGAATAGGGCCGACCACTTCCCTAGATGAGTTCATAATTAACGGATACTCTAACTTAACATCTAAATCTAACCCCAAAGATCACCATGGGCATGGAATATGTGCCTACATTAAAGATGGCTTTCCATGTGGTAGGGATATCTCCAGAGAAGACCCTAATTTACCTTATATATGCTTCCAGGTTGCACTAGCTTATACCACTGCATTTATATTTGCCCTCTATCGCCTCCACAACAGTGGAGTTACTATCTTTAAGAGCATATCTGAGAAAATTGACCACATCTTTTCTGCTCATCCTTCAGCTAACATTCACATTTGCGGTGACTTCAATGTCCATAATGTGGAATGGCTGACCCACTCAAATAAGACCGATGAGAGGGGAGGTTCTGTCATGATTTTGCCACTGCCTATGACCTCACTCAGATTGTTCACGAACCCACCCGTGTGCCTGATACTACCGGTCAGTATGCAAGCCTTCTAGACCTTTTCCTCACAACTTCCCCTGAGCTATGTTCATGTTCCGTTCTATCTCCTCTGGGATCCTCCGACCACTCCGTTGTAGCAATTAAGATAAAAATAAAATGTAATAAGTCTTCAGACGTACCTTTCCACCATACTGTATATCGATACTCTATGGCTTACTGGGATAGCTTCCATACATTCATATCCGATCTTCCTCTGCATTCCATGTTTAAAGAAGATGTGTCCTCTATATTATTAGACCTGACCGAATGGTTAATTGTAGGCATAGACCGATCCATACCATTTAAAAAATTCCAACAAAGACCTAACAGCCAGCCATGGTTCTCCCCAGAATGTGCTGCTGCACAAAAATCACTTTTTCAATAGCTACCAACGTATTAGATGTACTGAGGCTAAAGCTGCTTTCAGGACTGCTAGCAACTACTGTAAAAGAGTAATAAAAAATGCAAAAGAGCTATATGCTCAGTCCGTTAAATCCAAAGTAGCTGAGCAGCGGTTGGTTCCCACCAGTTCTGGCAAATATCAAACAGGATCCTGAACAGAAGCGTTCATTCTATCCAAACCATTATCAACAGACCTGAGGTCATCTCGTCAGCATCAGACAAGGCCAAACTATTTGCCAAAAACTTTGCAGCTAATTCTACCCTATGCGACGAAGGCCATCAACTCTCCATATTTCCTCCTATAACAGACAACACGCTATGCAACATACAAATATCTCTGCGTGATGTCGCCAAGCTAATCAAGAACCTAGATTCCAGTAAAGCAACTGGCCCTGATGGCATTCTAGTTATAGTGCTGAAAAAGCTCCAATCATACGTTGCCTTAAGGAGAAGTGCTTTCCAAGACCTGGAAAACCTCATCAGTATACCCTGTATTTAAGAATTCAGGTGATAAGTCATCTCCCTCTCAGTACAGACCAATAAGACTCCTGTGTGTCATAAGTAAGCTGTTGGAATCCATATTGAATAAAGAAGTAGCCACCACTTCAGCAGAAACAACCTTCTTAGTGACATGCAATATGGTTTCCGTTCTGCAAGATCTACAAGCAGATGTGCGAACGGTTGTATCTCATAGGATTAATGAATCTCTTGACAAAGGCTTCCTTTCTAGGGCAATTGCTCTTGATATATCAGAGGCCTTTGATAAGGTATGGCATAAGGGCCTACTTCACAAGATTTCCAGCTACGGTATCACTGGTAATGTTTTCTCAATCATTAAATCATTTCTCTCCGATAGGTTCATAAGAGTAGTGGTTGATGGGCAGAAATCAGAGGCCCACAGTATTAATGCTGGAGTCCCCCAGGGGTCCATCCTGGGCCCAACTCTCTTCTTGATCTACATCAATGATCTCCCAAAACACATACTTAAATCATTCGTTGACATCTATGCTGATGACACGACCATCTATGGCAACACATCAAAGGCCGTAAATAAACAAGGTTCTCTCTAATTCTCTCTCTTCTGATTTTGAGCACGTGGTACAGTGGGGGGGGGGAGAAGAGGTGGCTGGTTACTTTTAATGCATCCCAAACCAAGCTTCTATCTTTATATCATCAACGCTCTGATCCCCAGCTGGCATCAATTGAAATGGATGGCTCTCGTCTTGGGGAGGCTCCATGTTTTGACAAGCTCTTGAGTTTGACCTTTATTCCTATCTGAAATAGAACACGTAAATCAGGTCTGTATCCAAGGACGCTGGAAAAATGGTGGGATCCTTCTACCGCTCCAGAAGATATCTCACTAGTGATGCAATTCTCTATCTGTATAAAAGCCAAGTATGTCCAAGGATGGAGTACTGCTGCCACATGTGGGCAGGAGCTGCTAAAAGCAGCCTATCCTGCATTGACAGAGTACAAAATAGACTTCGTAACTTAGTGGGGATGCCCTTTTCTCTTCCCTGCAGCCTCTCTCCCACAGAAGAGACGTTGCGACCCTCTCTTTATTTTATCGCTATTTCCATGACAAGTGCTCGTCTGAACTCCAATCTCTCGTACTCCCTCACCAATCTTTCACGTGAAACACCCGTCTGGCTGAAACTACTGTCAATAATTTTCCCCATTTTTTATCTGTGCCTAAATCCAAACGTAGATTCCATGAACAAAGCTTCTTTCTCAGAAGTGCACAACTGTGGAACTCTCTGCCGCTTGCCTGTTTCCCACCTACCTACAACATTGATGTCTTCAAATCCAACATAAACAAATTCCTGACAAACCACCGTCTTAAGTAAGACACTCTATCAAATCTCCAATACTAATGATTACTACAATACTATCTCATTGATTACTGTACACGCAATAACCCTTATCCCTGAGTGGCCGCCGGGCCTTGATAAGTGGTGACCTCAATGTAAAAAAAAAAAAAAAAAAGAGACCGATAATAAGTCTTGGACAATAATTTTCTCATTTGATTTCATAAAACAAAGTCTCCTCATCAGCAAAAAGAGTGGGTAAGAGTTTAAAGACACAAAAAAAAAAAAAAAAAAAAATTAGCATTTTTTAAGTCAGGCAGATATATCTTTTAATCCCAATGAATGCATTGACGATGATACTTATGGTCTTTAAAGGCGGACGATTAATATATATATATATATATATATATATATATATATATATATATATATATATATAGAGAGAGAGAGAGAGAGAGGAGGGAGTGAGAGAGAGAGAGAAAGAAATAGACGAAAGGTTTACAGACACACAAAAATGAAATCGATATACAAAGAAAATTAGAGAGAGGGAGAGGAGGAGATGAGAGAGAAAGAGAAAAGAGAGAGAGAGAGAGGGAGAGATAACGAAGGGATAGATACACACACACACACACACACAAAAATGAAATCAATGCAAACAAAAAGTAAAGTAGAGAGAGAGAAAGAGAGAGAGAGAGAGAGAGAGAGAGAGAGAGAGAGAGATCCTCCCAAAAGAAAACACAAAATCAAATCGATATTAATAAAAACTAATATCGATAAAAAAAAAGGAACCTTATATTTTTATCATGGCATCGAGTACACGAAACCTGAACCACATGTACTCGGTTGCTGTGTGTTCAAACACCCCTTCCCCCCACCACCCCAGTAATTTCCCCTCTAATCCCCCCCCCTCTTTCTGCTACGTGGTGGCCATTAATGTCGGCTCCACTTCCGATCCGAGTTTTTCTTAGGACTTAACCACGCAAAAATTTCTGGTGCTTCCTTTTTCGGATGAAAATCGCGAAACTACCCCCTCCTCCTCTCCCCATCTTCACGTCCCCCTCGATATTATACATCTTGATGCATTTTATGGCGTACATATTTTTCAAATATTTACATCGATAATATCAAAACCTGGCTGAATTAGCTGTATTACATAGGATTAGTCTAATGGATGATCTCGCTGATTATGGTAAGTGCAAATCCCATCAGGGCAAACGCTACTATTGGCAACGTCGTATAATATTTCACAGCAAATATTGTTGGGATATTAGTCAAAACAATTTCTTTGTATTATTGCTATTATTCGGACTACTGTTTTCATCGTGAATATTATTTCCACAACGTTTCGGCCGATGTAACCTCCGATCACGCGTATTTGTTTGAATCGGAAATGAGTCTGTTGTTATATTTTGATATAATAATGGGGTATGACTGAAGAAAATTGGATGGTTCTATTTGTAGACAATGGCAATAGGAATTGACTAATCAAATGGAGCCACGTTCTGCTAGCAACAAATCAGGAAACTGGAATCGCAACATAAAAATATTGAATATTTTAGAATCCTCGCACATAATTTTTAGTGCCCACACGAGAAAGATCTCAGTTTTTTTTTGCAAGTTCAGGACTTATACAGATACCCTACCCAGCGAAAGCTCTTTTTAATGTTCAGGACTTAGCTAACAATCGGAAACTCTTTAGAAATTAAGCATAGCGGGAATTTGTAAGGACCAGTGGCAGCATCTATTAAGTGCTGAATAATTATCAGTTTTGAATAATAGGACTTTAGCAGCAGCGGCAGCAGCAGCAGCAGCAGCGACATTTTATAGTTTAAAATTTTGAATATCGTTGTTTTGTAAACTCCGTGCTGATTGCTCCGTCAGCTTCTCTTACCCAATCAGAGACTATCTCTCTGGCGAGCTGAGTACATGACAAGTTTATATAAAAATTAACCGTACAAGAACTTTCTTTCTTTCTTTTTTCTGGTCAGCACGCTATTGTGACAACAAATCCCTCCTCCTCCATTCCGGATCTAGATATTAGCAAAACTCTTCACGAAGCTCAGACCAATCTTCTCTCTTGGGACACAACAGAACGTGCCCGGGTTTTTGTGCCCGAGGTTTTTGTGCCCGGTTTTTGTGCCCGGGTTTTTGTGCCCGAGGTTTTGACTAAGACGAGAAGACAAATAATACATCATGGCTACTGCTGGACACTAACTCTAACACATATACATGAACTCTTTTCCCTTCTAACAGTATAACAGAGACACTGACGCTGGATTAGAAGTAACAGCCATATGCAAATGACCAAGCCGGACGGACAGTGTGACAGCAGAGATAAAAAGGACATGTGTTCGAGACGTAGAGGATTCTAGACGCGTTCAAAACGTAGAAGATTCGAGACGATTATAAGACACAAGAAAGCAGAAATAGACGTGTTACATACGTGGTCTGAGAGTGACAGAAAAGACCTGTACTAAGTATGGGTGGACAAAGACTGAGTACTACATATTCGACACGGCAGAGTCTTGTAAAGCACATTGAGTTATGAGAAGACTTTTGAACAAAATACAAGACGTTATTCTGAAAGTACCTGTAAATAAATGTCTGTTGTTTCAATTGAATAAAAGTGAGTAGGATTCTTCCTTTGTCTATGTTTCTTGCGACTGTCTGCATACCACGTGTGGGTCCCGAGTATACGTTACAACAGAACTATCTAACGCTCAATATACATGAACTCACTTTTCCACGACTAACCCTCTCCCCCTTTACTGCACGTTCCTCTTGACGATGATAATAAATAAAGTTGTTTTTTAATGTTATATATCTTTTTTTTTCTAAATTTTTAGAATCGTTTGAGATGAGGCTTCATAATTTGTGTATTGATTTTTATTTGCGGACTTTTATCCTCATCTTAATAGTTGTTGTTGTTTCACAACGTTTCGACCAACTCATCCTCTGACCTTCTTCCGGTGGTTAATCACGACGTGATAGGAATGCTGAGTCTTGTAACTGTATTCCCAATAATTACTACCGTCCGTAGTTGTTGTTGTCTCACCACATTTCGCCCTACTAATCCCTTTGCCTGCTTTGGGTAGGATCGAAATCGCTATCTTCAGACAATGCTTACCTGGAATCATAGAGACTCAACGTGGCGTAGTGGATAAAGGAGTTGAGTCGCTACGGTTCCTCGCATGCATGAAATTCGGGCTTTGAATCCTGAGTTCGTATGTATTCAACTGATGAGCCCAAATGAGGGCGAAACTCGAGTCTTGGAAGAAACCCTGTCGATAGATTAATTGATTCTATGCGAAATTACAGTCAGCACATCAGCTGTAGATCTTGCCAGATAGAAATAATATTGCTTGTCACTGCTTGAGTGGGTTGTTTTTGCTGAGGTAGTTGGTAATTTCTCTATTTAACACGGATTCAAGCAACTACATTACACATAGAAGACTAATTGGTCTGTACTGAGATGCAGAAGACCAATCTCCAATATTTTTAAATATTGAGCAAACAAATGACGTTTTTCAAAATGTTGAGAAGCATTTCTCTATTATGCATCGATTGAACAGTTTTGCAAGAGTGAGTGCTAGTTCCGGTTATAGCTTTTTGAGGATCACAACTGGGATATTGTCAAAACCAGTTGCTTTGCTGGCATCAAGATTCTTGATGAATGTGGCAATATCATAAACAGATATGTGGATGTCACTCAG
>NC_136516.1:17257191-17299691 GCF_053919585.1 Euprymna scolopes
TTTAATGGGTCAGTTCTTTCGCCCGAATTCTTGAAAACTGGTACCACAGAAGCGGTTTTCCAACAGTCAGGAAAGCAAGATTCGTTAAGGCATTTGTTGTAAAGTTTGGAGAGAACTAATGCAACCTCAGCGGAGCATTTTTTTAATAGCACAGCCGGGATGCGATGAAGTCCACATGCTTTTGAGGTGTCTAGGTTTTTTATGATACCATGTACTTGAGACGGGGTGATTTTCAAATCATTTAGTATGGCGTCTGCCCGCAAAGGAAGGTCAGATTAGCCTTCTCAGTTGCAGTGCAAATAACCTGATGATTGTTTAATAGTGGGGGAATCGTTGACTGCTCATTATTTATTACAATTGTAGATTTTCCAGAAATCACGAGTTCCTAATTTCTGTGCTTCGATGCGTTTTCTGGTTTCAGTGTATTCTGTCTTAGCTGTCGCTATTTCTCTCTTACAATTACTTCTAGCTTTTATAAACTCTGTCTGTTTGAACTGGACTTATGTTTGTTGAAACTTTTTTAACCACCAATAGCTATGGCTAATGATACGTTAGCTGAAAGTATTTTGTTCAAACTCCTTGGCTTAACGTTCACATGGAACATGAGTTGGAACAGATACATCGATTGCATTGCTGGGAATGCTGCAAGGAAGGTGGGCTCTCTCTACCATGTTAGAAAGTTACTTACGCCTGAAAGTATCCTGCCCATCTACAAGGCGACCATTCGTCCATGTGTAGAGTATTGTTGTCACATGTGGATTGGTGCATCTGCTAGTCTCTCACACGTAGACCGGGTTCAAAAGAGAGCCACCAACTTAATAGGTTCCGATCTGTTTGCTAGGCTCCAACCTCTGTCCAATCGATGAAATGTTGCGTCTCTGCCTGTTTTAGAAGTATTTTAATGGTAGGTGCTCCAACGAACTACAAGCCCTTGTACCTCCTCAATTAACCGACAAATTTGACAAGTAGCAAAATCGCACCCCTATACAGTAGAGATCCTCAGATGCCTAAAACCAGTCTACTCTAATAATTTCTTCTTTGGGATTGCTAGACTTTGGAATTCTCTTCCGGGTTCCTGCTTCTCTCACTGTACTGACCTGCAGAAGTTCAAGTGTAATATAAACAAACATCTTGCTACTCAACTCCCTACATAGTATCCCTGCAAATTATGCCCCAGATAGTAGTCCCCAACATCAAAGTGGCACTGTGCCTTTTTGGGGTGAAAATACAATTAAAAAAAAATCAAAAGTAGTATTTAGTTTGTATTAAACGTGTCAATACATAATAACTTGAGGTCTGCGTTTGGGATTCACATCCATAAACAACGAAGACAACGTAGCACTTTATTTTATTTGTGAATTGAGAATTAAAATAAAATAAAAAAGAATCAAAATTTAATGCGGGTTTAGCAGTCGTCATACTCGAACGATGCTGGTGGGCACAATTGAAAATCACTCGCAAATTTCTTTTTCCTTAAATCTCAGAAAATTTGAAAAAAATTCAAAATAATGAAGAAAAAATTAAATTTGATTCAAGAAAATAGATTAATACAAATACAATAAAAACACAGAAAGGACGGAGATAATGTTTCGTGCTGAAACCTCCTTATCCTGTCCGCTCTACACACACTTCAAAAAATTAACTGACTCTTGAAAAGAAATGAATTTGTAATTAATAAAATAAAGAAATGAACAAATTCTTGTCGTTCCTATTTAAAGCTTTTTAATTTTTTTTTTTTTTTTTTAATGAAGGCCAGAAAATGGTATTGGGAGGAAAGTGAAACGAAGTTGAATTGTTCGAGGTAGGAATATAGTGTAATATAGTGCAGATGTGGTTTGTGGTCGACGATCATAGTATTTCGGATATAGACAAGCTTCAGTGGTATAAGAAAAATATTTTTGGTAGACACCCCCCTCCTCTCTTTATTTTTCTCTTTTTCTCTTTCCCTCTCTTTCTTTATTTCTCTTTTCTTTCTCGCCCCCTCTGTCTTTCTCCGTTTCTCTTCTGTTTGTCTGTCTCTCTTTATTTCTCTCTATCTTTTTTCTCTTCTTCCTTTCCTTTTTTTCTATCTATCTCTGTTTCTTCTTTTTTTTACTTTCTCTTTCTTTCTCCTTTTCTTTTTACTCTCTCTTTCTCTCTGTATCTTTCCATCTCGTTCTCCTTTTTTTTCTCTGTTTCTTGCTCATTCTGTCTCTTTCCCCTCTCTTTCCTTTTTCATTTCTTTCTTTCTTTTATTCTCTCTCTCTCTCTCTTTATTTTCTCTCTTTTACTCTCTCTCTTTCTCTGTTTTTTTCTCCCTCTCTCTATTTCACACTCTCTCGTTGTCCCTCTACCTCTTTTTTTACTCTCTTCCTTTCATTCTTTCTTTCTTTCTTTCTCTTTCTTTCTTTCTTTATATCTCTTTGATTTTCTTTCTTTCTCCTTTTCTTTCTTTGTCACTATTTCGGTTGTTCTCTATATCTTTATTATTTTCTGTTTCTTTCTTTTTCTTCCTCACTCAATTTCTTACTCTCTTTCTGCCCCTCTCTCTCCCTCCTTCTTTCTCTCTTTCTTTTTTCACTCTTTCTCTTTTTGTTTTCCTTCTTAATTCTTTACTTTTTTCTTTCTATCTTTCTTTCTTTGTCACTGCTTCCGTCGCTTTCCCTCTCTCTTCTTCTTTTCTTTTCTCTCTCTCTCTCACACACACACTCTTTCTTTCTCTCTCTCTCCCTCTTTCTCTCTCTTTCTCTCTTTCTTGTCCTCGCTGCTGACGTTGCAAAAAAAAAAAACAAAAAAACAAAAAACGAAACAGACCGGCACCACAAGAAAAAAAAAAAAAATCGTTGCAAAACTACGCATCAACATTTTGTAAGACTTCCAGGAAACAAGAAGAAACCAACCTTTTTTTGTGTGGGGGTGATGAGGTTTAGGCGGGGATAAAGTCGTCCAACGTTAAACATTTTTCAGATAATTCAAGCTAATGCACACATACACAGACATATACGCACACACTACGCATACTGACACAGTTGAACAAAATCACACGCATTTATTTCTAACCATATTTTTGGTTGGTTTGATTGTCTCTTCTTTTGAGGCATATCAACCCTTTTTAGGATTATTTTCATACTGATACACCGTAATATATATATATATATATATATATATATATATATATATATATATATATATATATATATATATATATAGATAGATAGATAAAACTCTACATGCTTGCTTTCTTGATTTTTTGAGTTCAGGTAAATTTATATATATATATATATATATATATATATATATATAGTATATAATATAAATATATATATAAGTATAATATATATATATATATGTATACTGTATATGTATGTGTATATATATATATATATATATATATATATATATATATGTATGCATGTATATACATATGCATATATACATATACATGTATATACATATATATATATATATAAATATATATATATATGCATGGTTGATTGTTTGAATCTTATTTTCGACGATTGCACGATTCCATCTTTTTAAAAAGGGATGATAGGAGAATTTATATGCAAATCAATATATGCGCACGTGGCTCAGAGGCTAAAATATGAGGGTGGAAAGTTGTATGTTTTGGTTTCGAGGCTAGCTGATGGCACCCAAATCATATATATATATATACATATATATATATATATATATATATATATATATATATATATATATATATATATATATATATATATATATATATACTAAGTTAAGACTTAAAGTTAAGAAGGAAAGAAAAACTGCTGAGATCAGTTGAATAAATTATTTTGTTTACCTTGAAAACTACAAAAATAAATAAAATAAAAGAAGTTTTGTTTCAGTATTTTTAGAAGTTTTCTTTGGTTTTCATTGACTGCTTTTGTTTTCTTTTACTGTGTTTTGCTTTGAGGTCGTCCTACGGGGAAAAAAGCGAGACACAGTTTACGTTGTAATCAGATTTCTTTTTTGCTTGTACGCATTTTAGTTCTTTTTAGTCGATGTTTGATCAAGATTGCTGCCCACTTCTTTTATGTTCGACTAGCAAGAGGACCTTACGTTGCTCGGGATTAAACGAGGAACACTGATATGACCTTTTTCACTTTTACGTATCTGTGTAATAATACGCTAAGTCAATTTCATGTTCGTCACGTAAGTTTTTTTTTTTTTTTTTAAAGGAGTTACCACTTATCAAGGCTGGGAGGCCACTCAAGGATAGGGGTTTATAAGCGTATGGTAGTCAACTGAAAATGGTGTACGGAGTGTACAGAAGAGTGCACAGTAATCAATGGGACAATATCGTAGTAATCGTTAGTAATGGAGATCTGATAAAGTGTCTTACTTAACGGGGCGGTTTATCAGGAATTTGTTTATGTTGGACTTGAAGACATCCAAGTTGTAGTCAGGTGGAAAACAGGCAAACAAGAGAGGGTTCCACAGGCGTGCACATCTAAGAAAGAAGCTTCGTTCTTGGAATCTACGTTTTGATTTAGGCACAGATAAAGAGTGGGGAAAATTATTGACAGTTGTTTCAGTTAGACGAGTATTTTTTGTGAAAGTCAGGTAAGGATGGACCAGAGATTGGTGCTCAGACGAGCACTTGTCATGGGTTGTGTAGAAGATTGGACCATGCTGAAGACTGCTGGACAACATCAATGACAGGAAATTGCGTTTGTTTGGGACAAGTGGACAGAATCTGTTCTTTGGTACAACCTCTGGTAAAAGAGGACGTGGAAGCCAACACGAATGTCGGACAACATGAAGGACATCGCGGAAATTAGCATGGCTGAGTTGCTCAGAATGGTGCAGAACCGGAGCCAATGGCGATGATTCGTGAAGGGTGCCACGGTTAGTCAATAATAACCATTCCATCAAAGAGACAGTACTCTCCTTTCCTAGATGCATTGCCTTCATCACTGCTTGGGAATCTTCTGTATGCTAACCTCGAGAATATTAGAGAAAGATTAACAGCTGCTACACTTTGGTCAAGGATGACTTGGAACTGTGTGTTCATCTCCTAGAAGTGTACTTACACGCTTGAATACATACAGCTCCTAGTATTTCCAAATGGTCACCCATCTGAAATTGACCAGGTTCAACGTTTTTTAACTTCGATGATCTAATGACCACCGATGTGTTAATATGATAATGCCGTATATTTTTGCAGCGTTTTGGTCGATGTAACCTCCGACCTTCTTTCAAATGTATCTTGTCTAATTCGGGAATCTGCACCAAATTTCAAACAGAACCCATTACTTCACCCACGGGGGTAACAAGTTATCGTCCCGTCAGCCATAACTGGGTAGAAGTCCTTAGTAATTCGCAATTGTATTTTGAGTGTCACCTGCAATGAGTATTGAATCTTCAACCCGTAGAAGAGAGCAATTTTACAATTGGATTGTATCAAGTACTTTATCCATTACGCAACAGGTTAGTGCGGGTGATACTCAAAATACGATTGAGTATTATTTAGGACTTCTACCGATTCAGGGCTGACGTAACGACAACATGCCTCACTGTGGGTTAAATAAAGGGTTCCATTCAAAATTTTATGCAGACTCTAAAGTTTGACATGACACACATACAGAAGGTCAGAGGTTACATCGACCGAAACGTTGTGAAAAAAATACTTCAAGATGAAAACAGTAGTCCGAAGATTCAAAATAATACGAATAACCAACCATCATCTAAAAAATTCACAATCCTATGATAGAAATCGGCGTATCTTTAGAACAGAATGAATGGACGTATCTTAACTTTACTGGATCTTGTCTTATTGTTGCATTTTTTTTTTTTCAATCAAACAATTTTTATTTTTTACGCCATGTTTTAATTTAATCAATAAGCTTAAATCGGATCGAACGGATCTTGATCGATCAAGGATTGTTTGAATTCCGTTCGAGTCGAATGCGGAATAAAAAGCTGAGTCTGTAACTATTTTACCAAACACAGCAGATTTTTTTGCCATCGATTACAAAATGCTTACATAACGTCTTCCATTTTTTTATTTTTTACATACCATTTGGATTAAATCTATTTTTTATTTATACTTATATCTGTTCGCTTCTCTTCCGCTAATCCAAATTATATTCTAAGAGGTCTTCTTCTTCTTCTTCAGCATATATGCACACACACACACACACACACACACACACACACACACACACACACACACACACACACACACATAGTCATGAAAATGAATCTCTTAAAATCGGAATTGAAAAAAACCTAGACAATAGATCTAAAACCAGTAATGGTTCCGATAGCTTATTGAACATAACTATGTCAATAATAGAGGATAATGTATTGCACTTACTGTAGATTCATGATATTAACGATCAACTGATATCAAAATAAGTGCTTTTCATATATATATAGTTACATACATACATGCATGCATACGTTCACACACACACACACACGCACACACACAGATATATATATATATATATATATATATATATATATATATATATATATATATATATATATATATATATATATATATATATGATGGATCCTCCTGTCGATTTCAACGTATGAGCTCCGCCACAACAATTAAGTTGCTCAGAAATCCACAAAGATGATTTGTGTACAGCGGTGAAGGGTTTGTGCAGAGCCAACCACACTTTTTGGTAGAACTTCTAATCTCTGTCGCTGCAATGATTGCCACAAGATGGAGCGGATATATATATATATATATATATATATATACATATACGTATGTAAATACTAATATATGTATATATATATACACATATGTAAATACTAATATATATATATACACATATGTAAATACTAATATATATATGTATATATATATATATATATATATATATATATATAGTCTTTGAAGTTTTTTAACCTTTAAAACTATATTAAAAAAAAAAAACTGATCCATGAAAGTATCGCCACACTAGCTTCTTCCCGCTTTTCGCCAAAATATTTGAGCCCGTAATTAACTAAGCGTTAGTCCATCACCTTGCAGCTGCTAAACTTCTGACTGACCAAAAATATGGATTTAGACAAACCCATTCTACAGCAGATATCATACCTGTAATCTCTGAACTTATATATCATACACTAAACAAAGCAGGTGAGGGTAGCGCGGTAGACCTATATATATATATATATATATATATATATATATATATATATATATATATATATATATATATATATATATATATAATGCTGTTTACAGGGTATGGCACTATGGTCTTCTCAGGAAATCAGATCTTACGGTATCACTGGACGAATACTTAACATAATTAAAACTTTTCTTAAATAAGAAAAGAATCCAAATTGTCCTCGACGTTCGTACATGTAAACAATATAATATAAATGCGGGTGTACCTGAGGGGTCCTTGGACCTTATTTATTCCTGATATTCATAAATGACTTCTCTGATAAAATTGTCTCTCAGATGGGTATGTTTGCTGATTACAGCACGTTCTATAACAGGCAAGAGGTGAAAACAAATGAACACATATCTAAGGAAATGGCAGAAATACTAGAGGAAGATATGTAGGGGAATAGGGACAAAAATGGATGGTCACATTCAATGCTAACAAAACTAAACTTGTTTCCTTCAATGATTACAAGAACCCTTCACTACCACAAATAGCAATGGCCAAGAACACATTACCAGAAAGTACGCCCTTTAAACTCCTCAGCCTAACGTTTACAGGGAACATGAACTGGAATAGATACATTGAGAGCATTTCCAAGGCTGCGTCGAAGATGGTGGCTTCTCTCTACCGTGCTAGAAAAGGCAAGATAACAAATGAACACATGGTTAAAATACAAACACACAGCTACTAAATGTTATCAAATGCAAGATAACAGAAAAAATTGTTAAAAATTAATATACAACAAATAAATGTTACCAAAGGCAAGATAACAAAGAACATATGGTTAAAATACAAACACACAACCACTAAAAATTAATATACAACAAATAAATGTTACCAAAGGCAAGATAATAAATGAACACATGGTTAAAATACAAATATACAGCTACTAAATGTTACCAAATGCAAGATAACACAAAAAATGGTTTAAAATTAATATACAACAAATAAATGTTACCAAATACAAGATGACAAAACTTGTTAAAAATAAATATGGATAATAAATGTTACCAAAGGCAAGATAAGTTTACCTTCTTTTTGACGGGTTGTACCGTAATAGATTCCTCACCGTCGACGTCGGCATGCATCACGGTCAACACAAATTGTACTGCCTACCACCAGAACAATCGTTGTAAAACCAGAAGACACCTAATTTCTTTTTGACACTTGGTACAGCAGTTGACCTTAATAATTTGCACAAGTATCACAGCAAACGATATGCTTCTTGTTTTTCCTTTCGGCCTTTTCTTTTTCGCTTACTAAATTGGGCGTTCACAAACATATCTGGCGTGTAATTACAAATTTAGCGAACATTTTGCGCAGTTAAGTTGATCCAGGTTTATCTAGCTGGGAAAACCTTTGAGGTTTGGATCAGTGGGCTAATCGTGCTGAGCCTGACTCACATGGCAGCCAAGACGTGTATTTTAAAAGATGCAAGACCTCAACAGTTAATAGAAAGCAATGTGGTCAATAAGTGCACAATTTGATGTCAGTGTGGGAACTGTAGACACACTTATTCGTGAAAAACTAAAGATGCGGAGGATTCGCACGAAATTTGCCTCAAGGTTGCTCAGAGAAGCTCACAGACTATTTGACCAAAATGGGCATCAAGAAAGTTTCTCACTCATTCTATAGTCCAAAGCTTTCTCCCTGTGTCTATTGGTTATTCCCTAAGCGCAAGAAAAACCTTAGAAGCTGTTACTATGAGACAATTTAGGAGATGAAAGAGGCTGTAATGATGGTTATTTACACTTTACACAGAAGGACTTTCATGGGGCCTTCCAAAGGTTGTTGGCACGGTACAACAAGTGCATTACTTCGAAGGGGACTAGAGTTTCATGTGTGCATTATTACGAAAAGTGCATATCCAAAAAGGTATTCAAACCTATTTAAGAAACCTCGTAAATTGATAAAAACATGGTCGCTTAAGGTCTTCAAAAAAAAAAAAAAAAAATAATAAATAAATAAAAACAAAAAGAAAAAAGAACAAAGAAAATAGAAAGGACTTGAAAATAAGAAAAACCATGAAAGAAATAAACATTATACTACTTGTGACAGGGACATTGATTTATTAAAACAATTACCCCCCCCCCCAAAAAAAACAAAAAAAACAAAAACAAAACAACAAAAAACACACAGATATACTCCCTGGAAAAAGCTATAGCGAAGTACAGATAGAAACCTTAAAAATGATAAGGTTATGCCCTAAAAAAAACACTCGTAAAGAAATTAAATGTCAGCTCGGTGGGAAAGAGGCCAGATTGATTTTTGAGAATTACCTAAGCTAAAATTGAAAGAATAAAATGAAGCCTAAAGTTGATTTTCTTTAGTCTATCTCTACAGGAGTTTACCCTAATGGACCAAAAACCCGTCAGAATGCGGCACTGAGTAAAAAAGCTCTTCAAAATAAGGGTTTCGTCACGTGACCTACTCTTTTTTTTCTTATTTCAAATCTTTTCTTTCCCTCTTTTTCTAATGTCTCTCGCTATCCTCTTCATTTCCCCCACATATTTTTCTTTATTCCTCTTCTCTCTTTTTTTTACTCAAATCACACGACCTTTCCTTTTTTAACTTTTAATTGTAATTATTTAAGCTAATTGGGCTGTTTTTTAAACTTTCATTTAAAGAATTTAGAGAAATGCACTTTTTCTTGTCACCTGAATGAAACCTTGGTTACTTTAACCACCTATAATATATATATATATATATATATATATATATATATATATATATATATATATATATATATATATATATATATATATATATATATGTAATAAAAAATATAGACAAAAAATAAAAATACTTATCAATAGGAAGTCGCCAGTAGTAAAGAAAGGACAATCATAAAAACAACTTAGCATATAGGTAGTAGCGATGATAGGAATATAAAAGTTCTTCAAAACATGACCAAAAGGCCAACAACATGAACCTAGTAGAAATCATCAACATTGCGAGAAAATCTACAAATCAATAACAGAGTTAGTAAACTTAAGGAAAATAAAGCATACATCATACTTAAGGATCACAAGCCCGACTTCCAAGAAAAACCAACAACCAGATTAATTAAATCCACTAAACCAGAAATTGGGAAAATCAGCAAGAATAAATCAACCTCAAAATTAAATGAAAATACAACTTCAACCGATAAATCAACACCCTGGACTCACTACTCAAATGGTTGACCAACATCACGAATAAGAAAAAATGCGCCTTCGTCAAATTCAACATTATGGATTACTACCCGTCGATCACGAAAGAGCTCTTTATGAAAGCTATTAAGTTTGCCAAAATCACTCCACCGGTCATGAAGAGCCGCACGTACTACTTATTAGCAATACACAAGGTTATGAAGAATTTGGGACTGAAAGTGGAAATTACTAGCAACATTAAACAAGTACATTTTGTGGACGTCACTACATAAAATCTTTAATAAAATAACTTAGCTACAGCTGTACTAAAAACCTAGAGAGAGTTATAAAAACACAATAATAAAATATTAAGAAAAAACAATCCAACTACGGAGTCTAATGATAGTGAGTAAAGAAAGACCTGCAACTGCCAAAGACCTAACGAATGCCCATTAAACAATAATTGTCTCACATCCTCGGAAACAGAGAAAATCTACATAGGTAACACTTCAATAGCCTTTGAATTTTATGGGCACACACTATCAATTAATAATAAAGCATATGCTACCGACACCTTACTCTCAGTACACTATCGGGGTTAATCGAAGCAAACAAAACACCTTCAATTGAATGGAAAATTATTAGAAAGGCTAAACCATGTAATTCACTAACTGTTTAGCGGAAAAATATGAAATCATTAGTTTTAAGGACAAGGTTAAATTATTAGATATCAAAATTTAATCGGCTATAAACTACAAGCATTTAGGTAGCTATGCTTTAAATAAACTGTAAAGAATTAATAGCGACCCCCACAGTAGTAACCGTAAACTCGTAACTCCTCACTCCCAATATCTTAATTAGTTAATAAATAAACGAAGGTAAAAGGAAATTGGATAAAGAATGGACCCGACACATCGTTAATTAATAACTCTACTTACTATAAACCAACACACCCCTGATTAATAACGACATTCACCTAATAATGGAAGAAGACGCTAACATAAAGAAACTTAGCTAATTTGAAAGTAATTACCATCCCCTAGTTTTCCTCCAGCTCCATCTAAAAAGTACGCCGCTTATACCAACCTAACCGTGCAGCAACACATCTTGCCAACAATTATAAGGTGAGTGCACTTTACATACTTAATAAGTAAGTATTAGAAAACGTTTAACTAAGATAGTCTATGGGTTGTTTCTTTTCTGTTTTTAATTAATAAAATTTTTTTAGTTTAAAGCTTTTATATATATATATATATATATATATATATATATATATATATATATATAGTCTTTGAAGTTTTTAACCTTTAAAACTATACAAAAAATATTTTTTATCATTCGTTATAAAACCATCCAGTCAGTAAATCATTTAATCACCTGCAATCACTGCATCAACTCGCTCTGGAATTTACTATAATACCAATAATTTATTTTTCAAGGGATCATCAGTTGTTTACCACGAAACACTGTTTCGGGGGATTTAAAAACAAAACAGTATATTACATCATGGCTCCCCAGCAGTGTTGATCAGACACAACCATCCTTAATCTTAGGAAGAAGACATGTTTGAAACATTTGATCCAGTTTTCTATTCTTAATTGCAATTACTAACCTTTTCATACTATAAAAATGAATTTCTTACCTGTGCGATTCATCAATTTCCACATTTAAAATGCATACATTTTTTAATTTTTTAATTTATCAGTCTTGTATTTATAAGATTAGGATGAATCCATTTAACTACTTATCACCCCCACTGTAATTAGTATTTAGTATATTTACATTCTTATTTAAAATTAGATATATAAAGGTTAAAAATATTTTTACATATATATATATATATATATATATATATTATTCCTTATGTATGTGTGCATATATGTAACAGAAACAAATCAGCAGATCATTGACAAATGACCAGGTCAATCGTTATAGAAAAGTATAAAGTATGGCTAAAGTATAGTTGTATCCAATTTACACAGCACTACATGTCTATACAGGAATTATTATCGAAAAACAACGCTACATTAGAAAACCAACCACATAATTAAACCCAAATGATAACTCACCACTATAACCAGCGCACTACATGAACACTCCACAAAAATGAATAAATATATGCTATTTATTCACCCACTTACATTTCGATAGTCTAAAGATCCAACCCCTAGATTTAAACATATTAAATACTACTACTACTGATAATAATAATAATAATAATAATAATAATAATAATAATAATAATAATAATAATAAACGACAATTGTCGAAAATAAGTTTATATATATATATAAATACCTTTGCCACGATAATTAACCCAATCAGCACTGTATAGGGAAAATATAATTACCAATACACCATATTTATTTAAATCTTATTTAAAATAACTACTAACCCGACCATAAGGACATATATCTTATATATAAGCAAACAAGTAACTAAATAAAGAACCCGAAAAACTAAAAACAAATGGAGAATGAAAAATAGGAAAGAAGAAAAATAAAAAGCTTATTAGTATACATAAAATAAAAATAAATGAAAAAAAAAATAAAAATACGTATTGATAGGAAGTCACCAGCAGTAAAGAATGGACAACCATAAAACAACGTAGCATATAAGTAGTAGCGACGATAGCAATATAAAAATACTTTACACCAAAGAAAGAAAAGTAGCAGCCAGACTAATAGCATTCTAACATCTTCCAACTGTCAACAGCTAAATCGCACGAAACAGCACGTCCACCCTCACACCTATTCTGAAAATATTAAACTAAAACAAATGAACGAATACAAAACGAGAAATGAAAATAAAAATAAATTAATAAATAAAAATTACACTCCTCAAAAAGAAATTAAAATCACCACCAATAAAATATATTCAACCATAAAAACAACCTAAGATATGGGAAATTTTTCATCAAGAGCAATAAATAACCGTCAAGCTAAAAGAATCACCTAACACCTAACTAAAAAGAGATTAAACATGAGAAACAGCATCCCCCTTTCCCCCCAACACCCCCAAAAACCCCTACTGCACACATTCACAGACTATACACCCCCATTTCTCACAGAATGTAGATCGCACCCAAATATCTTATAAAAACCAATGTAATCTTGACACCCGATTCAATATTAATTCCTTTTTGATCTGATGAAGTCTTGTGGCTGAATTAGGAATATTTGGTTGACGCGAAAGTTTTTACAGAATTTTAAAATCTAATTTCAGATGATGTATTTTCAAATAAGTTTTTGTTAAATTACATTCACTAAAACAATTATGCCTCTTTTCAGAATGTATAATATAAGATAGAAACAACAAGTTTGCACACTTTTCTTATTTCAATTCAAGCTATACCGAAAAACTGCTAAAACAGCTGACGATATCAACGAAGCGTTTGGCACAGGAACCACTACGGACAGCACAGCACAAACTTTAGGTTTAAGAAATTTTGTGGCGACGACAAGAGTTTTGAGTATTATGAGCGTAGTGGTTGGCCATCGAATGTTGACAACGATTAAATAAGAGCCTTAGTCAAAATCCACGCAAAACTGTCCGAATCTGAATCAGACGTAACGTATACGACGATTTCCAACCACTTGAGAGAGACTGGAAATACAAAAATCTTGGTAAACGGGTGACTCACAGAGGCTCTTTTAGGGCCAATAAAAACACTCCATTTTTGTGACTATTTTACCATATTTGTCTAAAATTTTCTGTGTATTTCTATTTAGCAGTTTTGCATGGTGCTGAACTTAAATTTAAATATGTTAAGGTCTTGGGACTTTTGGGTCTAAATGGTGGGAGGGGGGCAAATGATGGACTTAGTCATTTCTTTTTATTTTGCATGGTGAAAAACTGAAATCGACATATCTTAACGCCTAAAACTTTACTGTTTGTTCATTTTCACCAGAATTTGATGTCCTCTGGAGATTTTTGGGGCTAAATGGTGGTGGTGGGGGGGAGCAAACGCTAAATTTAATAATTTTTCATGCCTCGTTTACTGTGCACTTACGGGGGACCATGCATGCTTCAGTAGTTTTCTTTTGAAATCACTATTTTATATTAGGTACAATATAATAATCGACTGAGAATTGGCTCTCTAATGATAAATTTGAATCAGTTAAAATATAATATTTAGGCGTATTTCATACCAGGCAACGACAGGCGGCCCAGAGATAGATAGATAGATAGATAGATAGATAGAGAGAGAGAGAGAGAGAGAGAGAGAGAGAGAGAGAGAGAGAGAGAGATTTTTCGGCTAACTTTACTGCAAGATTGTTTCCCGCAACCATTCCCTTTTTTCATTCTACCATTCTACCAATTCCTTTTTTTTCCTGCTAGCATTCCTCTTTTCTTGATACCATTCTCGTTCCTGCTACCATCACTTTTCCTCCTACTCCCATTCTATTTCTACTCCCATCATTTTCCTCCTCCTAATTTTCCACCTCCTGCCCCCCCCGCTCCACACACAACCTCGAACTGCGAAACCATAACTAACACCCATTACGGCTAATTTTAACCTGCGATTAGACTCGCTTAACAAATTGATTATCCATGTATTGAATGCTTTCAAAATACCGGAAGTGACGTTTACTGATATCCGGATTAAACTGGCGCGACTCGTAATCCGTCTGTAAAAGCAGATTTAATCGCTTAAATGATAAAGTACTTAATTCGCCTGGAGTGCTTTTTGTTTAGCATCCAGACGACTATAAAGAACTTAGAATCTTATTGTTCTTATAATGACACCCTAAAGCCACCTCCTCAACGAACGCGCGCACACACACACACACACACACACACACACACACACACACACACACACACACACACACACACACACACACACACACACACACACACAAAAGAATAAATACTTGACTTAATCTAATCTATTTATAAAAGTGACCTTATCTATCTGTCTGTCTGAATAAGCAGTCTCTACCAAACTACTCCGTCAGTGTTTGGTCTAGACTTGAAACTTGATGTATAGTGGAACAAATTCGAATCGGGTTTTAGCCGGTAAATATAGATGCTAAGAGTTCAAAAATCGCCCCCCCCCAAAAAAAAACGGAACTTGGCAAGTGTAATTCGACTTAAACTGCTCTTGTGCACATGCGCAAATATACATTTACACGTTAAAGTCGTTAAAACTTTAAAGTTTTTTTTTCTGTCAATCGGACGACAGCACAAACAGTAACGACTAAGGCCAGCTGCTAAATGTTTTGGTTTCGATTATTGTTGATGACATCTAACTCATATTTTTTTTACTTTTGAAATCGCTACTCTATATTAGGTACAATATAATAATCGATAGAGAATTGGCTCTATGATAATAAATACGAAATCTGTCCGAATTAATATATCCTATTTAAGCGTATTTTACGACCGGGCAATGCCAGGAAGTCACTCAATATAATAAGCAATAGAGAAATAACTCTGTAATAATACATACGAAATCTCCATAAATTGAAATATCATACCATATATTCGGTATAATATAATAATCAATAGAGAGATAGCTCTATAATAATAAATAGAAAATCCGCATAAATTAAAACGTTATATCTAAGTGTATTTTACGACCGGGTAAAGTCGGATGACTTGCTAATATATATATATATATATATATATATATATATATGAGCGACACTTTCTCTGTTTGTTCGTATGTCTGTCCGTATGTTTTATTATTGTCAATGGAGTTAATTACATGAAAACTTTCGAGGATAAACGACGTTGATGTTGTGGTGATCAGATAGTACACTTAGGTGAAAAAATCAAGGAACTATAAAAATATTTCTATTATGGCTGGGCATTTTTAAATGAATGAAAAAAAATCTATAAATATATATAGTGCTTCATCGTGTATATTTAAAAAAATAAATAATTGTACTTTAAATAAATTCAATAACAGAAAAGGCAATGTTTGGAGAAAATGTTCGAATGGCTAAAAATATGCATGGGATACATAATTGCAGTTAGGAATCTACCTTTCATAAACAACGATGTCAATAATTGACAAAGTTAGGAATCTACCTTTCATAAACAACGATGTCAATAATTGACAAAGTTAGGAATTTAGCTCTCATAAACAACGATGTCAATAATTGACAAAGTTAGGGATTTAGTTTTCATAAACAACGATGCCAATAATTGACAAAGTTAGGAATTTAGCTCTCATAAACAACGATGTCAATAATTGACAAAGTTAGGGATTTAGTTTTCATAAACAACGATGTCAATAATTGACAAAGTTAGGGATTTATCTTTCATAAACAACGATGTCAATAATTGACAAAGTTAGGAATTTAGCTCTCATAAACAACGATGTCAATAATTGACAAAGTTAGGGATTTAGTTTTCATGAACAACGATGTCAATAATTGACAAAGTTAGGGATTTATCTTTCATAAACAACGATGTCAATAATTGACAAAGTTAGGAATTTAGCTCTCATAAACAACGATGTCAATAATTGACAAAGTTAGGGATTTAGTTTTCATAAACAACGATGTCAATAATTGACAAAGTTAGGGATTTAGTTTTCATAAACAACGATGTCAATAATTGACAAAGTTAGGGATTTAGCTTTCATAAACAACGATGTCAATAATTGACAAAGTTAGGAATTTAGCTCTCATAAACAACGATGTCAATAATTGACAAAGTTAGAGATTTAGTTTTCATAAACAACGATGTCAATAATTGACAAAGTTAGGGATTTATCTTTCATAAACAACGAATTCAATAATTGACAAAGTTAGGAATTTAGCTCTCATAAACAACGATGTCAATAATTGACAAAGTTAGGGATTTGGCTTTCATAAACAACGATGTCAATAATTGACAAAGTTAGGAATTTAGCTCTCATAAACAACGATGTCAATAATTGACAAAGTTAGGGATTTAGTTTTCATAAACAACGATGTCAATAATTGACAAAGTTAGGGATTTAGTTTTCATAAACAACGATGTCAATAATTGACAAAGTTAGGGATTTAGTTTTCATAAACAACGATATCAATAATTGACAAAGTTAGGGATTTGGCTTTCATAAACAACGATGTCAATAATTGACAAAGTTAGGGATTTAGTTTTCATAAACAACGATATCAATAATTGACAAAGTTAGGGATTTGGCTTTCATAAACAACGATGTCAATAATTGACAAAGTTAGGGATTTAGTTTTCATAAACAACGACTAAGATTAGGTGAATGATTCGTTGTTGCAGATAATGACAGTTTTATAGAAGAGTTACATGGTTAGTTTGAGAACAGACCAGTTAGAGTTCGAGTCTGAGTGTCAGCCAGCAGTTATGAAAGGATTCAACTGGGAAGACAGCGGGATGTAATCACGCCCACCCTAAAAAAAAAAAAAAAAAAAAAATCGGCGTTGTCAATTTTCAGGAACAAGTCCAAAACGCTACGTCAATTTTCTGTCTACAGATTCGAAATTTTATATATAGCGTACTGAGATTTGGGAAAATCTTTGTAATCGGTTTTCAGCAAGAAATTCGGCGATTAAGGGGTCAAAGTTCAACGATTTGACCTTCGAAACTCTATCAAACTCCTCCGTCAATTTTGGGTTTAAACACTTGAAGTTTTAGATATAGGTTCCTTTGGCATGGATCTAACTTAATAACTTGATTTGAGCCCAAAACAATAAATGTTAAGGGGTCATAATAGAGGTCAAATTAAAAAAAAATATGATCGCTTTTTTTTTTGTTTTTTTGCTCAACATCCACCTCGAAGCACCCGCGCAACGCCGGGCTGGAATGCTAGTAATAATGAAAGTAATAATAATGGTAATGATAGCCCCACGATTGATCACAAAGGGAAAAAAGTAAGAATAATCCCAAAGAAAGAGGAGGATTCCGTAAATGTTATTTTCTTTTATATCGTTTGCAGGTCGATTCCTGACCATGGCGATTAGAATACTGATAGTAATAGCAATAACTTAATTCTTCTTTGCATTGCCGAATTTAGCTTATAAAAAGTAAATTAATTAAATTTCTAAAACTGTATTTAAAAATAAAAACAGGAAATAAAACAATGAACAGTAGTCCGTGAAAAATGACGCCCATTATTTTGGTATGGTTTAGATTAAAAGATAAGGAGGATGGGAAAAAGTTGGGAGGGAAGAATGATCGAGTTTTTCTTTTCTTTCTTTTAAATTAAATAAAAACTTTTTCGGGCCATTGTTAACTGTGCCATTTTTACCCGAACCATTGTTACTTGTGCCATTTCTACCTGTGCCATTGTCCGTTCTTATGATCTATAAATCTTAGTTTTCCTGATAGTTTAAAATTTATTATTTTTTTTTAAATTTATCATTGTTTAAAACTTGTCATTTTATATATTTTTTAAATTTGTCATTTTATAATTTTTTTAAATTTATCATTTCATCATTTTTTAAAAATTATCATTTTATCATTTTTAAAAAATTTATCATTTTATCATTTTTTTAAAATTTATCATTTTATCATTTTTTAAAAATTTATCATTTTATCATTTTTTAAAATTTATCATTTTATCATTTTTAAAAATTGATCATTTTATCATTTTTTAAAATTTATCATTTTATCATTTTTTAAAAATTTATCATTTTATCATTTTTTAAAATTTATCATTTTATCATTTTTTAAAATTTATCATTTTATCATTTTTTAAAAATTTATCATTTTATCATTTTTTAAAAATTTATCATTTTATCATTTTTTAAAATTTATCATTTTATCATTTTTTAAAAATTTATCATTTTATCATTTTTAAAAATTTATCATTTTATAATTTTTTAAAAATTTATCATTTTATCATTTTTTAAAATTTATCATTTTATCATTTTTTAAAAAAAATCATCATTTTATCATTTTTTTTAAATTTATAATTTTATCATTTTTTTTTTAATTTATCATTTTTAAAAATTTATTATTTTAACATTTTTTTTATTATCATTATTGCTTATACAAAAATGTAGTTTGAATCGAATAAAATTAAAAGAACATTTTTGGAATCGAAAATAAGGCTCAAAATTGATCATTTTTGATACTCAATAAAATTCCCATCTTTTCGATCGACGTTCCCCATTCCCATTAATTGTACCTACACTAATATTCAATAAGCTTTTACTACGATTTTTTTTATTTTTAGAAATTCGAATTTTTATGAACCATAGCTCTAAATTATAAGTCCTAGTTTAAGAAATGTGCATGTGTGTGTGTGTGTGTGTGCGTGCGTATGTGTGTGTGTGTGTGCACACGTGCGTGTGTGTGTGTGTGTGTGTGTGTGTGTGTGTGTAGGGGGAGAGCATATAAGAGTAAACGTTTGGATTATCCTAGGTTTGTTGATACGGTCTGAAAATATCGCATTTAATCTTGTGTAAAGTGCTTTAAGGAAGAACTTATAGTCTCGCCATGGATATATTTAGAAACGGATTTCAATCAGATTTGGCTTAAAATCGATGAACATATTAGTCGAATGGATTGTTTTGGCTTTAGATTAACTACAAATCGAGTTATAAACTTCACATCGTACGTATTTATATCGTATTTACCCAATTTATATATATATATATATATATATATATATATATATATATATATATATATATATATATATATATATATATGCATGTATCTGTCGAGTAAAAGACTTATTTGCCACGCCTTACTCTCGACTTCCTGTCTCCTTACGTCATTTCCTTTGAACATGCTAATTGGTGTAGAAATCTCACCTTTCTACGTTGGTGTTATCAGATCTGATGTTTTCAACTTTCTGACCTAAAATGTGCTAATTATTGATTTTATTGCTTTTTCACTTTTCCTTTGCAAAACTCATCAATGTTTTGCCCCTCCCTAAAAAAATACCCCACAAAAACAATTTTCCTCTACAAAAGAAACCAAAGCAAATATATACCATGATTGAATATTTGAAAATATAAAGTGCATGGAACATAAAAATTCTATAAAAATGACTTGATTCGGCATTAAATAACACGAAAAAAGGTTGATATGCCGTAAAGCGATAAAACCAAACAGCTTTTCTACATAACTAAAACATCGCAAATACAAAATACACAAACCAAACAATAACAAACTTGCCTACCGGTCTACGTAAGAGTAGGCCGGATCCGTTCACAACTGGGAATAAAAAAATATACCGACGGCAGCTGTCAAATTATTAGTGCAGAAGTTATCAAACTGCGTAGTGTTCGTCATTTTATCTCGAAGAACAGAGCAAGAATTCCAAAACGTGTCTAGTTTCTTTCGAAGCATCTTAGACCTATTTACAATAACCATGGATCAGAATACATATATAGAGATACTGCCAAGTCTGCTGCAAAGAAGGTGTCACTATCTAACAGCTCTATAAGGCCACTATTTGCACAAGCATGGTACATTGTTGTCACATCTGGGCTGGTAATTCAACAACAAATATCTCGCTTCTTCGACATGGTACAGAAAAAGTCTCTAACCAAATTTGTTCCGCACTGTCTAGCAAGACTCAACATCTGTCCCTTCGCCCTTCTACTGTGCTTGTTTTACAGGTATTGCTGAACTGTAACCAATTTTAGCCAATCTCCACCAGCGACGATCACTACGCTGTTGTGTTTGTGATCATCGTAAACTTATTAGCCCTTATCCTCGAGTGGTCCCCGGACTTTGATATGTCGTGACTCTCTTGTAGAAAAAATTACATTCACCCTTTAAAAATTATTACATTACTTCTGGATAAACTGCTTCTCTGAAATAGTTATTCCGACAAAGATGGTAGCAAACTGTTTAACTCACTAGCCTTTAAGTCCTGTCACTCCCATCACTTCACCGTATGATTTTTTTTAGGAGATACAAATATTTTTACACCACCGCTTATTTCATTTCGAACCTCATATATACTTCAGCAGATTTTGCAAATAAATAATAATCGCTCCCTTGAGGTTTATTAAATTCTATCTTGCGACATGAGTGTATTTAAAGATAACGTTATTATCAGAATGCTTGTGTCTAACTTCATCCACATCCAGGGTAGATATGAGGTGCCTTCAATATTTTCAGACTTTTTTGTACAAGCATTCAAAATTATCATAAACTCTAAAAAAATCAGGATGTTATTGCTATACATTTTCTGATATTAGACCATCCTGCATGAATCTAGCACCAGTTTATGAGTGACATAAGAGATTCAAGGAAGGAAAGGAGTCTGTGAGAGATTATGAGAAGTGTGGGAAGTCAGAACACCAGAGTTGATTGGCCAAATAAAGAATTTCATGGATAAGGACCGTCGTGTGTCTATAGAGATAATAAGTATACAGTTTGATGTCAGCGTGGGAACTGTACACGCAAGTATTTGAATATACGAAAGATTTGCACGAATGCACCAGTCCACAAATACATCCTTGTCACAGACTATTTGACCAAGATCGACATCAAGACAGTTTCTCACCCTCCCTATAGTTCAGACCTTGCTCGCTGTGACTTTTGGTTATTTCCTAAGCTTAAGGAAAACTTTTGAGGCTGTCGTTATGAGACAATTGAGGAGATGAAAGAGGCTGTGACGAGCGTCATTGGCATGCTCACACACGGGGCTTTGCAGAAGTTGTGAGAACGGTACAACAAGTGCATTGCAGCCGGAGGAGATTACTTTAAACGGAACTAAAGTTTCATGTGTACTATCAATAAAAGTGCCCACACGAAGAGTCTGGAAACTTATTGAAGGCACCTCGTGTGTAGTACACAGTTTTACAGGAAAATGTAGGGGATTAGCTTACATGGTTTTCTGGGTTTCTTGGGATTTCTGGAATGTTGAGTGTCAGACCCCCCCCCCCGGACATTGCTGGTTATTGTCGATCAGCCAGATGGCCTGACGGTGTTTTTCTTTTCGACGCGAATTATGTCGACACTTTTGTGCCCTCGTCATTAACGGAATCAGTGACAAACTTTGTTCATGGTGCAGTGTCAGGTTTATCTTTATTCTTCTTTCTTTCTTTCTTTCTTTTTTTTTACTTCAAATTTCATTTTCTCCTCCTTTATTTGCTTCTATTTTTCTTCTTTTTTCTTCCTCTTTTTTCTACTTCCTTTTCTTTATTTTAATTCATCTTTTTCCATTTGTTTTTGTTTGTTATCCCCTATTTTTACTTATTCCTTGCTTTCTTCTTCTTCTCCTCCTCCTCCTCCTCCTCCTTCTTCTTCTTCTTATTATTTACTCCCTAATAGTAGTCACACACACCATCATGAAAGATTTCTCTTTGAGAACAACTTCTGGCGTTCTCTGGAGTTTGAGTGACAACAAATCTCCCTAGATTTACAGTACTCGACACCTGTTCCCACAACCTTTGCAGATGAATTTGCGTTATCGTAACAGCCGCTTACCATTGATCTCTCATTGGCAGCGACCATTGGCATTCACTCGAATTTGGGAGGCAATCAGCATCCCCAAGGTCCCAGTCCTTTTTACACTCATCCAGCGAAGATCTGGTTAGTGTTTTCTCTCCTCGATCTTTCCATCCTCCTTGACCCTACTCGTTTATTTGGTGTGGCATCAGTTTTTGGTGACAAAAAAAAAGAAAAGAAAAGAAAATGTGGGGAAAGTAGGGACGCAGAGGGGTTTATTATTATTATTATTATTATTATTATTATTGCCTCACATGGAGCTTTCACACAAGTCAACAACCGATCTGATTGGAAACCTACGGTGTTCTCTGGAAGCTGAGTGACAACAAGTCTTCCCAAACGTCTAGCTCTCTCCACGTCGTTCGATAGCATTTGCAAATAAATTTGCGTTATCGCAACAGCCATTTACCATTGATTTCTCGCTGGCAGTGGTCATTGGTTTATACTGGAATTTGAGTGGCACTAAGCCTCCCCAAGGTCCCAGTTCTCTTCGGGCTTGTCCAGCGGAGGTCTGGTCAGTGCTCTCTCCTCGGTCTTTCCATCCTCCTTGACCCTTCTCGGCTCTTTGGTATCAATTATTATTATTATTATTATTATTATTATTTTCGTCCTGTTCGTTTTTTCTTCTTATTTTCCTTTTCTTAGTTTATTCCTTTTCTTCATTTTTTTCTTTCTTCTTCTTCTTCTTCATTTTTTTCTTTCTTTATTCTTCTTTTTTAATTGTTTTCAAATCTATCAATTCCCTTGCCAAACAACCCCACCTAGTCTCTTTACCGCTTAATCGATATCTTTTACCCGTTATTTCCCACCCCTGACCGATTTTGCGTTAAAAAAAAAAATTTTTTTAAAAATAAGAAAACAAACGAATCGATATACTTTTTCCCGCCTACACTTAAACTGGCGCTCTCATCAAACGTGACTTGACTGATCAGGATGCAATTCGACGCTCCCGATTGTCGCCTTCTCAATTCCCCCACCCGCTTTCTCTCTCTCGCTCTCTGCCTTTCTCTCTTTGCCTCTCTATCTACCACTCTCTCTCTCTAGCTCTCTAGCTGGCTTTTTGCTCCTCTTTTCTCTCGTTCACTCTCTCTTTCTCTAAATTTTTATTTTAACTTTCACCTTTCTCTCCTTTCTTTCTTTTTTTATCTGTCCCGTTTTGTTCGACAATTTCTTTCCTTCTCTCCCTCTTTCCCTCTCTCTCTCTTTCCCTCTCTCTCTCTCTCTCTTTCCCTCTCTTTATGTCTATCTACCTTTCGCATTATCACTATCTACTAATATATCCCCTGTCTCCTCTCTCTCCTCCACTTCTCTCTTTCCATTTCTCTATCTATATCTCTCTCCCTCTCTCTTTCTCTAACTCATTAATTTTACTTTCCATTTCTCTCTCTCTCTCTCTCTTTCGTCCTCTTTTTCGAACATCTTCCTTTTTGCTCTGTACTGTTTTCTCCGATAATCGATATATTAAAATTATCAGTATTTTCTGCTTTCTCTCTCTCTTTCTTTCTCTCTCTCTCTTACTCTCTCTATCTCTCTCTAACTTTTGCTCTCTAACTCCCCCTCACCCTCTTACCATATGTTGCTTCATATGCCACCTCCCCTCCCTCTCTTCAACCCCCTTTCACTCTCTTTCTTTCTCTCCTCCTCTTTTCTCTCCTCCTCTTGTCTCCCCTTCTCTTCTCTCTCTTATCTCCATTCGTTCCCAGGCTTAGGCATGACATTTTAAAGCGCATCCAGTTGTAACACCCCTGCTTTGGGAATTTGGGGCGTTGTCATAACTATTACTTATGTGACGTTGCCGTTATAAACAAACAACAAACAAACAATAATTAAAAAAAATTGTGTCGACGTTTTTTTTTTTAGCAAAAGTATTTTTTATTATTTTACTTTTCCGACTGCACTTTAAAAAAAACAAAACAAAAAACAAACAAAAAAAATTCTGTCGCAATCGTCCATCTCGCCCGGTGTACACTTTTCCTTTCCAACGCCACGCCGATCGCAGCCAGCCATTTCTCATTGCATCTTTACACGTCCATTCTCTTCAACGTCGACTTTTCTTTCTCCTCAAGTACGTGTTGCATTTTCCCCCTTTTTTCCTTCTTCTCGCGCACACTTTCTAATTTGTATTTGCAGTTTAGCGACTAATGCTGCTGTAAATCTCTTCATATGATGGCCTTCCTTTGTTGTTGCTGATATTTTCCACTTCGTTCGTACGCCTCCTTTACACTCACAGGTCCACTCTAACGCAAAGTAGTAGTACCTCCCAAAGTCCATCTACAGATTAAAATTAATTCCAGGATTAAAAGATCGAAACATAGGTAAACATAGGTAAAAATGGAAACATAAATAAAGATGGAAACATAGGTAAAATCGAAACGTAGGTAAAAGATCGAAACATAGGTAAAATGGAAACGTAGGTAAAAATCGAAACGTAGGCAAAAATCGAAACGTAGGTAAAAGATCGAAACATAGGTAAAATCGAAATGTAGGTAAAAATCGAAACACAGGTAAAAATCGAAACGTAGGTAAAATATCGAAACGTAGGTAAAAGATCGAAACATAGGTAAAATCGAAACGTAGGTAAAAATCAAAACGTAGGTAAAATCGAAACGTAGGTAAAAGATCGAAACATAGGTAAAATCGAAACGTAGGTAAAAATCGAAACACAGGTAAAAATCGAAACGTAGGTAAAAGATCGATACGTAGGTAAAAGATCGAAACGTAGGTAAAAAATCTAAACGTTGGTAAAATCGAAACGTAGGTAAAAATCGAAAAGTAGGTAAAAATCGAAACGTAGGTAAAAATCGAAACATAGGTAAAAATCGAAACATAGGTAAAAATCGAAACGTAGGTAAAAGATCGAAACATAGGTAAAATCGAAACGTAGGTAAAAATTGAAAAGTAGGTAAAAATCGAAAAGTAGGTAAAAATCGAAACATAGGTAAAAATCGAAACATAGGTAAAAATCGAAACGTAGGTAAAAGATCGAAACGTAGGTAAAAGATTGAAACGTAGGTAAAATCGAAACGTAGGTAAAATCGAAACGTAGGTAAAAATCGAAAAGTAGGTAAAAATCGAAACGTAGGTAAAAGATCGAAACAGGTAAAAGATCGAAACATAGGTAAAATTGAAACGTAGGTAAAAATCGAAAAGTAGGTAAAATCGAAACGTAGGTAAAAGATCGAAACGTAGGTAAAAGATCGAAACATAGGTAAAAATCGAAACATAGGTAAAATCGAAAAGTAGGTAAAAATCGAAACGTAGGTAAAAGATCGAAACATAGGTAAAATCGAAACGTAGGTGAAAATCGAAACACAGGTAAAAATCGAAACGTAGGTAAAAATCGAAACGTAGGTAAAAATCGAAACGTAGGTAAAAGATCGAAACATAGGTAAAATCGAAACGTAGGTAAAAATCGAAACATAGGTAAAAATCGAAACATAGGTAAAAATCGAAACGTAGGTAAAAGATCGAAACGTAGGTAAAAGATCGAAACGTAAGTAAAATCGAAACGTAGGTAAAATCGAAACGTAGGTAAAAATCGAAACACAGGTAAAAATCGAAACGTAGGTAAAAGATCGAAACGTAGGTAAAATCGAAACATAGGTAAAATCGAAACGTAGGTAAAAATCGAAACACAGGTAAAAGACCGAAACGTAGGTAAAAATCGAAACATAGGTAAAAATCTAAAAGTAGGTAAAAATCGAAACATAGGTAAAAATCGAAACATAGGTAAAATCGAAACGTAGGTAAAAATCGAAACGTAGGTAAAAATCGAAACGTAGGTAAAAGATCGAAACGTACGTAAAAGATCGAAACGTAGGTAAAATCGAAACATAGGTAAAAGATCGAAACATAGGTAAAAATCGAAACGTAGGTAAAAATCGAAACATAGGTAAAAATCGAAACATAGGTAAATCGAAACATAGGTAAAATCGAAACGTAGGTAAAAATCGAAACGTAGGTAAAAATCGAAACGTAGGTAAAAGATCGAAACGTACGTAAAAGATCGAAACGTAGGTAAAAGATCGAAACGTAGGTAAAAATCGAAACGTAGGTAAAATCGAAACGTAGGTAAAAATCGAAACATAGGTAAAAATCGAAACGTAGGTAAAAGATCGAAACGTACGTAAAAGATCGAAACGTAGGTAAAATCGAAACGTAGGTAAAAGATCGAAACGTAGGTAAAAGATCGAAACGTAGGTAAAAATCGAAACGTAGGTAAAAGATCGAAACGTAGGTAAAAATCGAAACGTAGGTAAAATCGAAACATAGGTAAAATAAAAACATAGGTAAAATCGAAACATAGGTAAAATCGAAACATAGGTAAAAATCGAAACATAGGTAAAAATCGAAACGTAGGTAAAAATCGAAACGTAGGTAAAAGATCGAAACGTAGGTAAAAGATCGAAACGTAGGTAAAATCGAAACGTTGGTAAAATCGAAACGTAGGTAAAAATCGAAACACAGGTAAAAATCGAAACGTAGGTAAAAGATCGAAACGTAGGTAAAATCGAAACATAGGTAAAATCGAAACGTAGGTAAAAATCGAAACACAGGTAAAAATCGAAACGTAGGTAAAGATCGAAACGTAGGTAAAAATCGAAAAGTAGGTAAAAATCGAAACATAGGTAAAAATCGAAACGTAGGTAAAATCGAAACGTAGGTAAAAATCGAAACGTAGGTAAAAATCGAAACGTAGGTAAAAGATCGAAACGTACGTAAAAGATCGAAACGTAGGTAAAATCGAAACATAGGTAAAAGATCGAAACATAGGTAAAAATCGAAACGTAGGTAAAAATCGAAACATAGGTAAAATCGAAACGTAGGTAAAAATCGAAACATAGGTAAAAATCGAAACGTAGGTAAAAGATCGAAACGTACGTAAAAGATCGAAACGTAGGTAAAATCGAAACGTAGGTAAAAGATCGAAACGTAGGTAAAAATCGAAACGTAGGTAAAAGATCGAAACGTAGGTAAAAATCGAAACATAGGTAAAATCGAAACATAGGTAAAATCGAAACATAGGTAAAATCGAAACATAGGTAAAAATCGAAACATAGGTAAAATCGAAACGTAGGTAAAAATCGAAAAGTAGGTAAAAATCGAAACGTAGGTAAAAGATCGAAACGTTCGTAAAAGATCGAAACGTAGGTAAAATCGAAACATAGGTAAAATCGAAACGTAGGTAAAAATCGAAACACAGGTAAAAATCGAAACGTAGGTAAAAGATCGAAACGTAGGTAAAAGATCGAAACATAGGTAAAATGGAAACGTAGGTAAAAATCGAAACATAGGTAAAAATCGAAACATAGGTAAAAATCGAAACGTAGGTAAAAATCGAAACGTAGGTAAAAGATCGAAACGTAGGTAAAATCGAAACGTAGGTAAAAACTGAAACACAGGTAAAAATCGAAACGTAGGTAAAAGATCGAAACATAGGTAAAATCGAAACATAGGTAAAATCGAAACGTAGGTAAAAATCGAAACACAGGTAAAAATCGAAACGTAGGTAAAAATCGAAACATACAACTTAGGTTGTATCTTTGGTTTTTACCTATGTTTCGATTTTTACCTATGTTTTATTGCTTGGTTGTTTTGTTTTACGGCATATCAACCCTTTTCGAATAATTCAATGACGAATCCAGTCATTTTGGCAAAAGTTAGACTCAGGGCAAGCCGGGTTGATACAAAAATTAAAATTCAATCAGTTTAGGAAGAATCACTTTACTCATCGAGGACTATCTATCTATCTGTCTATCTGTCTATCTGGTCGGACTCCTTGTCCAAACTAATGTGATTTTCTCTCTCATGATTTTCCTGTCTTCCATCAACTGCTTCAGATTCTTCAGTATCACAGTTGGCGTAATGTGCAAATTGCTGTATGTACGTGGATCTAAGTCGTCCTAGGCTCCTGCGTCCGTGCCGTCAAGTCCACAGCAATAAATTTCTCACTGATTCTTGCTTATATATAGATATCGCTCCCTGAAGTAGAAGATATGGCAGGTAGGTTGCCATAAAGTTGCTGCTTCGTAAGATGATCTTGCCAAGATATACTTAACACTGTTCGTAGCATACTGGTGTGCGTGCCGTCTAGCTGTCTTTTTAATCTTTTGGAAGAAAAAAAGGTCATCGAGGACTGATAAGATTAAATGCAGAAGCAGAACAGCTAATACACTTTGCTCCTAGGTGTGTGATGCTTAAAGATAAGGACCCTAGTGGCTGAGCAGTCCATACCCTGGAAAAGTGAATATGCGCATTGCGTTACTCCACTTTGGCTAGAAGGGCATTTAGAAGGGTCTGATCGGATCAATCGATTAATCATCAAGCCCTGCCATATAAAACCCGCAACAAATTACTCACAAACGTTAATTTTTTTTTATTTTTTATTCAATTTTCACCCCAAACAAGGCACAGTGCCACTTTGAAGCAGGGGGCTACTATTAGGGACTTACTTAGCGGGGTCATTATAAAGGGAGATGAGTAGAAAGATGTTTGTTAACATTACACTTGAACTTCTGCATATCACTGCAGTTGGGAAAGCAGAATCTCGGAAGGGAGTTCCAAAGACCCGAAGTTCTGGGGAAAAAACTATTGAAGTAAAAGGCTTTCTTGCACCTAGGGATCTCTACTGTAAAGGGATGAGACTTAGTAGCTTGTCGGGTTTGTCGAGGGTAGTTACGTCGGGGAGGTACAAGTGTTTGCAGTTCGTCAGAGCATTCACCATTAAAGTATTTGTAGAACAGGCAGAGGGATGCAACATCTCGTCGATGAGACAGAGGCTGAAGCCTAGATGACAGTTCAGGACCTATCAGGTTGGCGACTCTCTTTTGAACCCTGTCCAGGAGCGAGAGACAAGCAGCAGATGCACCAGCCTCAATGTGACAACAGTACTCCATACATGGGCGAATGGTGGCCTTATAGAGGTATATGATACTGTCAGGCGTAAGTAGTTTTCAATAATATTGCTATTGCAACCTGATATGATTAACTGATACCCCCCTCCCCAAATATTGTGACCAGCGATGGGTGAGAGTCAATTAGTTATTAGTTATTTGAATATATAAAGAACTTGAATAAAAACTTTTATCGAAATTACTGGATTCGGCATTAAATAACATAAAAAGGGTTGCTATGCCGCAAAACAAAAATACAAAACAGAGGATTAATTTCTTCCATTTTTTTACGCACATTTTATCTTTCTTTTAATAATATTATTGGAATTCATTCCCTCTCCCTTGTACCTATTTGTGAATTATTCCACGGATTTCTGCCTTTTGGATTATTTCAGACCATCTTCCAATTACACGATCTCCTTGGATTTTACTTGTGCGAATGGAAATTTAACTAACTTTCTTGGATTCTGCATTTTTGGATTTTACCGTCATTGGATACTTTATCTTTCACCAGACTATCCATTCACGTGAAATCACTTTTTTCTTCACCCTATTCCTCCTGCTTCACTTTTTGTTATCAAGTAAGATCTTTGACTTACTTGTAGTTTCATCAAATACTTTTGCAAGCAAAATCCGATCCCGCATTTTGCTAATTCCTACCCTCTGATGAGAAGGAAAGTATTTCTTCGAAACTCCGCGGATTAAGGACTACCCACTTATTTATTGTTTCTTTTTCAAATTAAATATGTTTTTAACTCGTTTTCAAAGTGTTTTTTAACATGTTCTATTAATTACTTGCTCTGATATATATATATATATATATATATATATATATATATATATATATATATATATATATGAGAAATAAATCGTCGTCGGTCGTTCAGTTCGTACTGAAGTTTTTCTTTTGTTTGTCACTCCTCAGCAATTAAGCTCTAATCCCCCTTAAATCTGTGGCCCGCTTATCGTTAAGAGGATCCCGAGAGTGATTAGTGTCGTCTACGATGAGAGTCTGAATTAGATCTTATGTACGATTATCCGTAGCAAGCGAAAAAAACAAAAACAAAAAAACAACAACAACAAAAAAAAACAACAAAAAACATCTCTGTTGCGTAGCAAACTACGATGAATGAATCGCAAGCGCTGTGCTTATAACAAAACGGAACTCTCAAAGGACGGTACAAAATGTAGCAGAAACGTTTTGGTGCAAAAATAATGCCGTTTTTTGACGTTCAACTTCATATAAAAAAAACAACATTAATATTCACCGGAAGAAGAATTGCAAGGGTCTCCGGTGCTTATCCAAAATTCCCCCTTATACTAACATAAATAAATAAATAAGGAAATAAATAAAGAAATAAAGAGAAATTCGACTGATGTTTCCTACTCGATACAG
Organism: Euprymna scolopes; assembly: GCF_053919585.1. Taxonomy (NCBI): domain Eukaryota; kingdom Metazoa; phylum Mollusca; class Cephalopoda; order Sepiida; family Sepiolidae; genus Euprymna; species Euprymna scolopes. The sequence goes on from NC_136516.1 coordinate 17,288,141, forward strand.
AAAGAAAATATCATATTTCCAAAACCGAGTAAAGTAATCAATTGTTTTATTTTTTATAAACAAACAAACAAACAAACAAACAAACAGTGACAAAGAAACCGAAATAAAAAGAGTGTTTTATTTAGACACGACTAACTTTAAACTGACCTTCAAAATGATCTAAAAGCAACATGGTCTCTGAAAGAAATAAACATTATACCAGTTGAGACAAGAGCAACTGGCCTAACAAAACAGAACTTTCAAAAATACTTAGAAGCAATCCCTGGAAAACCAAGCTGTAAGGAAATACAGATAGCAGCCATAAAGGAAACAGTATCTATTCTTAAAAGAGCCCTCGGATATAAATTTAAACTATAATAGAATCAAGTGTTAGCCCCAGGAAGGAGCCGCTTGATCTCTTCAAACTAACAAAAGTAAAATAAAATAAAAAAGACAACTCTTTTCTTTACTTGCAGATTTGGAAATATCGGCTATTGTGAATTCAGCTCGGTTTGGCAATTCATCATGAAGAAGTTCACACCCACACAGCATTTGAAAATCGGGCAAATAAATTTTATTTACATTGGATGAACGAAATGGACCCGTCAACTACTTCGTGCGATTCAACCCTTTTAGATTAATTTCTTTGGGGATATTTAAACTTCTATTTCTACGATGATAAACAAGACACAATAGACTACTTTGAAGAAAATATTCGAGGCGTTATTAGCGAAATACAGTCTAATTTAATGCGTAGAGTTTGTGAAAATTGGACCTCTGGATTACGCCATATGCCCGAAATTGAATTTAAATTGTGAATTCGTCATTTTCATGGCAAGTACTCGTCTGAACTCCTATCTGTGCCTTCCCTTGTCAAACTTTCACGAAAAACACTCGTTTATCTGTAACCACTATCAATAATTCCCTCTCACTCTTTATTTGTGCCTAAACCTAATCGTAGATTCCATAAACAAAGCTTCTTTCTTAGAACTGCCTGTCTGTGGAACTTTCCTCCGTTTCCCTGCTCTCACGCTGTGGTCGTCTTCAAGTCCAAAGTACACAAGTTTTTGATCAGCCTTCACCTTAAGTTATCAACTTATCACAGGATTAGTGAATCTCTTGACAAAGGTTTCCTTTCCAGGGCAATTGCTCTTGACATATCGAAGGCCTTCGATAAGGTATGGCATAAGGGCCTACTTCACAAGATTTCCAGCTACGGTATAACTGGAAATGTTTTCTCAATCATTAAATCATTTCTCTCCAATAGGCTCATAAGAGTAGTGGTCGATGGACAAAAATCAGAGGCCTGCAGTATTAATGCTGGAGTCCCTCAGGAGTCCATCCTGGGTCCAACTCTCTTCCTGATCTACATCTATGATCTCCCAAAACACATACTTAAATCATTCGTTGACATCTATGCTGATGACACGACCATGTATGGCAACACATCAAAGGCCGTAAATGACACGGTTCTCTCTTATTCTCTCTCCTCTGACCTTGAGCACGTGGTACAATGGGGGAAGAGGTGGCTGGTCACTTTTAATGCATCCAAAACCAAGCTTTTATCTTTACATCATCAACGATCTCATCCCCGTCTGGCATCAATTGAAATGGATGGCTCTCGTCTTGAAGAGGTTCCATGTTTTGACAAGCTTCTGGGTTTGACCTTTACTCCTGATCTAAAATGGAACACATACATCTAATCTGTTGCCAGGGACGCTGAGAAAACTATGGGATCCTTCTACCGTTCCAGAAGATATTTCACTACTGATGAAATTATCTATCTATATAAAAGCCAAGTATGTCCAAGGATGGAGTACTGCTGCCACATGTGGGCTGGAGCTGCTAAAAACAGCCTATCCTGCCTTGACAGAGTACAAAATAGATTTCGTGGTTTAGTGGGGGATGCCCTTTTCTCTTCCCTGCAACCTCTCTCCCACTGAAGAGACGTTGCAAGCTCGTCATTGTTTTATCATTATTTCCATGGAAGGTGCTCGTCTGAGCTCCAATCCCTCTTCTCCCCTCGCGAATCTTTCACGAGAAACATCCGTCTGGCTGAAACTACTGTCAATAATTTTCCCCACTCTTTATCTGTGCCTAAATCCAAACGTAGATTCCATGAGCAAAGCTTCTTTCTTAGAACTGCACGCCAGTGGAACTCTCTGCCGCTTGCCTGTTTCCCACCTGACTACAACTTGGACGTCTTCAAGTCCAACATAAACAACCTCCTGACAAACCGCCCTCTTAAGTAAGACACTCTATCAAAACCCCCAATACTAATGATTACTACAATACTATATCATTGATTACTGTACACGCAATAACCCTTATCTCTGAGTGGCCTTCGGGCCTTGATAAGTGGTGACCCCATGTAAAAAAAAAAAAAAAAAAAAAATTTACCAAAATTCCACTACTACCGATTATCATGATATTGTCCCATTGACTACCGTACACTCATTAAAACTTATCCGGGCTTTGATTCGTGGTAACTCGTTTATATATTAAAAAAAAAAAAAAAGCGCCCAAAATTAATATTTGGATAAATCACATATTTGTAAAATAAAAATATTTTTCTGTGATTCATTTGAATCTAAATTCCGACGCATCTAAAAAAAAGAAAAAAGAAAAAGAAAAACAAAACAAAAAGCCTGTATAACTTCCTTGGCATAGGTAATAGCAGAACGCCCCGGGCCGTTTGTTGTGATCTGCGCCTACCTCATAGTCGTCGACAATCATAGATCAAATTAAGAATTCAAAATTTCAATAAAAATAGTCGGCGGACCTAAACGAGCTTTCTCCCCCCGCCCCCTGCTGTAAAATTAATATCGTCCATAACAGACTTAAGTTTCATGTTAGCAGAAATTTTTCTTTTTAAGTTTTAACGTGGAGGATCACTTTTAAATTAAACCATTCTATTAATTTGTGCTTTTATATCACAAAAATAGCTTAGAAAGAGAGTTTTGGCTGATTGACCGAAAAGTGGGGTATCAATTTAATAGAACGGTATAATTTAAAAGTGATCCCCCACGTAACATCTCATTAAAAACAACATTTTTCCAGCTAATATGAAAGTCAAGTGTTATTATATGGAAAAATGCGCGCATGAAAAGTAATATTCTTAAGATTTTATTAAACCTGGAAAAGTAAAGGACAAGAAATTCAACATGGAAAAGTAAAGAACACGATATTCTAGTAAAGTAAAAACTAAGAATTTTTTAGACTTTAAATATTGCAGCTAAAAATAAAATTTGAATATTGATAAATATTTTATTATTATTTGCATATGTTGTTGTTTATTGTTGAGTTAGAAAGGGTATCAGTCGCTGGATTGAACTTATTTCCCACCTATTATTTGCATATATTTATGCAGTGAAAATTGTTTGAATAAAATTAATTCATTAGTTAGTTAGTTAGTAGATAGAATTAATGATTTTATAATTTACATAAAAATTAATAATTTTATTATATCATAATTAGGATCATTTAATTCTTTCTAACTCAACAATAAACAACAACATATGCAAATAATAAATAAAATATTTATCAATATTCAAATTTTATTTTTAGCTGCAATATTTTAAGTCTAAAAAATTCTTATTGTTTACTTTGCTAGAATATCTTGTTCTTTAATTTTCCAAGTTGAATTTCTTGTCCTTTACTTTTCCAGGTTTAATAAAATCTTAAGAATATTACTTTTCATGCGCGCATTTTTCCATATAATCCATGATTTTTCCAGGCATTGCTATTGTATTAATATATAAATTTATAATATTTATTAATGATTGTCAAAAAAAAAAAAAAAAAATTAGCTCTCAAACACACATTTATGCAATATTTATCATTCAATCACAGTAGTTCCGAGCCAGGGTCTCTACCAAGACTGCGGTTCATGAATTCGTGATCTGTATAGAGCGTAAACTAACAAAAAAGAAGATGGCACTCGGTGTCTTTTTAGATATCGTTGGAGCGTTTGACAACATACCCTTCAGTAGTATGTTCAAGTCGCTACGAGAACTCAATGTGCCACCAGTACTCATCCGATGGATTGAGTATATGGTGAGGCACAGAACAGTTCAAGTAGAACTACTGAGGGCAACTGTTAAAAGGGAAGTAGTTAAATGAAACCCCCAAAGTGGGATTTTATCACCTTTATTATGGAACTGTATGCTGAATCCTCTTTTAAAGGAGTTTAAAAATAGGAATATTTATGCCCAGGCTGCTGCTGATGACATCGCAGTGCTGGTCGCGGGTTCAAAAGCATCATTGGTCAGACGCATTGCCAAAATGGGACTACATTTTTCATCAAATGTGATAACGAAAAATTTGAGTTCATTAAAGTATATGTATATCATAGAATTCACTAATATTTTTAATCGATAAATTAACCATTTTTTGCTATAAAATCATAAGGAGAGTTAAAAAAAATTAGTTATTAAAAAAAAAAGTTCGGTTTTTTAATTATAAAAAAAAAAGATACACGGGATTGAACCTAAAATCTTTTCACCAACCCCCGGTACTCTAACCGTTACGCTAACATGTCATATCGGCAAAATCGCAGTAAAAAATATTTATATACAAAAAAAGTTATGCAAAATAAAAAAAAGCTTAAGTCACTTATGTACTTACTCTCCTGTTTGTGAACCCACATATTTTGTTGTAACTTTTTTTCTACTGAAGCAATTTTCGAAATTTTTTTTTTCAAAATGTAGCTAATGAGGTGTTCTATCCAAATATATAACCTGTTTGAAATTTGGTTTCGAACGGAATTAGTGGTGGGGGTTTGAATGTGTCTCGATTCATTCAATTTCGGACTTAAGCATATATTCAACCACTACCGTGGTTGAATGATAAACATTAATCCACAGAAATATATATATATATATATATATATATATATATATATATATATATACGCACACAAACACACACATATAGCTGTGTGTGTGTACGCGCGCGCACACACACACACACACACATATACAATTCAATTACATGAACGATGAAATACACTATTTGTTGCTATCAATCCATTCCTTGATGTCTTGATTTTGTTAAAACAATTATATATATATATATATATATTATATATATATATATATATGTGATGTGTGTGTGTATATATATATATGTGCGGGTGTGTGTGTGTGTGCATATATATACATATATTAATATACATATATATACATATATATATTAATATATGTATATATACGTATATATATATATATATATATATATATATATATATGGAGTATATATATACATACTTATATATATGTACATGGATATATATAGATATGTATATATACATTTTTATACATATATTAATATATATATATAAGAAAACCTCAAAAGGAATTAATTTTACGACAAGAGGGAAAACTCGATCAGTTGAGTCCAAAAGTCGATGAACTTTTTTGTCCTAATTCTCACAAAATTTCTTTAATTAAAGTCATGTTCAGCTGTTGCCTCCGATTATTCTTACACAAAAAAATAGGCACCGCCAAAAATGGCCGCAAAATCAAGTTGTTGTTGTTTTTTAAAACTAAATTACATTTATTAAAATCCATTATTTCTGAGTAACTTTTTTTTTCCAGAAAGATAAAACCCTGAATTTTATCATATAGAAAACAGAATAATGTAAAACTTTTTCTACTATTTTTAATTAAATTTTAAATGTTAAATTTTCCCAAAAAAGTTAACAATTGACATTTTTTGTCTTGCACAAAAAACGTACTTAAATATTAAAAAAAAAGGTTTTTGAAATAATTAATTTATTTATTTATTTATTGTCTAACTAAGATTTAGGATGATTTTCTAAGAGAATATGCAAAAATATTATAATATAAGTACCTGAATTTCAAATAATTCCACTTATTCATATAGGTAACCAGATATTTCGCGTCGATGCAGAGTCGAGATCGACTCTGTTTACGTTTGCGTTTTATAAGAAGAAAACTATGGAAGACCAAACAGGCCAAAAAAACTTATTTTTCAGTGACGAAAATTTCAATGTATTATTAAGCTGAGGCTGGCCAGTACCAGATGGGTGACCATTTGTATGAGTTTGGTTTTTAATGTGTATGTGTGTGGGGGCCAGGCTCCCCAAAATGGGGGTGGGCAATTTAAAGCAGAATAAAAAAAATATTTCAGCGCGTTTGGTCCACCGTAGTAGAAAGGCGGCGGCAAACGTTTTCAAACGGGATCGAAAAAAATGATGCTATTTTTAACACAAAGGGCACAACATTTATCGAATTTTTTTTTTGTATCGATTATTCAAAGCATGCCCTGTTTAATAATGGTCATGCATTATTCGGCTCGTTAAAAAAAAATTGTTAATTTATTTATCAAAAATTTTAAAATAGCTTTTTTCGTATAAATATTAAAAATTTTTTTTTGTTTGTTTTGCTTAACTTAAATTAATTATTTTACTCAACATATTCACCGAATTTCACACTTCAAAACTCAAAAGCGGGATAATTAAACACAATCGAAGTTCTGATATTCAGACATCAAAATAAGGTATGCAAACAATTTTTTTTTTTTAAAATCTATAATTCTGTCCCTTACAACAACACAATATGTTTTGTTCAGTTTCAGATGATTATTTTAAGCATATTTGTTCCCACTTCAAAACAAGGGGGGGTTTTGTGAGCAAAATAAATATATATACATAAATATCGTTTATGAAAAATAAGTACACTGTTATAAAGTTCATTCTTCTCCTAATAATCGTTGAAAATTTCGTATTAATCGGATAATTACCTGATTTTTGGGAGATTTTTAAAAAGACGGTCCGTCAAAAAGTACTGACCTGCCCCCCCCCCCAGTTTTGGCGGTGCCTACAAAAAAATCTTCACCTATCGTGCCATGAATTAAGAATCAGTTATCATTATAATAATATATGTCCGTCTTTCTTTTTAAACAACTAGCTGGGCTACTTGGCGTTGCCCGTGGCATATATATATATATATATATATATATATATATATATATATATACGCACACAAACACACACATATAGCTGTGTGTGTGTACGCGCGCGCGCACACACACACACACACATATACAATTCAATTACATGAACGATGAAATACACTATTTGTTGCTATCAATCCATTCCTTGATGTCTTGATTTTGTTAAAACAATTATATATATATATATATATATATTATATATATATATATATATGTGATGTGTGTGTGTATATATATATATGTGCGGGTGTGTGTGTGTGTGCATATATATACATATATTAATATACATATATATACATATATATATTAATATATGTATATATACGTATATATATATATATATATATATATATATATATGGAGTATATATATACATACTTATATATATGTACATGGATATATATAGATATGTATATATACATTTTTATACATATATTAATATATATATATAAGAAAACCTCAAAAGGAATTAATTTTACGACAAGAGGGAAAACTCGATCAGTTGAGTCCAAAAGTCGATGAACTTTTTTGTCCTAATTCTCACAAAATTTCTTTAATTAAAGTCATGTTCAGCTGTTGCCTCCGATTATTCTTACACAAAAAAATAGGCACCGCCAAAAATGGCCGCAAAATCAAGTTGTTGTTGTTTTTTAAAACTAAATTACATTTATTAAAATCCATTATTTCTGAGTAACTTTTTTTTTCCAGAAAGATAAAACCCTGAATTTTATCATATAGAAAACAGAATAATGTAAAACTTTTTCTACTATTTTTAATTAAATTTTAAATGTTAAATTTTCCCAAAAAAGTTAACAATTGACATTTTTTGTCTTGCACAAAAAACGTACTTAAATATTAAAAAAAAAGGTTTTTGAAATAATTAATTTATTTATTTATTTATTGTCTAACTAAGATTTAGGATGATTTTCTAAGAGAATATGCAAAAATATTATAATATAAGTACCTGAATTTCAAATAATTCCACTTATTCATATAGGTAACCAGATATTTCGCGTCGATGCAGAGTCGAGATCGACTCTGTTTACGTTTGCGTTTTATAAGAAGAAAACTATGGAAGACCAAACAGGCCAAAAAAACTTATTTTTCAGTGACGAAAATTTCAATGTATTATTAAGCTGAGGCTGGCCAGTACCAGATGGGTGACCATTTGTATGAGTTTGGTTTTTAATGTGTATGTGTGTGGGGGCCAGGCTCCCCAAAATGGGGGTGGGCAATTTAAAGCAGAATAAAAAAAATATTTCAGCGCGTTTGGTCCACCGTAGTAGAAAGGCGGCGGCAAACGTTTTCAAACGGGATCGAAAAAAATGATGCTATTTTTAACACAAAGGGCACAACATTTATCGAATTTTTTTTTTGTATCGATTATTCAAAGCATGCCCTGTTTAATAATGGTCATGCATTATTCGGCTCGTTAAAAAAAAATTGTTAATTTATTTATCAAAAATTTTAAAATAGCTTTTTTCGTATAAATATTAAAAATTTTTTTTTGTTTGTTTTGCTTAACTTAAATTAATTATTTTACTCAACATATTCACCGAATTTCACACTTCAAAACTCAAAAGCGGGATAATTAAACACAATCGAAGTTCTGATATTCAGACATCAAAATAAGGTATGCAAACAATTTTTTTTTTTTAAAATCTATAATTCTGTCCCTTACAACAACACAATATGTTTTGTTCAGTTTCAGATGATTATTTTAAGCATATTTGTTCCCACTTCAAAACAAGGGGGGGTTTTGTGAGCAAAATAAATATATATACATAAATATCGTTTATGAAAAATAAGTACACTGTTATAAAGTTCATTCTTCTCCTAATAATCGTTGAAAATTTCGTATTAATCGGATAATTACCTGATTTTTGGGAGATTTTTAAAAAGACGGTCCGTCAAAAAGTACTGACCTGCCCCCCCCCCAGTTTTGGCGGTGCCTACAAAAAAATCTTCACCTATCGTGCCATGAATTAAGAATCAGTTATCATTATAATAATATATGTCCGTCTTTCTTTTTAAACAACTAGCTGGGCTACTTGGCGTTGCCCGTGGCATATATATATATATATATATATATATATATATATATATATATACGCACACAAACACACACATATAGCTGTGTGTGTGTACGCGCGCGCGCACACACACACACACACATATACAATTCAATTACATGAACGATGAAATACACTATTTGTTGCTATCAATCCATTCCTTGATGTCTTGATTTTGTTAAAACAATTATATATATATATATATATATATATATATTATATATATATATATATATGTGATGTGTGTGTGTATATATATATATGTGCGGGTGTGTGTGTGTGTGCATATATATACATATATTAATATACATATATATACATATATATATTAATATATGTATATATACGTATATATATATATATATATATATATATATATGGAGTATATATATACATACTTATATATATGTACATGGATATATATAGATATGTATATATACATTTTTATACATATATTAATATATATATATAAGAAAACCTCAAAAGGAATTAATTTTACGACAAGAGGGAAAACTCGATCAGTTGAGTCCAAAAGTCGATGAACTTTTTTGTCCTAATTCTCACAAAATTTCTTTAATTAAAGTCATGTTCAGCTGTTGCCTCCGATTATTCTTACACAAAAAAATAGGCACCGCCAAAAATGGCCGCAAAATCAAGTTGTTGTTGTTTTTTAAAACTAAATTACATTTATTAAAATCCATTATTTCTGAGTAACTTTTTTTTTCCAGAAAGATAAAACCCTGAATTTTATCATATAGAAAACAGAATAATGTAAAACTTTTTCTACTATTTTTAATTAAATTTTAAATGTTAAATTTTCCCAAAAAAGTTAACAATTGACATTTTTTGTCTTGCACAAAAAACGTACTTAAATATTAAAAAAAAAGGTTTTTGAAATAATTAATTTATTTATTTATTTATTGTCTAACTAAGATTTAGGATGATTTTCTAAGAGAATATGCAAAAATATTATAATATAAGTACCTGAATTTCAAATAATTCCACTTATTCATATAGGTAACCAGATATTTCGCGTCGATGCAGAGTCGAGATCGACTCTGTTTACGTTTGCGTTTTATAAGAAGAAAACTATGGAAGACCAAACAGGCCAAAAAAACTTATTTTTCAGTGACGAAAATTTCAATGTATTATTAAGCTGAGGCTGGCCAGTACCAGATGGGTGACCATTTGTATGAGTTTGGTTTTTAATGTGTATGTGTGTGGGGGCCAGGCTCCCCAAAATGGGGGTGGGCAATTTAAAGCAGAATAAAAAAAATATTTCAGCGCGTTTGGTCCACCGTAGTAGAAAGGCGGCGGCAAACGTTTTCAAACGGGATCGAAAAAAATGATGCTATTTTTAACACAAAGGGCACAACATTTATCGAATTTTTTTTTTGTATCGATTATTCAAAGCATGCCCTGTTTAATAATGGTCATGCATTATTCGGCTCGTTAAAAAAAAATTGTTAATTTATTTATCAAAAATTTTAAAATAGCTTTTTTCGTATAAATATTAAAAATTTTTTTTTGTTTGTTTTGCTTAACTTAAATTAATTATTTTACTCAACATATTCACCGAATTTCACACTTCAAAACTCAAAAGCGGGATAATTAAACACAATCGAAGTTCTGATATTCAGACATCAAAATAAGGTATGCAAACAATTTTTTTTTTTTAAAATCTATAATTCTGTCCCTTACAACAACACAATATGTTTTGTTCAGTTTCAGATGATTATTTTAAGCATATTTGTTCCCACTTCAAAACAAGGGGGGGTTTTGTGAGCAAAATAAATATATATACATAAATATCGTTTATGAAAAATAAGTACACTGTTATAAAGTTCATTCTTCTCCTAATAATCGTTGAAAATTTCGTATTAATCGGATAATTACCTGATTTTTGGGAGATTTTTAAAAAGACGGTCCGTCAAAAAGTACTGACCTGCCCCCCCCCCCAGTTTTGGCGGTGCCTACAAAAAAATCTTCACCTATCGTGCCATGAATTAAGAATCAGTTATCATTATAATAATATATGTCCGTCTTTCTTTTTAAACAACTAGCTGGGCTACTTGGCGTTGCCCGTGGCATATATATATATATATATATATATATATATATATATATATACGCACACAAACACACACATATAGCTGTGTGTGTGTACGCGCGCGCGCACACACACACACACACATATACAATTCAATTACATGAACGATGAAATACACTATTTGTTGCTATCAATCCATTCCTTGATGTCTTGATTTTGTTAAAACAATTATATATATATATATATATATATTATATATATATATATATATGTGATGTGTGTGTGTATATATATATATGTGCGGGTGTGTGTGTGTGTGCATATATATACATATATTAATATACATATATATACATATATATATTAATATATGTATATATACGTATATATATATATATATATATATATATATATATATATGGAGTATATATATACATACTTATATATATGTACATGGATATATATAGATATG
>NC_136516.1:17312191-17332191 GCF_053919585.1 Euprymna scolopes
AAGGAAGAAAATAAGAAAGGGAAGCGGCCCGGAAAGCAAACCAAGCCAGGACGAAACAACGCCAAAGACACAATGGCCTACTTTGCCTGGTAACGGCCCAGTTCCGAAACCAAAAATGCCCATAACAAGAGAGAGCCCCACAACACCAGCTACGCCCCCCAACCCGAGTCCAGCTGACACCCACCAGGATGGAGGACCGGCATGGGGCCCCAAAGAGCAGCAAGGGAAGTTGACGCCCGAAGACTACAGAGCACTCTTCGACTCCACTTACAAGGAGTATACCCAGGGGAACAACATTCAACCCCTCCCGGGTCAAGTGGAAGTTCTGGAGAAAAGAGTGCTCTCGCTGATAACTTCAGACACCAAGACATGGGGTCTGACGGGCGTCAACAAGGACACCATGATGAACGTGTTGCTGGAGCAGAACATTCCCGCCAACTACATCTGTAGAAGGAGTTACGCACAGTGGGATGTTCTGCTCCCCACCTCCGAAGACGCAGTCAGGCTGTCCAGGACCTGCCATCAGAGCAGGAACATAAAGCTCCAACCCATCTATATGAACAAGAGGAGAGCAAATGTTTCTGCTCTAAATGTCCCCTGCTATATGGAGGCCAAACAACTGGGGGCTATCCTAAGCCAGTATGGAGACGTAGAGGAAGTCACCCCGGTCCGCGGATTAAGAAACATCATGACCGGGGACTACAAAGTACAGATGGTCCTGGACAAGGCTGGATTCTACGCCATCCCAGCCACACTCAAGTTCGGAGAGTGGACACTCTCCCTTATAGTGGAAGGGAGGAGGCCTCATTGCTGGCTGTGCACACAACAAGGGCATATGGCAAATGACTGTCCAAAGAGGAATGGAGGGAAGAAGCCCACAAAAGCGGCGGGAACAAGCGTGACAACAAATTAAGCCGCTGCTCCCGCGCCGGCCGCAAATCCTCCAGAGGCACCGACAGGCTGGGTGACGGTTGTAAAGAAAGGCAAGATCAACAAACAGCCATCCTTGCAGACAGTCACCCAAGACCAAGAACAACCGAAGAGCGAGACGGAGAAAATGGACACACAGACACCCTCCTCCTCAAACAAGAGGAAACTACCAGAATCTGAGGAGGAGGCCGCGTCAGAGGCAGAGGAAGAGACAACAACAGTCTCTATGGCCCTGAGCGCAACAAAGATCAGGAGGGCCAGGAGGAGGAAAAGCCGCAAGACACGCGCAAACCCTCCTACCCCCACTGAGACTGAGAAGGACTCCCTCGCAACAACAACACAGGATGAGCCCCCTGTGATCCCAACACCCCAGCAACCCGAACAACCTTCCCCCTCTCCTATAAAGGCCCCAAGAAACTCTTCCCGCCCCTCATCCCGTGACAGGAGCCAAAAAGAAGAAAACGAGCAGGCTACCCCCTCCCCAACGCTCAGCCTCCCCATCAACCAAAAGAGGTCCCCTCCCCCACTCCCAAAGTCCGCACTGAACGGACCAAAAAGCTCCCCTTCCTGCCAGGAAGCAGGATTTGTGAAACAGACCCTCTCATACCGGCTCCGGACCTTAAAGGACAACAGAAGGTCCGGTACAATAAACTTAAAAACTTTGAAAAAGTCGGTGGAGACCTAGTAACAGACCCCACTAAATTCAAGGACGCTCCCTTGTTGACCACTTTCGTTAGGGTCGACAAGGACGCTAGGACTGGAGGAATGTGGGCAATGATTAAGGCAGCGAAGAATGCGATCCCAGGCCAGCAGCTGGTGGATAGGGACCATCCTTCACTGACCAACATTTTCTTTAAATGTGAGGGTAGAATCCCCATGTATGTACACTCATCGCTATACAGGGCACTCAAACTAACCTTCCCCCTGGACGTGGGGGGCGTGGCCAAGGATGGATCACCTTCATCGGATTTACTTACCGGCAGCCTTGGCCAGGCCTGCCAAGTCCTCACTGCCCAGGATTTCAGACCCGTCTGTGACAGTGCTTGAGGTAAGTGATCATGTCTTTGAACTTGGCTACATTGAATGTGAGGGGCATCAGGTGTCGAAGCAAGGCCTCGCGCGTTGTGAGAGACTTGGTGTCCCTCAAGGTAGATATTGCCGCTATCCAGGAGACCCACTTTGTTTGTGACGGGGATTGTCAGGTGCTGGTAAACGATTACGATGTCTACTCAGCATATGGCAATACCTATAGTCGTGGAATCTCCTTGCTAGTGAGTCGCACCCTGTCAGCGTCAGTGAATGTTGTTCACGCAGGCGAGGACGGGCGGGCGCTTGTTGTTGATGTTGCTGTTAATTGTAGTGTTTTTCGGATTGTTGCTGTTTATGCTCCCAATGCTGCTATAGAGAGGGCAACATTTTTTCTACGGTTGGAGGGCTTCTTAATGGATCCGGAACGGTTAGTTTTAATGGGGGATTGGAATGCAATCCTGGATCCCAAAATAGATAAGGTCGGGGGGACTAGCGGGTCGGCGTGGTGTGACAGCAGTCTGTCTGACCTGATGGCCTCGTGCAATCTCGTCGACAGATTTCGTCTGGATCATCCGGGGCGGGAGATGTGGACGTGGCATCCTGCAGTGCCTTCCCATCCAAGCACTTACTTGGATCGGATGTTAGTTAGAAGAGGCGATGTAGACTTCCTATCTTGCCCCACGTTCCACTTGCTAGGACACTCGGACCATAAACTTGTTATGGCCCGTTTGAACTTAAGTGCTAGGCCTAAACTGGCCGGATACTGGAAGTTCAACAGCACCTTGTTGGAGCTGGAGGACTACCGGTTGAAGGTCACTGAGCTAATTCAGCGGGCTTTAGTGGGGGCGGTTACAGGGAGTAAGTGGTGGGTTAGTCTCAAGGCCAAAATTAGGCGCTTCTCTGTCCAGTATAGCCAACGCCTCGCGATAGATAAGGCTAAGGCAAAGAAGCGTTTAGAGGATAAGCTGACCCGGGCGGTGGAGGGGGGGGGACCCCCTAGAGTTAGCACTAGCTAAACAAGATCTCAACCGCTTGGCTAGCGAGCGGTATGAAGGTCAAGTAGTTAGGGCTAGGTTAAAGAAAGTTTCTAACGAGGCTGTGAATGTTGACGCTGTTGAGCGTAAGGCTGCTTTAAGGCGCGGTACGGATGGGTACATTCGTAAAGTACATAACCTGGAAGGACAGCCCTTAGTATCGACTCGGGAGATCTGCGAGGGGTTTCGGGAGCATCTATCGGTGCGCTTCACCCAACTACCCGGACTCAGGGTTGATGAGTTTGGCAGCTATTTGGCTGACTCGCCCCGCCTCACGGCAGCTCGGGCGGCTAGATGTGATGGTCTTATTACTGAACATGAGGTCATTACTGCGTTGAAACAGGTCGGCTATAACAAATCCCCGGGGCTTGATGGTTTACCCTACGAGTTTTACTTGAGGCTGTCGCCCATGTTGGTCCCTATTCTGAAGGATATGTTCAACCATTGGTTTGCCCAGGGTTCCATCCCTGGACAGGTGACCAAGGGTGTGATCACATTGCTGAGGAAAGGTCAACGGCATGGTGGGAGGGAAAACTTTGATGATTTTAGGCCCCTGACTCTGCTAAACACAGAGTTAAAGATTTTGGCAAAGATTCTTGCGAATCGCTTGCAGGTTGTCATCACTGACTTGATCGAACCGGACCAGACTTATGCTGTGAAGGGGAGATCGATTCAAGACAATTTGCACTTGATACGCTCGATCATAGAGGGGACAGAAGACAACGCCGAAGCCGCGCTGATCAGTTTGGATCAGTCCAAGGCATTCGATAGGGTCGACCATCGGTTCCTAGGATCTGTGCTAGAGGCCGCCGGATTTAATCCGGACTTCCGCAAGTGGATCTTTGTTCTGTATGACAGGCCGACGGTAGCGGTGCAGATCAACGGTAAGCTGTCGGAGTCATTCGCTGTCTCTCGGTCGGTGCGACAGGGTTGTCCGCTGTCGCCTCTGTTGTATGTCCTGGCGTTGGAACCCCTCCTTCGCAAGTTAAGGGACGAGGCGGCTACACCAGTCCTGCGCGGAATAGCTCTCCCTGGAGGCACACGAGCCAGGGTTTCCGCGTTCGCCGATGACGTCACCGTGTTCGTGTCTTGCCTCACGGACGTTCAAGCGGTGGTCGAGGCGCTCGCTCGATACGAAGAAGTAACAGGGGCCATCTTCAACCGTAGCAAGTCTGTTGGCCTGCGGTTGGGGGCCTGGACCGGGGTAAACTCGCTTCCAGGTATTTTCAGCTGGACCGATGGACCGGTCCGCATTCTCGGTGTCTGGTTTGGACCGGGACTTCAGCTGGAAAAGAATTGGTCGGAAGTACAGTCTAAGGTCAAATCGTCAGTAAAGACTTGGATTGGAAGGAAATTGTCCTTGAAGGGTCGGGCGGAGGCGTGTGCTACATATGTCTTTCCGCTCATCCTTTACCGTTTGTCTGTACTTCCTCTCCCTGCAGAACGACTAACCTGCTTACAAGGGCGCCTCGATTCACTTTTGTGGAACGAGGGTAAGCATTATGTCTGCAGAGAGGTCTGTGTTCAAAATCCGAGTGAGGGAGGCCTGGGTCAGCCCAGTCTCTTGTGTCATAGAAATGCCGAGAGATTGGCTTTCCTGGGTCGTTCGCTTGAAGGAGACGCTCCTTGGGTCCCTGTGGTTGAGAACTCGTTTCCCAATCTCAAACCCAACCCTTCGGTAGAAGGTCGTCGTAGACCGAAGGGGGAGTCTAAGTTCTTCTCCGAATGCCGAACCGCTCTTAGAGCTTTGCCGGGGACCAATGTCCTCGATCAGCCAAGGAAGAAACTGTATCGGGATTTAGTGGAGGGGACCGCGAAGGATCCATTTTGTAGGCGGATGGGATGGTCGATGGAGGTTGTCTGTTTTCAATGGCGTTGGGCGCCGGGACGGGAGATTCTGAATAACTCGGAATTCTCCCTGACTTGGCGACTGGTCCGAAATGCGCTGCCCCTCTTCGACGTACTTTTCCGGTATAAAGAACATACCAGCCGCTTCTGTCCGTGCTGTGACGAACGCGAGCCCGAAACAATCGAGCACGCGTTTTTTAGTTGCAGCCGGATACAGCCCCTATTAAGGTACGTCGAGGGGGTAACAGCTCGCATCGATGCCGAGTGTCTGCTCGATCTCGACGTAGGAACTTTTGTGTACAACATGGAGCCGCCGTTCCCCAGGGAGGAAAGTTTGGTTTTCCTGGCGATCCTAGCAGTAGCGCGCATGACCATTTGGATCACGCGCCTCAAGTTGGTCCACGAAGGGACATCTGTTCCTGATCGGGATCTGATCGTTTACTTTAAACATTTGCTTAAAGTAAAGATCAGATGCGATTGGAAGGGGTTGCCTAGAGTGGAATTTGACAAGAGGTGGGTGCACAGCACTAGTTTGTGCATCCGTCGAGGAGCCAAGTTTCAATACGTGTTCCCTCCTTAGGCATGGCATGGGCGGTGCTGGGTCCTACGGAACCCATCCCGCCTAGGTTAGCATTATAAGTTCAGTAAAGTAACTCTTGACTGGTGGTACAAATGAGATCCTGTTCCTGATTTTATTTTTTGGTATTAGAGAACCTCTGAGTCTGCCCAACCCCCATGCTCCTCATCCTTAGTTTCTGATGCCCCCGGTCATCCCCCTACTCAGAGGTCACCTCCCTACCCCCTCCATCCGTTGCTTTATTTTCTCCCACCTCCATTAAGGCGACTTCCCCAAACCCCATTAGGGATGCTCTGCTTGTTTTCGGTTCCCCGGAAAACAGTGGGGGATCTAGCCACATAGAATAGTACAGGGGGGTCTTACTAACAACACATTAGTAGTTTTTTTCCTTATTTTTGAAATGAACATTTTCATTAGTTTTTTCCCACTCCACGAACATTTTATGCCAATTAATTCAAGAACTCTTTCTAATGAAATCTAACTTTATTTTCTCACACATACACACACACACAAAAAAAAAAAAAAAAAAAAAATGCACACACAACATACAGAAATGAATATACAAATTGTACATAGTTAAATTTTACATTGAACGCTGGGGTTATTAGTTAGATTAGGATCCACAGAGTGATTGAGGTATTTTGGTAAATGTTGCCAGTCAAGAGTAAGACTTCAAAGTCTCATCTGTTACATAGTCAAAAAGACCCTGTACCCTCTCCCTCCCAATTTCTTGTAGGGCCTTGTGCCTAATTTTGTTGAATTGAATTTTTTGTACGTTTTTTTTTTATGTTCAATTTTTTCTTTCTCAATAAAATATATAAACAAGATCAAAGTGTAGTATCTGTTCCGGCAGATACTGCACTTGAGATAATTTGTACCAGTCAATGGAGGGGAAACCCTCTATACTGGGACAATTATTATTTTTGGTAACCAGAGTGACCCCTTTTAGGGGAGCTGGTTTTTACCTAACATTAAAAACGGCCTTGTGCCTAATTTGCTCAGTGGGGGAGCAAATAAATACCATCTGTTCCGGCAGATACTGCAAGCTATGACTAGCTAGGACTAGCTATGACTAGCAAAGACCAGATGTGGGGGCAACCCCACATGCCTGACCATTAACCAGCTCCCATTTCCCACCTCTCGGGAGCTGGTCCCCTTTTTCCCTTCTCCCTCCCTTCACTCCTCACATTAAAAATCGGCCTTGTGCCTAATTTGCTCGGTGGGGGAGCAAATAAATACCATCTGTTCTCTCAGTTACTAAACTTTCCGCCACCGGGCTTTCGGGCTAGGTTAAGGTGTTTTCATACTAACCTTCGTTAGCAAGGACCGACCCCCTCCTTTGGGGAGTCAGGACTTAAAGGACCGACTCCACATTTGTGGGAGCTTGGACCCGGAAACCGATCCCCTTTTTTGGGAGACTGGAATCTCGGGACCAGCACCACTAGCTGGTAGTTGAGACCTGCTTTTGTTGTTTTTTGCATGCGTTTTTTCTTCGTTCCGGTCTCTTCCCTCTAGAGACAGGGGATGGTCTAATTTCTCCACACTTAATTGCCTGAGCAGCACTCTGACCTGCCAGGCCCAAACTTTGTCTATCTTCGCTGCTCTCCCAGTGGATCGAGCAGACAGGGTTCTCTTTCTCACTTCCGTTGGGGTAGTTAGTGGGTAGGGTGACGTGGGGTAGGGCGGGTGCTTCGTTTCTGCTCCCCTCTGTGGGCAGGGATGCCTATCCCCTCTCTCTCTTAATGGCGACGCGGCACTCTGACCCGCTAGCACCCACTGCGTCTTTCTTCTCTTCTCTCCCCCCTCGCGGGGGGATCTGAGCTGCTAACCCGACATCCCCGTTAGGGGAAGTAAAAAACTCTAATTTCTTCAAAGTCCGCTCCTCCCCCTCCTCCCCCTCCATTCCCCTGGGTTTTCTTTTCCCCCACTACACTTTGGTCCGCACCAGCGGCCAGTGCAACCGCCACGATGCCAGGCAGGAGGGGTACGTCACCCCAAATGCGCAGCATCTCAACTGCGAACGACTCCCTATGTGAGGGAGCTGATGCATCTCCCGGCGAGACGGCGCCAGGAAACAAGGTAGGGCCCGGCGCGCGGCGACCTTGGAAGAAAGCGGGAGGGTAGGGCCGCAGCCCGCGGCGACCCCCTGAAAAGCACCTGCAACCGCTCCCCACGAGGGCAACCCAGCGGAAAAAGGTGCCGTTAAGTCACTAGCTGGGGAAAGTGCAGAACCCAGCCAACCAGCTGCACCCCAGGACGGAAGAACCAAGGGAGGAAGACCGGGGAACCCATCCCCCGCTCCCCCAAAGGGCGACTCCCCAACAGAAAAGGAGGAAAACAGCACCGCGGACCAAACCGAGGCGCTGGACGAAGATATAATAGCCTCCATCTGCTCACTATTCGGCGGGGAAGACAGTGATTGGCCCCCCAACACTCCCCAAGAGGACCAAATACGGAAAAGGGGTGACTCTCCGGCCAGTGGTAACAAAAGCAAGCTGGAAGGAGAGACACCCTTGACAGTACCCACCAAGGCTCCAGCTGGGAACACGGCACCAGAAGGGGAGACACCTCCATCCCCCAAGGGGACAGCCACCCAGCAAAGGAAGAAAATAAGAAAGGGAAGCGGCCCGGAAAGCAAACCAAGCCAGGACGAAACAACGCCAAAGACACAATGGCCTACTTTGCCTGGTAACGGCCCAGTTCCGAAACCAAAAATGCCCATAACAAGAGAGAGCCCCACAACACCAGCTACGCCCCCCAACCCGAGTCCAGCTGACACCCACCAGGATGGAGGACCGGCATGGGGCCCCAAAGAGCAGCAAGGGAAGTTGACGCCCGAAGACTACAGAGCACTCTTCGACTCCACTTACAAGGAGTATACCCAGGGGAACAACATTCAACCCCTCCCGGGTCAAGTGGAAGTTCTGGAGAAAAGAGTGCTCTCGCTGATAACTTCAGACACCAAGACAAGGGGTCTGACGGGCGTCAACAAGGACACTATGATGAACGTGTTGCTGGAGCAGAACATTCCCGCCAACTACATCTGTAGAAGGAGTTACGCACAGTGGGATGTTCTGCTCCCCACCTCCGAAGACGCAGTCAGGCTGTCCAGGACCTGCCATCAGAGCAGGAACATAAAGCTCCAACCCATCTATATGAACAAGAGGAGAGCAAATGTTTCTGCTCTAAACGTCCCCTGCTATATGGAGGCCAAACAACTGGGGGCTATCCTAAGCCAGTATGGAGACGTAGAGGAAGTCACCCCGGTCCGCAGATTAAGAAACATCATGACCGGGGACTACAAAGTACAGATGGTCCTGGACAAGGCTGGATTCTACGCCATCCCAGCCACACTCAAGTTCGGAGAGTGGACACTCTCCCTTATAGTGGAAGGGAGGAGGCCTCATTGCTGGCTGTGCACACAACAAGGGCATATGGCGAAGGACTGTCCAAAGAGGAATGGAGGGAAGAAGCCCACAAAAGCGGCGGGAACAAGCGTGACAACAAATCAAGTCGCTGCTCCCGCGCCGGCCGCAAATCCTCCAGAGGCACCGACAGGCTGGGTGACGGTCGTAAAGAAAGGCAAGATCAACAAACAGCCATCCTTGCAGACAGTCACCCAAGACCAAGAACAACCGAAGAGCAAGACGGAGAAAATGGACACACAGACACCCTCCTCCTCAAACAAGAGGAAACTACCAGAATCTGAGGAGGAGGCCGCGTCAGAGGCAGAGGAAGAGACAACAACAGTCTCTATGGCCCTGAGCGCAACAAAGATCAGGAGGGCCAGGAGGAGGAAAAGCCGCAAGACACGCGCAAACCCTCCTACCCCCACTGAGACTGAGAAGGACTCCCTCGCAACAACAACACAGGATGAGCCCCCTGTGATCCCAACACCCCAGCAACCCGAACAACCTTCCCCCTCTCCTATAAAGGCCCCAAGAAACTCTTCCCGCCCCTCATCCCGTGACAGGAGCCAAAAAGAAGAAAACGAGCAGGCTACCCCCTCCCCAAGCGCTCAGCCTCCCCATCAACCAAAAGAGGTCCCCTCCCCCACTCCCAAAGTCCGCACTGAACGGACCAAAAAGCTCCCCTTCCTGCCAGGAAGCAGGATTTGTGAAACAGACCCTCTCCAACCGGCTCCGGACCTTAAAGGACAACAGAAGGTCCGGTACAATAAACTTAAAAACTTTGAAAAAGTCGGTGGAGACCTAGTAACAGACCCCACTAAATTCAAGGACGCTCCCTTGTTGACCACTTTCGTTAGGGTCGACAAGGACGCTAGGACTGGAGGAATGTGGGCAATGATTAAGGCAGCGAAGAATGCGATCCCAGGCCAGCAGCTGGTGGATAGGGACCATCCTTCACTGACCAACATTTTCTTTAAATGTGAGGGTAGAATCCCCATGTATGTACACCCATCGCTATACAGGGCACTCAAACTAACCTTCCCCCTGGACGTGGGGGGCGTGGCCAAGGATGGATCATCTTCATCGGATTTACTTACCGGCAGCCTTGGCCAGGCCTGCCATGTCCTCACTGCCCAGGATTTCAGACCCGTCTGTGACAGTGCTTGAGGTAAGTGATCATGTCTTTGAACTTGGCTACATTGAATGTGAGGGGCATCAGGTGTCGAAGCAAGGCCTCGCGCGTTGTGAGAGACTTGGTGTCCCTCAAGGTAGATATTGCCGCTATCCAGGAGACCCACTTTGTTTGTGACGGGGATTGTCAGGTGCTGGTAAACGATTACGATGTCTACTCAGCATATGGCAATACCTATAGTCGTAGAATCTCCTTGCTAGTGAGTCGCACCCTGTCAGCGTCGGTGAATGTTGTTCACGCAGGCGAGGACGGGCGGGCGCTTGTTGTTGATGTTGCTGTTAATTGTAGTGTTTTTCGGATTGTTGCTGTTTATGCTCCCAATGCTGCTGTAGAGAGGGCAACCTTTTTTCGACGGTTGGAGGGCTTCTTAGTGGATCCGGAACGGTTAGTTTTGATGGGGGATTGGAATGCAATCCTTGATCCCAAAATAGATAAGGTTGGGGGGACTAGCGGGTCGGCGTGGTGTGACAGCAGTCTGTCTGACCTGATGGCCTCGTGCAATCTCGTCGACAGATTTCGTCTGGATCATCCGGGGCGGGAGATGTGGACGTGGCATCCTGTAGTGCCTTCCCATCCAAGCACTTACTTGGATCGGATGTTAGTTAGAAGAGGCGATGTAGACTTCCTATCTTGCCCCACGTTCCACTTGCTAGGACACTCGGACCATAAACTTGTTATGGCCCGTTTGAACTTAAGTGCTAGGCCTAAACTGGCCGGATACTGGAAGTTCAACAGCACCTTGTTGGAGCTGGAGGACTACCGGTTGAAGGTCACTGAGCTAATTCAGCGGGCTTTAGTGGGGGCGGTTACAGGGAGTAAGTGGTGGGTTAGTCTCAAGGCCAAAATTAGGCGCTTCTCTGTTCAGTATAGCCAACGCCTCGCGATAGATAAGGCTAAGGCAAAGAAGCGTTTAGAGGATAAGCTGACCCGGGCGGTGGAGGGGGGGGGACCCCCTAGAGTTAGCACTAGCTAAACAAGATCTCAACCGCTTGGCTAGCGAGCGGTATGAAGGTCAAGTAGTTAGGGCTAGGTTAAAGAAAGTTTCTAACGAGGCTGTGAATGTTGACGCTGTTGAGCGTAAGGCTGCTTTAAGGCGCGGTACGGATGGGTACATTCGTAAAGTACATAACCTGGAAGGACAGCCCTTAGTATCGACTCGGGAGATCTGCGAGGGGTTTCGGGAGCATCTATCGGTGCGCTTCACCCAACTACCCGGACTCAGGGTTGATGAGTTTGGCAGCTATTTGGCTGACTCGCCCCGCCTCACGGCAGCTCGGGCGGCTAGATGTGATGGTCTTATTACTGAACATGAGGTCATTACTGCGTTGAAACAGGTCGGCTATAACAAATCCCCGGGGCTTGATGGTTTACCCTACGAGTTTTACTTGAGGCTGTCGCCCATGTTGGTCCCTATTCTGAAGGATATGTTCAACCATTGGTTTGCCCAGGGTTCCATCCCTGGACAGGTGACCAAGGGTGTGATCACATTGCTGAGGAAAGGTCAACGGCATGGTGGGAGGGAAAACTTTGATGATTTTAGGCCCCTGACTCTGCTAAACACAGAGTTAAAGATTTTGGCAAAGATTCTTGCGAATCGCTTGCAGGTTGTCATCACTGACTTGATCGAACCGGACCAGACTTATGCTGTGAAGGGGAGATCGATTCAAGACAATTTGCACTTGATACGCTCGATCATAGAGGGGACAGAAGACAACGCCGAAGCCGCGCTGATCAGTTTGGATCAGTCCAAGGCATTCGATAGGGTCGACCATCGGTTCCTAGGATCTGTGCTAGAGGCCGCCGGATTTAATCCGGACTTCCGCAAGTGGATCTTTGTTCTGTATGACAGGCCGACGGTAGCGGTGCAGATCAACGGTAAGCTGTCGGAGTCATTCGCTGTCTCTCGGTCGGTGCGACAGGGTTGTCCGCTGTCGCCTCTGTTGTATGTCCTGGCGTTGGAACCCCTCCTTCGCAAGTTAAGGGACGAGGCGGCTACACCAGTCCTGCGCGGAATAGCTCTCCCTGGAGGCACACGAGCCAGGGTTTCCGCGTTCGCCGATGACGTCACCGTGTTCGTGTCTTGCCTCACGGACGTTCAAGCGGTGGTCGAGGCGCTCGCTCGATACGAAGAAGTAACAGGGGCCATCTTCAACCGTAGCAAGTCTGTTGGCCTGCGGTTGGGGGCCTGGACCGGGGTAAACTCGCTTCCAGGTATTTTCAGCTGGACCGATGGACCGGTCCGCATTCTCGGTGTCTGGTTTGGACCGGGACTTCAGCTGGAAAAGAATTGGTCGGAAGTACAGTCTAAGGTCAAATCGTCAGTAAAGACTTGGATTGGAAGGAAATTGTCCTTGAAGGGTCGGGCGGAGGCGTGTGCTACATATGTCTTTCCGCTCATCCTTTACCGTTTGTCTGTACTTCCTCTCCCTGCAGAACGACTAACCTGCTTACAAGGGCGCCTCGATTCACTTTTGTGGAACGAGGGTAAGCATTATGTCTGCAGAGAGGTCTGTGTTCAAAATCCGAGTGAGGGAGGCCTGGGTCAGCCCAGTCTCTTGTGTCATAGAAATGCCGAGAGATTGGCTTTCCTGGGTCGTTCGCTTGAAGGAGACGCTCCTTGGGTCCCTGTGGTTGAGAACTCGTTTCCCAATCTCAAACCCAACCCTTCGGTAGAAGGTCGTCGTAGACCGAAGGGGGAGTCTAAGTTCTTCTCCGAATGCCGAACCGCTCTTAGAGCTTTGCCGGGGACCAATGTCCTCGATCAGCCAAGGAAGAAACTGTATCGGGATTTAGTGGAGGGGACCGCGAAGGATCCATTTTGTAGGCGGATGGGATGGTCGATGGAGGTTGTCTGTTTTCAATGGCGTTGGGCGCCGGGACGGGAGATTCTGAATAACTCGGAATTCTCCCTGACTTGGCGACTGGTCCGAAATGCGCTGCCCCTCTTCGACGTACTTTTCCGGTATAAAGAACATACCAGCCGCTTCTGTCCGTGCTGTGACGAACGCGAGCCCGAAACAATCGAGCACGCGTTTTTTAGTTGCAGCCGGATACAGCCCCTATTAAGGTACGTCGAGGGGGTAACAGCTCGCATCGATGCCGAGTGTCTGCTCGATCTCGACGTAGGAACTTTTGTGTACAACATGGAGCCGCCGTTCCCCAGGGAGGAAAGTTTGGTTTTCCTGGCGATCCTAGCAGTAGCGCGCATGACCATTTGGATCACGCGCCTCAAGTTGGTCCACGAAGGGACATCTGTTCCTGATCGGGATCTGATCGTTTACTTTAAACATTTGCTTAAAGTAAAGATCAGATGCGATTGGAAGGGGTTGCCTAGAGTGGAATTTGACAAGAGGTGGGTGCACAGCACTAGTTTGTGCATCCGTCGAGGAGCCAAGTTTCAATACGTGTTCCCTCCTTAGGCATGGCATGGGCGGTGCTGGGTCCTACGGAACCCATCCCGCCTAGGTTAGCATTATAAGTTCAGTAAAGTAACTCTTGACTGGTGGTACAAATGAGATCCTGTTCCTGATTTTATTTTTTGGTATTAGAGAACCTCTGAGTCTGCCCAACCCCCATGCTCCTCATCCTTAGTTTCTGATGCCCCCGGTCATCCCCCTACTCAGAGGTCACCTCCCTACCCCCTCCATCCGTTGCTTTATTTTCTCCCACCTCCATTAAGGCGACTTCCCCAAACCCCATTAGGGATGCTCTGCTTGTTTTCGGTTCCCCGGAAAACAGTGGGGGATCTAGCCACATAGAATAGTACAGGGGGGTCTTACTAACAACACATTAGTAGTTTTTTTCCTTATTTTTGAAATGAACATTTTCATTAGTTTTTTCCCACTCCACGAACATTTTATGCCAATTAATTCAAGAACTCTTTCTAATGAAATCTAACTTTATTTTCTCACACATACACACACACACAAAAAAAAAAAAAAAAAAAAAATGCACACACAACATACAGAAATGAATATACAAATTGTACATAGTTAAATTTTACATTGAACGCTGGGGTTATTAGTTAGATTAGGATCCACAGAGTGATTGAGGTATTTTGGTAAATGTTGCCAGTCAAGAGTAAGACTTCAAAGTCTCATCTGTTACATAGTCAAAAAGACCCTGTACCCTCCCCCTCCCAATTTCTTGTAGGGCCTTGTGCCTAATTTTGTTGAATTGAATTTTTTGTACGTTTTTTTTTTATGTTCAATTTTTTCTTTCTCAATAAAATATATAAACAAGATCAAAGTGTAGTATCTGTTCCGGCAGATACTGCAAGCTATGACTAGCTATGACTAGCAAAGACCAGATGTGGGGGCAACCCCACATGCCTGACCTTTAACCAGCTCCCATTTCCCACCTCTCGGGAGCTGGTCCCCTTTTCCCTTCCCCTTCCCTTCACTCCTCACATTAAAAATTGGCCTTGTGCCTAATTTGCTCGGTGGGGGAGCAAATAAATGCCATCTGTTCCGGCAGATGCTGCACTTAAGATAATTTGTACCAGTCAATGGAGGGGAAACCCTCTATACTGGGACAATTATTATTTTTGGTAACCAGAGTGCCCCCTTTTTGCCTACTTTTAGGGGAGCTGGTTTTGACCTCACATTAAAAACGGCCTTGTGCCTAATTTGCTCAGTGGGGGAGCAAATAAATACCATCTGTCTTCTTTCTATGGCTAACTTACATTAGCTTTTACGAGGAATATTCAATAAAATAAAAAGCTATAGCAAACATCTAAATGACTACTTTAAACACAGTTCCTGATTTCAAAAAAAGAAAAACTAAAAGATTCATCTGCCTTACTTTTAATGCTAGGTTTATTTATGGTGTCTTTTAAATTCAATAAAAAACCATCCTAAATTTGCTGATGAGGAGACCGTGCTTACCAAAAAAACTATATATAATTGTTCTACATAACTTCATGTATACTACAATAAAAAGCACGGATTTCCGAAACGATCGTACAGATAATTGATTTTGTTGTTGTTCCTTCTTATGAAACTGATTTTTAATTTGATTAAAATTTGATTTTTAATTTTAAAATTTTTTTAAAATTTTAAAATTTTAAATTATAAATCATATTACTTAATATATATATATATATATATATATATATATATATATATATATATAAATGTAAATTTTGTTCGTTAAAAGCGAATAAAACCATATTTCTACGTTACCAATTTATTTGAAATTTCAGACGACCCATCTTTAGAGTCGAGGTATGTTTTTATGTTATTAAAATAAATTTACCCCGCGAATTATTAAAATATTAAATAAAATAAATATATTTTTTAACCGTTACTGAGAATCTGTTCTGTTGATAACACTGAACTTCCGTTTCGATTCATTTCACAGCCACGAATTGACGAAAGATTTCATTTTCTGTTAACTCGATAAGTAAAAAAAAAACAAAACAAAAAAAACAAAACATAATTCTTTTTTTTATTTTCCAAATTTTTTAATTTACACTTTTTTTTTTATTATATAAGGCCAAGAAAAAGTTTGTCGCTTGCTTTTAGAGTTTTTTTTTTGTTTTTCGATATAAGATTGGTTGGTAAAGTACAGTTTTTTTTTGTCCGCGCTATTTTTTAAATCGTATTTCCAGGTTTTATGAGTTTTATTATGTTTTTTTATTCATTTGTAAGGTTAAAATACACCCTCCCCTTCCCATGTTAAGAATGACGTTTTAAATATTAACGTTATTATTACAACACAGATCACTCTCTGCATGAGTAGTGTACTTTCACCTTACAATTTAATAAACAAAACATGGTACTTATGCAGAGAAACAAAAAAGAAACAGAAATAAAAAAAGGTTTTCATATGTTACAATTATGAAACGTTCTATTCATATATGTTCCATGTTTTTTTTTAATTGTACAATAAATAAATTTAAATTTGAAACAGAAATAATAAATTGCAAGAGATTACGCGCGTTTAATATTAATTTGTATCGTTTATAACTACTCGCGTGAATTAATAATAATCACGTGATTCAATTTTGAACTAAAAAATTAAAGAAAATATTGTTTAAAGAAGCCTGATAATTTAGTATTTCTATTTATGTATTGTTCATCATTAAAAAAGGTATTCATTGAGTAGAATAAAAAAACAACAACAACAACACGGAACATACAAATTTTTTAAATATGAATAGAACGTTTCATAATTGTAACCTACGAAAAACGTTTTTTATTTTAATTAAAAGCAATATAAACAAGTTTTTTTAAAGTTGTTTTCAAAAACAACTTCTGAAATACCTATATTATTCTTTATATATCATTGGCATCGTAACTTACCGGTGATTAGGGAAATTAGTTCCTTTTATGTGATAAAGGGTTCGAGATTATTTTTCCACCTAAACTACAGTCTTGCCGAGAAAGCGCAGAGAAAGTACCATAATCATATAATAATAGAATAATAACGTTATTTAGAAAACCATTCTTAACATAGGGAGGACATTTTGTTACTGTTCTATACTTTCACCTAACAATTTAATAAACAAAAGATGGTACTTATGCAGAGAAGGTACCGTGCTGAAATAACTCTATTAAGAAAGCCATTCTTAACATGGGAAAGGGAGAGTGTTCTGTAACTATTTTATATTTTTACCTAACAATTTTATAAACAAAAGATAGCAATAGCACTTATGCAGAGAAGGTACCGTGCTGAAATAATACCGTTATTTAGAAAGCTATGCTTAACATGGGGAGGGAGGTTTGCATCTATTTTAAAATATGAATGCCTTTTCTTTTTTAAAGAAATTGGGTACTCGTGCACTTATTGATCCGTGCTGAAATAATAACGTTATTATTTAAAAAGCCATTCTTAACATGGGGAGAAGAGGGTGTTTTGTAACTAATCTGGACTTTCACCTAACAATTTAATAAACACAAATTAAACTTAAGCAGACAAGGAACAGTACAGAAGCATTAACATTATTTAGAATACAATTGAATTAAAAAAAAACAAAAACAACTTTAATTAAACTTGGAAATACGATTTAAAAATAATACGGATCGGTAAGTGCATTAGCACCATAAATTTGTCTAATTCTTAATTTCTTATGTTATTGGAAAAAAAAAAAAAAATGTAAATATGAGGAATTACTCCACCCTCGAAAATTCCTTTAAAATTACCAGTCCTATGGGGTTTCGGGGTCGCTCAAAACGAAAATAACCTTTATAATTAAGGCAAACGAGTAGTTTCCAAGATATGAAGAAATGTTAGTTTAAAAAAGTGAAGGATCACTTTTCCATAATAATTTAACGTAAAATGATCACCCACTTTGTGGCCCCGATTTTTGGGGCATGGGCTTTCTTTCTACCCTTAGAAAATTTTAAATTACCTGCTTAAATTGGGTCGGCCGACAAAACACCCCCCCCCACACACAGAGAAAAATTCTCCTCTCTCAGGTGGCCAGAAAGTGGGTGCTGATTCTAAGTTAAATTTAAATTGAAAAGTGATCACCCACTTTTCGAAAAAGTAATTTCTTCATATCATGAAAACTTTCTTTTTGCGACGGAAACGGTTTGCAGATTAGTTTTTAGTACACTGAAATCTACAATAAAATATTTCGTTATATACGAACATGAGACGGGCCTTAAAGTAAAATAATACCGGATTTTTGGGGCAGATTTGCCATTTAGTTGCATAATATCCTTAAAACAGGTAATCACTAAAAGGGATTCTTAAAAGTCGTTACCTGTATCGATCAAAATTTAAAACCACTGATTATATGTCAGCCTACATCACAGTAACATATATTGAGTGAGTTCCTAACAGTATTTTATATAGTTTTTTAGTTTAAACTCATTTTCCCAAAATTTCCCCAAACTTAACGTGTTTGATACAGTCTGCCGGCATTTGTATTTTTCAAATATACCGATAAACAGTGCATGTTTTTGAACTGATTAAACATTATACATTACATAAAAATACTACAATCTTATCCAGTTTGGTAGAACATTTACTTTTCTTGCCTTTGATAACATTTATTTGTAATATTAATTTTTTTACAACTTCTTTGTATTTGTTAATACAAACACTTTTCATTTAATGTAACGTTTAGTCAGCTCGAAAAACAGTGTTTATCGGTGTATTTGAAAGATAAAAATGGTGGCGGACACTGTGGATTATGTTAAGTTTGAGAAAGTGAGTTAAAACTAAAAAAAACTATACAAAATACTGTCACAAACCCACCGATTATGTCAGCCTATGTCATGGTAACATATTCGGTGGGTTTTTGAAACTGTATTGTATAGTTTTTAGTTTTCAACTTAATTTCCCAAACTTAACGTATTCAACAGTCTGCAACCATTTCTGTTTTTCCAGCCGATTAAACATTTTACCTTACATAAAAACACTACACAATTATCCAGTAAGGTAGAAATGTAACTTACCTTACCTTTGCTTTCATTTGTTTTTGGACAACTTTTTCGAATCTGTGTATAGTGACCCCCCCAATCACTCAAATATATATATATATATATATATATATATATATATATATATATATATATATATAAGAAAACGCGAAATGGAATTAATTTTACGGCAAGGGGGAAAGCTCGTTCAGTTGCGTTCAAAAGTCAATGAACTTTTTTGTCCAAATTCTCACAAAATTTCTTTAATTAAAATCATGTTCAGCTGTTGCCTCCGATTATTTGACACACACAAACACCCACCCACCCAAACATATATATATATGCATATATATATATATATGTGTGTGTGTGTAAATACACAAACACACGCCTTTATATATATATATATATATATATATATATATATATATATATATATATATATATATATATATATATATATATATGCCGAAGTTTCAATTACATGAACGATGAAATACACTATTTGTTGCAATCAATCTATTCCTTGATGTCTGGATTTTATTAAAACAATATATATATATATATATATATATATATATATATATATATATATATATATATATATATGATGTGTGTGTGTATCTATACATATATTAATATACATATATATATACATATATATATTGATATACATATATATATATATGCATATATACATATATATGCATATATATGTATGTATACATACATATATATGTATATATATATATATATATATATATATATATATATATATATATATATATATATATATATATATAAGAAAACATGAAAAGGAATTAATTTTACGGCAAGTGGGAAATCTCGTTCAGATTCGCCCAAAAGTCAACGAACTTTTTTGTCCTAATATTCAGTAAATTTCTTTAATTAAAATCATGTTTAGCAGTTGCCTCCGATTATTCTTACACAACAAATCTTCACCTCTCGTGCCATGAATTCAGAATCAGTTATCATTATAATAATATATGTCCGCCTTTCTTTTTAAACGACTAGCTGGGCGACCCGGCGTTGCCCGTGGCATATATATATATATATATATATATATATATATATATATATATATATATATATATATATATATAAAATATATTTTAGTCATCGACATACAGTCCTGTTTCGTTGTATCACAACTCATCAATTCCGCTAGACTAACACCTATCCCAAGCCAAGCATCGAACCTAGAACCGTCGTGATAACAGTCGGCAGTTCTACCCCTTGATTACGGAAGCGGTGCCCGCAACTAATCTGTCCGAATGTCTATTTAAATAAACATCCGTCCGCTACTCGTAAAGTGCTCAAACGTTTGTTTGTAAACAAACCGCGAGCTTCGCATTTTTTCAGCTAAATTAAGTAGCGAGTGAGATTATTTACGATAGTGCTCGACACCCAAAAGGGGGGCTTTATATATATATATATATATATATATATATATATATATATATATATATATATATATATATATATATGTATATATATATATATATATATATATATATATATATATATATATATATAAAATAATATATATATATATATATATATTTTTTTTTTTTGCATCAAATACCC
>NC_136516.1:17337191-17349691 GCF_053919585.1 Euprymna scolopes
GAAATTCGGAAATCGAAAAATTGAATTCCAAGTAAAACCAAGAGTATCTACTTAATTGCCATGTCGCAGTAATGAACATATCCAAAAATTACGAACAACCGTAAGGTAGAAAATTAATTTATTAATGAAAGCAGTTTTAGAAGACAATTAGCGAAAATTGAGTTTTGTCTAAATCGACCTAAGATTTCAGAAAATTATTACCTCCTTATTACGAACCGTACCTTCCAGTTCTTTTGTTTTTTTATTTGAGAAAACTCGATGTTTTCTAATTGTCAAAAACTTTAGTGCATGAAATCAGGATTAAGTTCCGTTTCTGTGATACTATAGAAGACCCCTTATTACTGTATATTTCATCTATTATTTATAACTAACGGTTCTCATATCGTGTTAAATTATATACTAGGTCTACTTAGTAATTGATCGTCGTCCGCATATGTGCTATTTTTCTTTCTTTTTTTTTTTAGTCGTCTGTCTCTCCACCGTTCTTCTCTGTATAGAATTTGGAGAAATTGAAAAAGTTAGGTACGGCTGACCATGTGAAAACCATCTTCCGTTATTTAGGAAATACAACGGGAGGGGGAGTATAAACATAGAAAAGAAAAGTAATTAATCTCTAGGAGCATTTCGATGGCCATAGTTGGGTCGTTAAAAAATGAGGGAAATGAATAAAAAAGAACATAAAAATAAGACATGCAAACAAACAACCAAATAAAATACCAAATAAACAAACAACTAAACAGAACTCGGAAAATATAAAGGGAGGGAATTATGGGCAATTACGCGAAATCTTTTAACACAACAAAACAACAACAACAAAAAAAATGGCTGCTCTTTTGTGAAATGACGTCACAAACAATCGCTTTAGTTTTTTAGCTTAAAAAGGTCGACAGAGTATGTATTTTCTTTTGCTCTTTTGAAACATCAATATAAACGCATGTAAAACAAGGCATGGGCAACAATTAAATTAATAGCTTTAACCGCTGGAGCAAAACAGAAAATATACACGCATGCACGCACATACACAAGTATATACAATTATATATACGCGATTATGTATATACGCGATTATGCCGTCTACAAAACTCCTCCGACAATTTGGGGTCTAAACACTTGAAATTTTAGATATAGGTTCATTGGACATGGATCTAACTTAATAACTTAATTTGAACCCAAAACAATAAATTTTAAGGGGTCATAATAGGGGTCAAAGTTAAAAAAATTGACCAATTTTGTTTTTGTTGCTCAACATGAACCTCAAAACACTCGAGCAACGCCGGGTTGAAATGCTAGTATTAAAAAAGGTAACATGTCTGTGTGTGTGTGTGTGTGTGTGTGTGTGTGTGTGTGTGCGTGTGTGTCTGTGTACATTTTCCTACGCAATAACTCTGTCAATTTTCAGTCTACATGCTCGACATTTGATATACATAATATTGAGATTTGGGAAAATCGATGTGATCGGTTTTCGGCCAGAAATTTGGCGATTAAAGGGTCAAAGTTCAACGATTTGACCTTTGAGAACTCTACCAAACTCCTCCAACAATTTTTGGTCCAAACAATTGCAATTTTAGATATAGGTTGGTTGGACATGGATCTAACTTAATAACTTGATTTGAGCCCAAAACAATAAATGTTAAAGCTAATAAAGCGTACACCTCCAAACACCTGAGCAACGCCAGGCACCCATGCTAGTATATCTATAAAAGAGAAAGTGTCTGTCTGTCTGTCTGTGTACATTTCCCTACACAATAACTCTGCCAGTTTTCAGTCTAAAGACTCGAAATTTGATATACAGAGTATGGAGAGTTGGGAAAACGTTTGTAATCCATTTTAGGCAAGAAATTGGCTGTTAAGAGGTCAAAGTTCAATGATTTGATCTTTGAGAACTCTACCAAACCCCTCTGACAAGTTTGAGTATAAACAATTGAAATTTTAAATATAGGTACCTTGGACATGGATCTAACTTAATAACTTGATTGGAGCCTAAAATAATAAATGTTAATCGGTCATAATAGAGGTCAAAGTGTAAAATTTTTTTACCTCTGCGGTCTCTACCAAATTACTCAGACAATTTCTGGTCTGAACATTTGAAATTTTACATAAAGCGTATTCAGAGATAGAGCAAGCATTTTAATCAGTTTGGGTCGAAAATTTGAGTTACCAATATATAAATGTATATATGTTTGCATGTATGTCAAAAACTTTCGACAGAGGTGACGGATTTTCACAAGAGCAGTATCGATTTGAAGCTCGACACTTCAGACGACAAATACCGGCTAAAAACATTAATTTCTTCAACCTTACCTGGGCACATTTCTACAGGGTGGGGTCGCTTTTTTCACCGATATTTTCGAAAGTCATCTTCTCCTTTCGATTGTCTAGCCTTAATTTAAACTTAAATCATTTCAGGTTTTGCGGTGGTCGTAACAGCAAAGACGTAATGTTTTTTTCGTTCTTTTTCTCCTTCCGCTGTACGGGTTCGAGCCTGCCTGCCTACTACCACTTCTTTTTTTTTTTGCTCAACACACACCTCCCAATACCCGTGCAACACCGGGCACCCATGCTATTATATATATAAGTGAACGTGTCTGTGTGTGTGTGTGTCTGTCTGTCTGTGTACATTCCCCTACGCAATAACTCTGTCTATTTTTAGTCTACAAACTCGAAATTAGATATACAGGGTACGGAGATTGGGAGAATTGATGTGATCGGTTTTCGAACAGAAATTTTGCTGTTAAGGGGTCAAAGTTCAACAATTTTACCTT
Source organism: Euprymna scolopes (assembly GCF_053919585.1). Taxonomy (NCBI): domain Eukaryota; kingdom Metazoa; phylum Mollusca; class Cephalopoda; order Sepiida; family Sepiolidae; genus Euprymna; species Euprymna scolopes. The sequence goes on from NC_136516.1 coordinate 17,339,954, forward strand.
TGAGAACTCTACCAAACTCCTCCGACAATTTTGGATCTAAACACTTGACATTTTAGATATAGGTTCGTTGGACATGGATCTAACTTAATAACTTGATTTGAGCCCAAAACAAATAAATTTAAGGTGTCATAATAGGGGTCAAAGTGAAAAAATTGACCTTTTTTTTTTTTTTTTTTGCTCAGCATACACCTCCAAAAGCTTGGCCAAAATGATTATATATATATATATATATATATATATATATATATATATATATATACACGGTATAATCTCGTCTATATATCACCGAAGTTAAGCAATGTTGAGCCTGGTTACTATCAGATGGGTGACCACTTGGGAATACTTGGCGCTGTATGTGCTCTCCGCTTATCTTGGCATTTGTTTCCAGTCGTCTTGTACACTTCACTTCCCACTAATATTTTACAATTCCATCTCAGAAGAGGTGTGGTTGGAGATCGCGCTCCTCCTGCTACGAAAATTCCATGCGCAAGCAACCCTTTGTGGGTTGTCCAAGACTGAATGAGCCTGCTTATATATATATATATATATATATATATATATATATATATATATATATATATATATATATATGTATATATATATATATATATAAGGGGAGTGCAATTAGTAATTCTCCTGACCCACTTCTCATAGCAGTAGAGCAACGAAACTTGGCACAGTTATTAGTCTTTCTCAACATAGGAAGGACCCAGAGTTATGCATTTCTCCCATCGTTTGATGCAGCTCTGGAGACCGTTTTTGTAGAACACAAGAGGTTGGTCTTACAACCACGACGTGACATCAGAAATCAAAGCTGCATCATCTGGGAAACGCTTTCCTTTCAAAAACAACTTCATGGCTGGGAAGAGGTGAAAGTCAGAGGGTGCAAGGTCAGGAAAGTAGGGAGGGTGGGGAAGGATTTCATAACCACATGCCCGTGCTTCTGATCTGACAACATGTGAGTTGTGGACTGGAGCGTTGTCCTGCAGGAGGAGGGTACCTTTGCTGATCTTGCCCCGCCTCTTGATTTTGATAGCTTCCTTTAATGTCTTCAAAAGTGAAGCATAATAGGCTCCTGTAATCGTGGTACCCTTTGCCAGGAAATCTTTTATCACTACTCCGTCCTGATCCCAGAAGGCTGTGAGCATGACCTTACCAGCGGAGGGCTGCATCCTTGCCTTCTTTGGAGGTGGTGAGTCCAAGTGCTTCCACTGCATTGATTGGGCTTTGGTCTCTGGATCATAGTGATGGACCCAGGTTTCATCCTGTGTAATCAGTCTTTTGAAAAACTTGGACTCATCTTCTTGGCACATCTCCAAATTCATCCTCGAGCACTGAACGCGTTCTCGCTTCTGGAATGGTGTGAGCAACCTGGGAATCCATCTGGCAGACACCTTATGCATATGCAAATGGTCATGAATGATAGTTTCCACACACCCTGTACAAATCTTGACATCTTGGGCTATTTGGCGAATAGTACTGCGCCGATCTTCCAAAATGGCAGCCCCAAATTGACTGACAGATGCCTCATCAATGGCAAAAGGGGGAGGGGCGACCAGGTCTGGGAGCTGTTTCCACAGACTTCCGGCCATGTTTGAATTCACGATGCCAGCATTTTACAAGGTCATATGATGGGGCATTATCACCATAAGTTTCTTTCATTTCATCAAAAGACTCCTGTGGTGAGCGTCCTTTCAAATACAAAAACCGGATCACTGCTTGACATTCAACAGGCTCCATTTCACACCTGACTCAGTTGAAACACCTGTAAAACAGAAACCACAATTAGTTCAGATTATTATTATTTTTATTATTATTATTATTATTATTTTATTATTATTTTTATTATTATTATTATTTTATTATTATTTTTTTATTATTATTATTATTATTTTTTATTATTATTATTATTATTCTTCTTATTATTATTATTCTTCTTCTTATTATTATTATTATTATTATTATTATTATTATTATTGTTGTTATTTTAGATTTTAGATTTAGTTTTTGTTCCATTTATATGTTGTTTGCCACATAACCTCTAGAGATATAAGTCATTGCACATGCAAAATTTCAGCTAGATCAGATATCTGGAAGTAGGTCAGGAGCATTACTTATTGCCCGCCCCTCGTATATATATTTATATATATTTTTTTATATATATATTTATATATATATATATATATTTCTGTAGAAATATATTTTCTTATAAAATATACTAATACTTATTTAAGAAGGTCAATGTAATTACAGAGTAATATAGTGAATAAATGATAAAAAACTATATTCCAAAATTCATGATGTTGACCATCTTATAATTTATTCCTGAATATTATTGATATAATAATTAAGTGGTTGATTTTGTGCTACGAAAGAGATAATGTCAAGAATTGTAAATGTCAACTGAACGGAATAAATTATAAGATGGTCAACATCATGAATTTTGGAAAATAGTTTTTGTCATTTATTCACCATATATATATATATATATATATATATATATATATATATATATATATATATATATATATAAAGCTTTCACTCTTTCATCCCATAACAACGAACATTTCTGTAAAAGTCTGAGGAAGCTACAGACGGCCAACAAAACGGCCAGGTAGCTGAAACAATAATGTACCTATTTACTATGCCTCCCCACGGGGCAGAGTTAGACACCAGGGTCGTTTTTTAACGTGGAGAAAAGGTACAAAAATAAAAATTGTCTCAGTCGTGAAGGATTTCTCCTCCACTGAAAGAGAACAAGAAATGGAAGTGCAGCATCTGAAGAACAGATACTACACTTTGATCTTGTCCCGAAGGCCAAGCAGGGAGCTGAAACAATAATGTAACTTAACAGAAAGATACGGTAATAAAAAATAAAACATATATATATATATATATATATATATATATATATATATATATATATATATATGTGTGTGTGTGTGTGTGTGTGTGTGTGTGTGTGTGTGTGTGTGCCTGCGCAGCCTCTCTCCCACAGAAGAGACGTTGCGAGCCTGTCTTTGTTTTATCGTTATTTCCATGGCAAGTACTCGTCTGAGCCCCAATCTCTCGTCCCCTTCGCCAATCTTTCACGAGAAACACCAGTCTGGCTGAAACTACTGTCCATAATTTTCCTCGCTCTTTATCTGTGTCTAAATCCAAACGTAGATTCCATGAGCAGAGCTTCTTTCTTAGAAGTGCACGACTGTGGAACTCTCTTCCGTTTGCCTGTTTCCCACCTGACTACAACTTGTATGTCTTCAAGTCCAACATAAACAAATTCCTGACAAACCGCCCTCATAAGTAAGACACTCTATCAAATCTCCAATACTAATGATTACTACAATACTATCTCATTGGTTACTGTACACGCAGTAATCCTTATCCCTGCGTGGCCTCCGGGCCTTTATAAGTGGCGACCTCGATGTAATATATATATATATATATATATATATATATATATATATATATATATATATATATATACTCGGGGTTTTGTTATTCAAAAGTAATAGACTAGTGAATTCAACGAGGTTGTTAGATAGTGCTCAATAAAAAGAGCTGATAATACTTGTTTATTGTTATATAAACATGTTTACATCCCGCTGCTACAAACAGCCATTTGTTTCAATCAAACAACAGATATCATCAGGCAGCGACTTGACTATTTAAATGTTCAATGAATAATCATTTATTTTATTTATTATTTATAAACGAATAATCGTTTATTCATTGAACATTTGAATAGTCAAGTCGCTGCCTGATGATATCCGCTGTTTGATTGAAACAAATGGCTGTTTGTAGCAGCGGGATGTAAACATGTTTATATAACAATGAACAAGTATATATATACATATATATATATATATATATGTATATATATATATATATATATTACATTTTCACCTACATACGAATGTGTTTCATGTATTTCTCGGGAGTTTTCAGTGTTGGAGACTGGCTGGTCTATCGATCGCGCGACTCATTCAACATTCATTGAACTCCCAAGATCGACGACCACTAAACCAATCATACTGAAAGAAGAGAAATAAGATCTATTTATGTCTTAGAATGCGAACACCTAAGATAAATAACGCATAGGAAACAATGGTTATGTAGATAGTTCGTACGGAGAACACAAAATCCAGGACACAAGCGAACTAGGAAGCAAAATCCCGTAATCTTCATCTCTTCATTACTTTGAACATCATTTTCAGAAAATCACTATCGCAATATCGACACCGATGGATTCAGACGGATCGATATGGTTTTAACAAGGTTGGAAGTCGGATATTTGCCTTTAATTTTCAAGACCCTCTTTTTTTGTGTGTTTTTTTTTTTACTTTTATTGGATTTCTATTATTTAGTTAAGATTTAAGATCCAGTTTTGTTAGTTATATAGATTAACACTTATTCCTTCATGATTGTGATCGATCTTTTGCGCGATTTATCGATCCGTTATATCAGAAATGAAACGATGAGACCAACGGAGGATGGAAAAGTAAGCATTTACAAACGTAGGAACATACAAATCCCAGAAATCCAAATTAGTAAAATCATCCTTTGTTGTCACGTCGAAATCATAATATCTACGAGTTACGAACGGACGTCGCCCGTCTATTTAATTTGCCCGACTCTGAAACGTTAAATATTCGTCATTTTTCAGTAATTCATTCTGGGTGGCCGAACGGTTAACGGTTCATGTTTTTTTTTTCACATTTTATTTTCCAACTTCGCCTCAGGGCTTCGGGTTCGATCCTACCAACTTACCAAAACTTTTTACACCCGTTTCTCTTTAATTTAAGGGCGCACACCTCGAAACACCCGGGCAACGCCGGGTACCACCGCTAGTACTTTCATAAGTCAGAGTTTATTTTCTGTAGGCTGTTTTTGAACCCAGTCAACGACGGGTACTTTTGCTAGTATATATATATATATATATATATATATATATATATATATATATATATGAGAGAGAGAGAGAGAGAGAGACTTTGAAGGGGTACTATATATATATATATATATATATATATATATATACATATATATATATGCGTGTGTGTGTGTGTTATTTGTTTGTTTTTTTAAATGAATTATACAAAATTGCATTTTTACCTGAATAAGTTTTCCTTTGACCAATTGAGAGCGGCATATGCGAAATTTGTAAAATATAATCACCCACTGACACGCTTTTCGTCGTCTATGACTCATCAGAGTGGATGAATCTAATAAGATTCGAAATCGGGACCCCATGGACAGAAGCGTAACCCTCTACCATTAAGCTATCTAGCACGTCTGCTGGAATGTGTCGCGTTTTATGTTGATGTTATTTGTTTTTTTTTTTGCGAGTTACGTACGTGCAGAAATTACTCGCATACAGAACAAATGCCCCAACATTGCTGACAAAGCCAAACACACCATCAACTTCTATTAAACTCTCTATCAATGAATACTCCTCTTTAGCCATATCCAACCTCAGCAATAGAAAGCCATGCAGACACCACACACTATCTAACACCTGTTTCCTGACACCATCTTTTCCTCAATGATAGAATCGCAACTGCGATCCGCAAGACCATCCGTAGCAAGAAACTGAGACACAACTCATTCACGCTGGCACTTCCTTACAACAACACCTCTCCACAAACACTCGATCAACACATCCGATATCTGTTTCATGAAAACTGCCTAATTTCTAGCTCACGATTTTGCCTGCATACCAATGCCATCTATAACCTGAAATGTGTTAAATGTAATAACTCTTACATAGGAAACACCACCAGACAATTACAGTTACGCATCAAAGAACATTTGAAGACACGTATCTCTTCCTTTTACAAGCACATCATCTCATGCAACATTACGCATTGGGACATCCATATCAGCATCCTTGCTTCAGTTTGAAACCTTGGTAATCTAAGGATTTCGAAAGCACTGCTCATATCAAACAACAATAGACTTGAGCGTAATTCCCCCTTCATTATATAACTACTTTCCCCAAACCTTCCTAGATTGTTATTAATTTTGTTGTCTATCGGGTACATACGTATATATTTGTACGAATTTAAATTTATATATGCATTTATGAATATTTATGTGTGTATGTATATGTATATCCATCATTAACCACCCTTTAGCCTACACTATAACGGCAACTTTTCTGAGATTGCTCCATCCTCTCTGAACTTATTCCCCTAGATATTTTGTACTTATACTCCTCGAAATTTATTAATTATAGTCAAAACAGCAAATCTATAGGGATTCATTATCTACCAAAGCAATATAGAGGAAGATGCATGTGGACACTCATATACTGCCATAATCTTTCTTGTTAGATGGCGTCATAGAAAATCCAATACGTAGAGAAAAAGAAATAAAAGAAAAAAGAATAAATTATTAAAAATAAAATAAATAAATATACAATATATATATATATATAGATGTATACATGTACACATATATCTATATGTGTGTGTAGGTTGGTTGGTTGTTTTTGTTTTACGGCATATCAACCCTTTTCAGGTTATTTAATGCCAAATCCAGGGATTTTGAAGAAAATTTATTTAATAGAATATATATATTTTTTTCAAGTCGGTTTCTATTTAACCCATAATTGGGTAATAGGTAGAACCACTCTGGCTCAGAGTGGACGTGAGAGCAATGGCAATCCACACTACCCAAAGCCCGCAAGCTGGGGCCTCGTCATCGGAAATAGTTTAAGGTCATATCCATGACCTATGTGTGTGTATATATATGTGTGTATGTATGCATGTGCGTATATGGAGGTATCTCCTCTCTCTCTCTCTCTCTCTCTCTCTCTCTCTCTATATATATATATATATATATATAAATTAAAATAACTAACAATATATATATAAATAAAAAAACAGCATATAAATGGAACAAAAACTAAATCTAAAATCTAAAATAACAACAATAATAATAATAATAATAATAATAATAATAATAATAAAAAAATAAAATAAATAATAATAATAAAAATAATAATAAAATAATAATAATAATAATAAAAATAATAATAATAAAATAATAATAATAATAATAAAAATAATAATAATAATAATAATAAAAATAATAATAATAATAATAATAATAATAATAAAAATAATAATAATAATAATAATAATAAAAACAACAATAATAATAATAATAAAAATAATAATAATAATAATAAAAATAAAAATAATAATAATAATAATAAAAATAATAATAATAATAATAATAAAAATAATAATAATAATAATAATAATAAAAAAAAAATAATAATAATAAAAATAATAATAAAATAATAATAATAATAATAGTAGTAATAATAAAAATAATAATAATAATAATAATAATAATAAAAATAATAATAATAATAAAAATAATAATAATAAAAATAATTATAATGATAATGATGATAATAATAATAATAAAAATAATAATAATAATAATAATAATAAAAATAATAATAATGATAATGATAATAATAATAATAAAAATAATAATAATAATAAAAATAATAATAATAATAAAAATAATAATAAAATAATAATAATAATAATACAAATAATAATAATAATAATAATAGTAATAATAATAATAAAAATAATAATAATAATAAAAATAATAATAAAATAATAATAATAATAATAAAAATAATAATAATAATAATAAAAATAATAATAATAATAATAATAATAAAAATAATAATAATAATAATAATAATAAAAATAATAATAATAATAATAATAATAATAATAATAATAAAAAAAAAATAATAATAATAAAAATAATAATAATAATAAAAATAATAATAAAATAATAATAATAATAAGAAGAAGAAGAAGAAGAAGAAGAAGAAGAAAGTTTATTTGAGCAAACTATATAAATCTTATAGCAACGCCCGTAGTCGGCCTTAGGGCCAAAATCAAAGTGTTGTATCCGTTTATCGTTTATAAAATTAAGTGTAGTATCCGTTCATCGTTTCTTAAATTAATTCATAATGATAGGCGGATCATAACAAATGAACATATGGTACCAATACCTTCTTTTCTCAGTCTTCCAGCACTGTCCATATGATTCTAGCGGTTCCCAACAAGGGAGTCTTCTGAAGTACTCCAACATTGCAAGGGATCCCGATTTTCACAATCCATTTGTCAAATCTTTTTGTTACGCTCCCCAGGGCTCAATAGTTATTGTCTTGTGTTCCTTTTTTTTTCCAACAAGAATAAATATGGTCTCCTTACTTCAAACACGTTATAACATATTATTATTATTGGCTCACAATGAGCTTTCAAACAGGTTTGCAAAGATCTCTCCTTGAAAACAGCCTGTGGTGTTCCCTGGGAGCTGAGTGACAACAAGTCTCCCCATATTTCCAGTACTCTCCACATCTTTCGATAACATTTGCAAATAAATTTGCATTATCGCAACAGCTGCTTACCATTAACTCCTCGTTGGCATGGGCCATTGTGCTTCACTGGAATTTGATTGGCAATAAGCCTCCCCAAGTTCCAGTTCTCTTCGCACTTATACAGTGGAGGTCTGGTCAGTGCTTACTCCTCAGTCTTTGCTTCCTTCTTGACACTACTTGCATACCCGATCTCATTCTTATTTGGGGGGGGGGAGAATAGGGAGCAGTGGTGTGGCAGTGGGAGATGGGGGTGGGGTTAGAGAACTTATAGGTATGTAGCTTCAATATTCTTGGTTCCATGTAGCGCTTCATGTTTTGTTCTCTGCAGCAGTTTGTCTGGCCTGCGCTTGTGGTTCATATGTGTTAATCTCCAGATTCAAGGGGATTCCTTAATATTTCAGTTGTTTTCATTATTGTTATTCGCTGTATCTTTTCAGTCATTCCTTTGATTCCAATTTCTCCCATTTCCTTCTCAATGTTTTCCGGAATTCTTCCTAGTGCTCCTACTATTACAGGTACTATCTTGATTTTCTTTTTCATCCATATCCCTTTCAGCTCTCTGTGTGTATTTGTTCCGTTTCTCTTTTTCTTTGATATTCATTAATTATTATTTTTGTTTATTATTATAAATCATTATAAATTATTCTTAATTCTTAATTATAATTCTTAATTATCATTACATACAAATATTGTTTATTATTCTTATACAGAAGTAAGAAAGCTTATTATTTTGCCATTTAATTTACATGCGTGCCCATGGTGTATACCGACACATATGTAAATTTAATAGCAATGTTGAAATCTTGAGTGACACTATGTTTTTTCAACATTAAACAAGATTGTACTGATTGATAGATAATATTGATTGATTGATAGTATTGATTGATCGATAATATTGATTGTTTGATAAGCCTGATATGTATTTTTTGTAAGTTAGCATTTTTTTTTATTTAATAGCCCTGACTTGGACTCGACCACTACATGTCGAGCTTAGCATTCAAAACAGTTATCTAGCAACAAATTATAATATTAAGACTGCAAATACCACCATCACAAACTCAAAAAAAGAAAACGCACAACTTTACATACTCTGTCAGGAGCCATACAGTCAACTATATACTGACAAGATGTGAAGACCTGAAAACAAGCCGCCTAAATCTATATAAGGAAAAAAACAAACTTTAAAGGACATATTCACTCATGTAGACTCAACTACCCTCTTCAAATATTCGATAACGGTTACTCTGCAAAATTTTTATCAAAAAAGTACCTTATTTAACTATATAAACATAGACACTAACCACCTGATACCCATATGC
>NC_136516.1:17352191-17387191 GCF_053919585.1 Euprymna scolopes
ACAATTCTCCATTTTGCCATGAATTCAATGACTCATCTCTGCTTCGGATGCACGTGTATAACAGAGGTTGCTTTCTTAGGAACTGACACCGTCAATCTGCAACAGAGAGAAATGAAACTTTTAGGTCATGAATGAATAAGTTGTCATCATAACAATGGAATTTGCAATCCTCTCTGATCTATTTGGGCGGAATAAGAAATGAGAGATATTCCTTTTGGAACGTCTCTGATACAATCAAAATTTACGTCAGTGCAGTTAGATGGGCAGCATAATATTTCGGGAAAAATTGCCTTCCTCAAATGTAACTCAAAAGGGGCTTTGAATTCAATTGCATCTTGAAAACTACGAACGAAACTAAGTCAGAGCTTTGTTTTCTGATGAGTTTACGAACTTTAAAAAGATATCCATTTTTTTTTTTAAATCAATATTTTTCCTCCGAAAATATTTTTTTCTTATCCCAAGGGAGAAAAAAACAAAAACAAACCTTTCCAACTATTTTTCCGATGATTAAAAACAAGTAGGAGACATTACCTTTGGAACGTCGCATCTAAACTACAGTAAAAAACAAAACTAAACAAACAAAAAAACAAAACAAAAAAACAAAAACAATAACAACAAAGAGAAAACAATAATACATACGATAAAGAATTAAATTAAAAACTTAAGCAAAAAAACAAAACATACAAACTGATTAACACCCCCAGTCGCTCAAGTCGCGTTGTTGATGTGACGCTTTCTTGTCATCAAGGAGCGAACCTGCCTAACCTAGTCAATTTCCCGACAGTTCCGTCAGTTAAAGATCTAATAAAAAAAGGAAAGAGAAAAAAAACAAACAAAAACAAAAACAAACAAACAAACAAACAAACAAACAAATAAACAAACAAACAAAAAACGCAAGTTCGAAGTAGCAAGACATCACTCTTACTATAACTGTCTCTATTATCGGTTTTGCTTTGTGTTTTTATATAATAAATCGATACGTTCCCACATCAATGCTGCATTAACACAGTGTAACAGCTTTAGACCGACACACCCCTACAATAAATAAATGAAAAGTTTATTCAATTTCGCGTATGACCCCTTTTTTTTGCACAGCGATGTGATACTAGAATAAAATCCGCCGGTACGAAGGGTGGACATTTTTTTTTTCGTGTTTCATTTTACGTCAGTTGATGTCCCTAGAAGTCAAGGGCCCCTCTTTAGAGCTAACGCTTAATCTAAAAAAAAAAAAAAAAAAAAATCAACAACAAAAACAGAAACTACATAAACAGATAAACGATAAAAAAACTAAACAGTAAATTCTCTATGGCATCATAGTGTAATGGATTAGGGCGCTGGAGTGAAATACATAAGGTCCGGGGTTCGAATCCCAACAACAGTCAAGCTACGCTGAAGAGGAGTAGGGCTCCGAAAATCTGTAGATTACTGTTTTTTTTTTAAATAAAAAATAAATAAATAAAAAACACGTCCAAATAAAAAATGGGCGACTTTCTAAGAAAAACACCAGATCTCCGAGGCGGAGACATTAACGTTAATATCGTTTAAAAAATCAACAACAAACTACATATAATGTATATAGATATTCAAATATTCCATAAAAGTTCTCCTCTGAAACACTGAATTTAAATATTTACAGTAGTGTTGGGACGATTAATCGGAATCGGGAATCGAAAAAGTCGGATTTTTTGGGGTTTTCGGAATCGGAAACATTTGAACCTATTTTTCGATGCCAAAACCGATTTCTGTAAATAATCTTTTCTTCTTTTTTTCTTTGATTTTGGTTTAAAAAACATATTCCATTGCTCGTAGTAATATTAAAATAATGAATATTTATTGATTTAAACTTCCAATAAGACTAAAATCTCTAGATCACCTGATCACAAGTGCGTTTTTACGTTTGAGAAAATAGAGGAACATTTAAAATGTATTTTTTTTTTTTACTGTAATCGGGACAAAATAACAAATTTATAGTTAAATGATAAGAGATTTCTACAGAATCGGAATCAGTAATTTGTATCAGAATCAGGAATTTAGTACAGAATCGGTAATTGTATCGGAATTGGAAGGAATACTGGAATCGTCCCATCACTAATTTATAGTATATCTTTCTTGTGCTCTATTAGTATTACTGAATTCTAGGATAAGAATTCATCTAGTTTATTGGGGTATCTAGATTCGTGTTAATACTTGAAGTAACATTACTTAGAGAAGGTGCGCCATTGTTCGTAAAAGCCAGTATTAGTATGTTATATTGAGATCTTATTTAGGACGCAAATGCTATTGTGATTTTGAATATTTGATCAGAGAGACCTTAAAATTCGAGGATAGTGCCCAGATAGAATTCAAATTCTCTCAAATAGGCATTAAAGTTCTCCCCAATAGGCATTCAATAAACCTATATATATATATATATATATATATATATATATATATATATATATATATATATATATATTTTTTATTATATTTTCACCCCAAACAAGGCACATTGCCACTTTGGTGTAGGGGGCTACTATCAGGGGAAACATCTACTGGGGCACTATGTAGGGATTAGGGCAGCGAGATGTTGGTTCACGTTGCACTTGAACTTATGCATGTCAGTACAGTTGGGGAAGCAGTGACCTGGAATGGAATTCCAAAGTCTAGCAGTTCTGGGGAAGAAACTACTGGAGTAGAACGATCTTTTACATCTAGGGATCTCTACAGTGTGGGGGTGGGATTTTGCAGCTTGTCGGGTCTGTCGAGGGTGTTCACGTCGTGGGGGCACAAGTGCTTGCAGTTCTTCAGAGCATTCACCATTATAATACTTGTAGAACAGGCAGAGGGATGCAACGTTTCGACGATGGGACAGAGGCTGAAGTTTTGATGCCAGTTTAGGGCCTATCAGATTTGCGACTCTCTTTTGAACCCTGTCAAGGAGAGAGAGACTAGTAGCCGATGCACCGGCCCAAATATGACAGCAATACTCCATACATGGGCGAATAGTGGCCTTATAGAGGTACAGGATACTTTCGGGTGTTAGAAGTTTTCTAGCACGGTAGAGAGAGCCCACCTTCCTCGCAGCGGCCCTGGCAATGCCCTCGATGTAATTGTTCCAGCTCATGTTTCCTGTGAACGTTAGGCCAAGGAGCTTGAAAGACGTACTCTCAGCTAAAGAGTTGTTGGCCATTGCTATAGGTGGTAGAGAAGGTTTCCTGTAATTATTGAATGAAACCAGTTTTGTCTTGGTGGCATTGAACGTTACCATCCATTTTTGTCCCCATTCCACTACTGATTTGAGGTCATCCTCTAGTGTTTCTGCCATTACTTTAGATATATGTTCATTTGTTTTCCTGTCGTGCCTGCTATAGAGTGTGGTGTCGTCAGCATATATACCCATCTCAGAGGCAATTTTTTCGGGGAGGTCATTTATGAATATCAGGAACAGCAGAGGACCAAGGATAGATCCCTGGGGCACTCCGGCATTTATATTATATTGTTTAGACGTACGACCGTCGAGGACAACCTGGATTTTTCTCTTATCTAAGAAGGATTTAATTATGTTAAGTATTCTACCAGTGATACCGTAAGATCTAATCTTCCTGAGGAGACCCTCATGCCATACCCTGTCAAAAGCCTTAGATATATCTAGAGCTACCGCTCTGCCCTCTCCCGCTTTGTCCAGTGAATGGTATATGCGTTCAGAGATTACAGTGAGGATGTCTGCCGTGGAACGGGCTTGTCTAAATCCATATTGATGGTCGGTCAGAAGTTTAGCATCTGTAAGGTGCTGGACTAGAGCATGGTTAATTAAGGTCTCAAATATTTTGGCAAAAAGTGGGAGGAGGCTAATAGGGCGATAATTTAACGGGTCAGTTCTTTCGCCAGAATTCTTGAATACTGGTACCACAGAAGCAGTTTTCCAGCAGCTCGGAAAGCAAGATTCATTAAGGCATTTGTTGTAGAGTTTGGAGAGAACTGGAGCTACTTCGGCTGAGCACTTTTTTAATAGCACAGCTGGGATGAGGTCGGGTCCACATATATATATATATATATATATATATATATATATATATATATATATATATATATATATATATATATATATATATATATATATATAGTGTGACATAATCCTTAAATGGATTGTGTATTTAAACAAGAATTGAAATATTTAATTTTTGGCCAACAACGTTGTTATTTTTATATTTTGTCGCCAGTCAAAATGAACATGGAAGAAATAGAGAGAGAGTATAGAAGAAAGAGGGAGAGACTAAACCTTAACAGAGAGAGAGAGAGAGAGAGAGAGAGAGAGAGAGAGAGAGAGAGAGAGACAGTATAGAAGAGGGAGAGAGAGAGGTGAGAAAAGCCTTTTAACACAGGCTAGCAGGTTGGCAAATAACCCGGTCAATGAAACACTTTATGACCCCCTGGTAGTTGCTAAGCACCAAAGAAAGAAAAGAAGAGTAAGAAATGTATAGGGAAGATATATATATATATATATATATATATATATATATATATATATATATATATATATATATATATATATATATAGAGAGAGAGAGAGAGAGAGAGAGAGAGGAAAAGAGACCTTTTGGTACAGAACAGATTCCGCCTGGCCATCGCGCCGAGCGGTGGTGTACAATTTTCCACCACTCCACCAAGGACAGATGAACGAACCGATGTCGACCCCTCCATCAACAACGAAAGAAAAAAGATAATGCCTGGGAGAACAAGCCGGCGTCGTCGAAATACAGGATGTTGATTTCACGAACACAAGAGATACGATATTCCAAGAATAACCAAAACGTTGAATGGACACTATACAGGAATATCGCATGTTATGAACTTTTGGCCGAGGTGAATAAAATGAACTTTCGAAGTTAAAAAAAAAAAGAGAAAAGAAACATAAAAACTGTATGTTACCTCTCTCTCATATATTACGTCAACGAGTTCATTTTGCCATTATTCTGTTTGGACTGATACATTTTTTTTGTTTTGATATATTTCTTGTTGGCATTTTCAGATAATAGATTAAAAATACCCCTTCCGCACCCTTATAATCTGTTTCTTTTGTTTTTTTTTCATTTAATCTCATCCCCTCCCTATCATAGTTTATTGTTTTGTAATTAAATTTAACGTTGAAAGTTACCATTGCGTCTCGTGTCTTTGTTACTATCATACGCTGTTCGTTCGTCTATGGTATGTTTCTCCCCATACTTTCTATTTCAGCAAGGTGTACCGAACCCAGGGCACATGTGTTTTAATGTTCAGATGTAACTCATGAATGTGTTGTTGCTATTTTGTTTGCATTCGTAATAATAATGAAGTTCGTCATAATATACATAATTCAAACACGGTAGTCTTTGAATATATGGTTAAGTGGCAGTTTTAGTCATTTAGAACTGTTTTAAAGCTTCATCGCTCACTCATTTTTCGACCAAATTTCAAACAATTATTACAGTTTATAGATCACCTTCTCAGCTATATTGTGAAAAGATTTTTTTTTCAATTTTAGTTCAGTAAAACAAAAGTTATCATTGATTTACTGGTGTTCAAAATCGTAAAAAAAAACGTAAGGAGGTGAGCGACGGTTTTATGACTGGTTTCCATAGACAACCACATCGCTTCAGCTACTACTGTTGTTGCCAATTCACCGCTCTCCCGAAAAGAGTATTAACCATGTATTTAAGTGAAATAGAAAGAATGAAAGGGAGATAATTGGGGGATTTTATTGAAAGCAGACGAGTGCCGTACATTGTTATTACATATGTGTGTGTGTTATGTTTATGAGGGACAAAAAATAAGACTAAAATTAAACAAAGAACAAGTGAATTTACTAGAAGCCCGGAAAAAACATGGATTACAATAGAAAAATGCGAGCATGAAAAGTAATATGGTTAAACTTAAACATGGAAAAGTCAAGGACTAGTCGTTTAAAATGGAAAAGAAAACGACAAGATATTTTAGTAAAAAATATAAATTTATAACTTAAAATATTGCAGCATTAACATTTTTTAAATTTAATTTATGACATTATATAATCAATTTTTATATTAACCTCAACACTATTGTATTTTCCCTATAGTTTTAACATTGAAATTGATTGTAAATTAAATTATAAAGTATGATTTTTAAAAATTTATATAATACAATAATTTAAAAGCTATGATAAAATAATTTAAAATTACGATTAAAATACAATTTTACAAACTAAAAACAATTTTAGAATTCAAATGTTAACAAAAATCTAAGTTTTTTAATAAATAAAAATCTAGGGGTTGTCTTTAAGGAGTGCTTTCCTTCTATGTATACAATTTTTAAAAGATTCACTCCTTACATTTAAGCATCTTATTTCTGGTTCATGAATTGTCCGTAGGATGTGGTATTTTTCTGCATTACAGAGTGAGCATTAACTTAATTCCGGTGCGTATGCTTGTTAATGCTCGATTTTTTCCATTTTATGGAAAAAGGTGCATCCTTTTCTTTAAGCTCCCACACATGGCTAGCTAATGCTGTATTTATCCTTGTTTTAGCTCTAAAAGCGCTCATATGCGCATAGTATGTTTGTTTAAATGAGCCTTGTGTCATACCGATAGGTTTGCCCGTTATTGTAGCTTCATAAACACGGGATTCACCTTTGCAGTTACCCTCCAATGGGCACTTATTTTGTGTCCTGCAAGAGCAGCCTGCGTTAACGATCTTTCCTGGTTCCTTAGATATGATAGACTTGATCGATGGTGTTGTCGAGTAACTTACTTTCATAGTATTTCTATTAAAGATTTTGGGCAGTCTGTGCTTTTCTGGAAAATGCTTATCTAGAGGTCCAAGAAAAAAAGTCCTACTCTAGGTTTTGCATTAAATGAAAACGGAGGTAAGAACCAAATTATATTCCACCTCCTATTTCTTTTTTATTTTATTTTTGATCCTGAGTCTGTTGTAATTTTATGTTTTCACTGAATCCATTTTTATGTAGTGCCTCATTATAATATGTTGCTGCTTGTTCGAACACTTCAGCATGCATATATATATATGTGTGTGTGTGTGTGTGTTTGTGTGTGTGTGTACATACACCCTCATATGTATGTATATATATATATATATATATATATATTTACCAGTGGTGAAAAAAACGGACTAGAGTGCTCAATGTGGAGTCAGAGCAGTATATAAGAAATTTATTACTGTGAGTCCCGAATGAGTTTACATATTGTTTCAACTAGAGGAAGATCCTCAAAAAGAGGAAATATCCAACTAGCATCGTCAGAATTCATAAATGAGTCCATCTATGAATTCTGACGATGCTAGTTGGATATTTCCTCTCTTTGAGGATCTTCCTCTAGTTGAATCAATATGTAAACTCATTCGGGACTCACAGTAATAAATTTCTTATATACTGCTCTGGCTACACATTGAGCACTCTAGTCCGGTTTTTCACCACGGGTAAATAAATATATATATATATATTTATATATATATATATATATATATATATATATATATATATATATATATATATATATATATATATATATATATATATAAAGAAAATAAAACTATAATATAAAATACATACTAATGCATATAGGTTTATTCTTTTATTCAATAAAGATGATACATCAATTACGGGTGTACAATAAGTAAAACTCTTTTTACCATATTGTTTCGGAACCTAATGCTTCTCACCATATATATATATATATATATATATATATATATATATATATATATATATATATATATATATGAGAGAGAGAGAGAGAGAGAGAGAGAGAGACAGGGTATCAATAAAAATAAAACGACAATGTAAAAATATATACTAATGTACATATATTAAGGTTTGAGGAGGTGCTGATGAAGTGAGAACAAGTGAGGATGGCAAGGTAGAGGTATGGTGGGACAAAAGTGTCATAACGACCAAGCAATTGGAACATAATCGTCCGGATTTGGTCGTCATTGACAAGGTCTAAAAAACTGGCAGATTGTAGACTTTTCAGTACCCTGGGACAGGAATGTGAGAGAGAAGGAGAATGAGAAGTGGAGCAATTTTGCTCCATTGGTCTTGGAGATAAGGCGCATACACGGGGTTAAAACATAAAGAATCCTGGTTGTAGTTGGTACACTAGGAGTAATATTAAGTCGTCTGGAAGGACAACTGAAAAAACTAAAAATCTCTGATGTTTTAGGCGGCCTTCAGACCTCTGCTATCGTAGGTACCACCAACATTCTTAGGAAAACCCTTGCTCTTTGAGACTTCTGGTTTAAGGGAAATCCTCTGGAAATGAATCCTATCCCTTTCTATAAACGAAATCAGAATTATTATTATTATTATTATTATTATTATTATTATTATTATTATTATTATTATAAGGGTGCTTGTGCAGTGTACGCACATGTATTTTAAATAGTATTTCACAGTTAAATCAAATTTTGGGTTTGTTTTACTGTACACATAGATTCGCAAAAGTTGTCAAAAAACAAATATATAACAAATAAATGTTTTAAAAGGCAAGATAAGTTACTTTTCTACCTAACTGGACAAGTGTTTAGTGTTTTTATTTAATGTAATATGTTTATTATTTTGTATAGTTTTTAGAATCTGTGTATAGTAAAATACCCCCCCAAAAATATCATAAACATCTAAGGGTTTGTATTACAAAAATAATATTAGAAACACACTCAATATATGTCAGCCTATGTCGCGGTAACATAAATGTTAACATATAACAGTATTTTTTATAGTTTTTTTTAGTTTGCACTTATTTCCCCAAACTTAACGTATTCAACAGCGAGTTCGCCGCCATTTGTCTTTTTCAAATATATCGATAAAGACTATGATTTTCAAACAGAATAAACATTTTACATTAAATAAAAACACTAAAAACTTATCCAGTTAGGTAGAAAAGTAATTTCTGTTGCCTTTCATAACATTTATTTGTTATATATTTGTTTTTTGACAACTTTTGCGAATTTGTGTGTAGTAACCCCCTCTTTTTCATTAAATTGTAAAATGAAAAAGCAGAATAGTTATAAAAGACCCCCCCGTAAAATAGCTTTCTAAATAATATTTCAGCACGGTGCAAACAACATCTATTTATAAGGTAAAATAAGAAAATAGTTATTTTATTTAATCCACTCGTTATTTTTAGTTCATATCAAAACTTAATTAAAACTGATAGCTAATGAATTTTTAATTAATTTGTGTTGTTCGTATATCTCGGGAGAGAATAAAAATTTTCCTATTTCATTTCCTGTTTCAGTCATGTAACTTATTTACAGTTAAAATGTTATAAAAAAACAAAAACTTGAAGTTTTAAATATATTTCAAAGAAATAAATTACGCCCGGTGCTAAAATAATGAAAATTCATCGATCTTAAAAAAAAAAAACAAAAGCAAAAACAAAGACAAAAAAAAAACTGTCGTGAAAAATGCTAACTTTAAAATATTTGGAAATATTCAGTGAAGAGTTTTATTTATTATTAAAAGAACGGAATGAAAAATATTATATAAAAATTGTTTGTTTTAAGCAAAATAAAAAAATAAAAAAAAATAAATAAAATGAAATATTCGACTTTCTCCGATAGAAATAAAAATTCAAAAACTAGTTCACTTACTATATTTTGTTAGATTAAAATAATCCCAATGTGCAACTATAATAATTATTATCCAAATGGAGAATTGTTGTTTCTCTTTGGAAGAACATACATGAACGTTCGGTAACATAGTCATATCTTTTATGCCTCTTAGCGTGACCATGTGGTTGAACACCGGAAACTTTCTATACCTACAAGTTGATCAGGAAATGACGTCACGCTATCATGTTCACTGACTTACTCTATCGGTAGCCGTGACTAGACATTATCCTCGAGTGCCGAAGGTCTCTCTGTACAGGAAGCCGTCAGAAGAAATTGTCATAAAGCTACTTTCCTACTACTTACTAGGACTGGAACATCTTCTTCAAGTAATGTTAGCTACAGTAAGAGCACAAAGCTGGATACTCCAACAGACTAGATGAATTATCATCTTGGAATACAGTAAGACCAATAGATCACAAGAAAGATATATTATAACTGTGTGATGTGGTTTCCTTCAGTTTGATAGACTATGAATACTCACTGTAAGGGTGGCTGCGCGGGAAATTTATGAGGCAAGTTTTGCGCAAACTCCAACCACACCTCTCCTTAGTCAACATTGTTGCATACCAGTGGCGAATTGAGGTACAGGACGACTGGAAACAATGCCGAGATAAGCGGAGAGCACATACAGCGCATAGAATTTCCAAATGGTCACCCATCTGGTACTCACCAGGCTCAAATTGCTTAACTTCGGTGATCTGGCGAGAACCAGTGTGTCAACGTGATTATGTCGTATATAAAAGATTATTATAAGTAGGGCTATGACAACAGCATATTCTCAGATATACAGTGACACGCAAAAGTATTGGATACATTGCATTTTTCTTCATAACTTTAATTAGGGTTCAAGATTTTACCTAAAATTTGGTCAGTATATTCCTATTACTATTCTAACTAATATTTGGGTTAGTAATTACAAAATTAAAGTGTAGTGGCTTAGTGGAGGATGCAAGCCTATCCTTGTTTTATCGTTATTTCCATGGCAGGTGCTCGTCTGAGCTCCAATCTCTGCACCCCCCTCGCCAATCTTTCACGAAAAACACCCGTCTAGCTGAATCCACTGTGAAAAATTTCCCCCACTCTTTATCTGTGCCTAAATCAAAACGTGGATTTCATGAACAAAGCTTCTTTCTTAGAACTGCACGCCTGTGGAACTCTGTTCCGTGTGCCTGCTTCCCACCTGACTACAACTTGGATGTCTTCAAGTCCAACGTTAACAAATTCCTAATGAACCGCCCCCTAAAGTAAACACTTCATTAAATCTCCACACTAACGTACTGTACTCGCAATAACCCTTATCCCTGAGTGGCTTCCGGGCCTTGATAAGTGGTGACCACCGCGTAAAAAAAAAAAGTTTATATTAAAATAAAAAATATAAATCAACTAACGCAAAAGTATTGGATACATTGATTTAATATTTGGTTGCATAGTCTTTATTGCGTTCAACAGCTTCCAATCGATTTCTATAGATGCACACATGTTTTTTTGCAAAGATATGCAGGTATTTTGCGCCATTCTTTGCAGAAATGTTCAAGTTGTTGAATATTTTGTGGAATTCTCTTGTGAACATTGATCTTCAATATTTTCCACAAATTTTCAATTGAGTTGAGGTATGGAGACTGACTGGGCCAAATAAGAACGTCAATTCTGTTGTTTCTAAGCCATTCTTTGGTTAGTTTGTCAGTATGCTTGGGATCATTGTTCTGCTGAAACACGAAATTCCTATTATGTCCCAACAAATCAGCAGATTTCTGGGGGGTTTTCTCCAAAAAATCTCCCCGTACATACGTCCATTCATTCTACCATTGATGATTTCTAGTTCACCAGTACCTTTGGATGAAAAACACTCCCATACTGTAATCGAACCACCGCCAAACTTTACCGTAGGAATTGTATTTTTTTTTTTTTTACATGGAGGTCACCACTTATCAATGCCCAGAAGCCACTCGGGGATAAGGGATTGTGTGTACAGTAATCAATGGGATAGTATCGTAGTAATACTTAGTATCGGAGATTTGACAAAGTGTCATTACTTAAGGGGGCGGCTTATCAGGAATTTGTTTATGTTGGACTTGAAGACATCCAAGTTGAAGTCATCATCAATGCTTTGAGCCCCATCTGGCATCAATTGAAATGGATTGCTCTCGTCTAGGAGAAACGCCATGTTTTGACAAGCTTCTGGGCTTGTCCTTTACTCCTGATCTGAAATGGAACACGTACATCAAGTCTGTTGCCAAGGTCGCTGGAAAGATGGTGGGATCCTTCTACCACTCCAGAAGATATCTCACTAATGATGCGATTCTCTATCTATATAAAAGCCAAGTACGTCCAAGGATGGAATATTGCTGCCATATCTGGGCAGGAGCTGCTAAAAACAGCCTATCCTGCCTTGACAGAGTACAAAATAGACTTCGTGGTTTAGTGGGGGGTGCCCTTTTCTCTACCCTGCAACCTCTCTCCCACAGAAGAGACCTTGCGAGCCTATCCTTGTTTTATCGTTATTTCCATGGCAGGCGCTCGTCTGAGCTCCAATCTCTGGTCCCTCCCCTCGCCAATCCTTCACGAAAAACACCCGTCTAGCTGAATCCACTGTCAAAATTTCCCCACTCTTTATCTGTGCCTAAATCAAAAAGTAGATTCCATGAACAAAGCTTCTTTCTTAAAACTGCCCGCCCGTGGAACTCTGTTCCATCTGCCTGCTCCCCACCTGACTACAACTTGGATGTCTTCAAGTCCAACATTAACAAATTCCTAATGAACCGCCCCCTTAAGTAAACACTTCATTAAATCTCCACACCAACGTACTGTACTCGCAATAACCCTTATCCCTGAGTGGCTTCCGGGCCTTGATAAGTGGTGACCACCGTGTAAAAAAAAGGGAGGGAAACAGGCAAGCGGCAGAGAGTTTCACAGGTGTGCAGTTCTGAGAAAGAAGCTTTGTTCATGGAATCTACGTTTTGATTTAGGCACAGATAGAGTTGGGAAAATTATTGCCAGTGGATTCAGCTAGACGGATGTTTTTCGAGAAAGATTGGCGAGGGGAACCAGAGATTGGAGCTCAGACGAGCACTTGCCATGGAAATAACGATAAAACAAGGATAGGCTCGCAACGTCTCCTTTCCTATGTTTCTTCCAAAGATTTTGATTTTAGTTTCGTCTGATCAGATTATTTTGTTCCAAAATTCTTGGGGTTGATCCCCATATGTTTTAACATAATTCAAACGTGACCTGACATGTTTAAGCTTCAATAATGGAACTTTTCTTAGGGAACCTTGATACAAAACCTGAACGATTAGTGATTGTATCCTTGCTCACATTAATCCAGCTTCTTTGAGGTCGGTTTGATTTTCACCACGAGTAAGAAAAGGTTATTTTTGTATCTTTATTTTTTCCTTGGCCGACCACATATTGGAAGATTTGCAACAGCTTCACCAGGGGTTTTAAGCTTTCCAACTGTACTAAGTAGTAGATTAAGTTCCCTTGATATTATTCGATACCCTTTTCCTTATTTGTGTTTATCAATGACTTTTTGACAAATGTCAATTGACAACTCTTTAGTTTAAGGCATTTTTAGTGGAGTGCAAGCGACTCTATAAGTCACTCCGTCGGTCGGTCGGTCGGTAACACTTTTGTGCTTGGCCTTTTTGGTTAAAATCAAAGGTCTGTTGTTAATAGATGCTGTTCTTAGCTTTTTAAACTTTTCTTGGCCTTTTGGCCAAGGCAGATACTGCAAGCAAAGACCATATGTGGGGACAACCCCACATATAAGACCTTGGTTAATGTAGGGGAAACCCTTCATACCAATTGTCACTATCCAGCTCCCCTACTCCCCGGGGAGTTGGTCCCCATTTCCTCTTCACTCCTCATTAAAAATCGGTCGTGTGCCTAATTTGCTCGGTGGGAGAGTAAATAAATACAAACCCCCACATATAAGACCTTGGTCAATGTAGGGGCAACCCTTCATACCAATTGTCACTATCCAACTCCCCTACACCCCGGAGAGCTGATCCCCATTTCCCCTTCACTCCTCACATTAAAAACCGGCCTTGTGCCTAATTTGCTCAGTGGGGGAGCAAATAAATAACATAAATACCCTTTCTTGGCCTTTTGGCCAAGATCAAAGTGTAGTATCTGTTCTTACTACATGCTGTACTTATGTTTGTAACTTTGTGATATAAAGTGGGGGATCACTTTTCTGTATTAATTTAATGTAAAATGATCACCCACTTTACAACCAGTCAGTCTCAAAGCCATTAAAGTCATTCTCCAGATCATTCAAGTTGTTTTTGAAGGATTCCAGTTATTTTTTAAGCATTCAAGTCATTCTTAAGGTCATTCAATTCATCTTTAAGTTCATTAAAGTCATTCTAAGTCATTTACTTTTTATTTAAGTCATTTCAACCCATTTTTCGGTCATTTTAGTTTATCTTTAAGAATTTCATGTCAATCCTGCATTCAGGCATTCATTCATTACACGAGAGCATGCGACTAATGGCTATCGGCCTTGTTATAAATGAACTGGAGTGAGCCCGAACTGGAAGAATTTTATAAAATTATTTTAATATAAATCTCTCTGATTGATTACTTGTTTGCATTATTGCAACACGTTAAGCAAAAGTCATTTAAATTTGTTTCAGAAAAAATATTTTTTAAAAAGTGTATGCAATACTTTTGTTTTTTTAATTCATATTTTCCTTAAATATAAACTTTCTAAACTTTGATTTTGTAATTACTACACCAACATAATTTAGAATAGTAATAGGAATATACTGACCAAATTTTAGGTAAAATCTTGAACCCTAATTAAAGTTATGAAGAAAAATGTAATGTATCCAATACTTTTGCGTGTCACTGTATATCTGAGAATCAAAACAAGGAAAAGAATATGCTGTTGTCATAGCCCTAGTTATAATAATCTTTTATATACGGCATAATCACGTTGACACACTGGTTCTCGCCAGATCACCGAAGTTAAGCAATTTTAGTCTGGCTAATACCGGATGGGTGACCATTTGGAAATTCTATGCGCTGTATGTGCTCTCCGCTTATCTCGGCCTTGTTTCCAGTCGTCCTGTACCTCAATTCGCCACTATATATATCTAGATACACACACACACACACACACACACACACATATATATATATATATATATATATATATATATATATATATATATATATATATATATATACAGAGAGAGAGAGAGAGAGAGAGAGAGAGAGAGAGAGAGAGAGAGAGTCAAAAATGTAAAAAGAATATGCTGTTGTCATAGCCCTAATTAAAACATATTTAAATGGACAGAAGCTTTGTTAATAGAACTTGCATTTGGATTTAAGTATAAATAGAGAGCGAGGGAAATGTTTGATAACGGTTGTAGTTAGACGAGTTATTTTTGTAAAAGTTTGGCAAAGGAGGACCATAGACTGAATCTCGGGCGAGCATTTGCCATTTAGATCTCTCTATATCTCATATAGAGATCAAGTGTTTGCCCCAGGAAGGGGGCCCTTGATTTCTGAGAACTTCGACTAAAGTAAAATTAAAAAAAAAAAAGATAATAGTGGATTTCTATTAATCTTAACATATTAACATCTGAAATGGAACACTGTTGCCAAGGTCGCGGAAAAATGGCCGGATCCTTTTACCGTTCCAGTAGATATCTCAGTACTGATGCAATTCTCTATCTATATAAAAGCCAAGTACGTCCAAGGATGGAGTACTGCTGCCACATCTGGGCAGGAGCTGCTAAAACAGTCTATCCTGCCTTGAAAGAGTACAAAATAGACTTAGTAGCTTAGTGGGGGTGCTCTTTTTTCTCCCCTGCAACCTCTCTCCCACAGAAGAGACTTGCGAGCCATCGTTTGTTTTATCATTATTTCCATGGCAAGTGCTCGTCTGAGCTCCAATCTCTCGTTCCCCCCCCCTCGCCAATCTTTCACGAGAAACACCCGTCTGGCTGAAACCACTGTCAATAATTTTCCCCACTCCTTATCTGTGCCTAAATCAAAACGTAGATTCCATGAACAAAGCTTCTTTCTTAGAAGTGCACGCCTGTGGAACGCTCTTCCGTTTGCCTGTTTCCCACCTGACTTCAACTAGGATGTCTTCAAGTCCAACATAAAGAAATAGGAGTTTGATAGAGTTTTAAAGGTCAAATCGTTGAACATTGACCCCTTAACAGCCATATTTCTGTCCGAAAATCGATTAAATAGACTTTCCTAAATCTGATTACCCCTTCGGTCAAATTTCGGGTCTGTAGACTGAAAATTGACCGAATAATTTTGTAGGGAAATGTATACACACAGACAGACAATTTCACTTTTTTTTTTTTTAGATATATAGATAAAGTCATCCTCGTACAGTACTAATTCATTGTATCACAAGTCAGCAGTGCGGCAAGATTAGCACCTTTCTCTAGCCGTGGATTGAACCTACAACCACCTAGTTGATAGTCGGCAGTTCTAATCACTTACCCATGGATCGATGCTCGTAAACGTGTCATCAAATGTCTATTAAATAAACATTCACCCATCGCTTTTACAGTTCACAATCTGCTAGCTTGTTTATAAACAAACAATTAGCGAGCCTCTCTCTCTCTCTCTCTTTCTCTCTCTCTCTTTCTCTCTCTCTCTCTCTCTCTCTATATATATATATATATATATATATATATATATATATTACAATTAAATGACAAAAGTCTATATTCCGAATTTCAAGTTGTTGAACATCTTGCCGTTTATTCCTTTAAAGTAAGCTGATATGCACAATTCTTGACAGCACCTGTTTCGTAGCACTGTGGGTTAACTTACTTAAAAGGATACACGGTATGATGGTGAAAATCTTGAAATTTGGAATATAGACATTTTGTCATTTATTTGTTATACCCTCTGTTATTGCACCAAGCTTCATAAATTAAAGGATTGGTGTAAATAAATTGTGGAATATAATTTGAAAAACATTTACACACACACACACACACACACACACACACACACACACACACACACACACACACACACACACACATAAGACGCCAAAGTCATAATTGACTCATTTATTAAATAGTCACAAAGACTCTGTACTATCACCCTCCCCAATTTCTTATAGGGCTTTTTGCCTAATTTTGTTGTAGGTGATTTTGCTTTTTGTACAATTTTTATTATTGATTAAATTGTAATTTTTTCCCCGAAATAAAATATATGAATAAGATCACTTGACCTTTTGGCCAAGATCAAAGTGTAGTATCTGTTTTTCTAGATGCAGAACTTTCATTTCTTGTTTTCTTTGGGTGGAGGAGCAGTCTTTCACGAATGAGACAACTTTTTTAATTGTGTACCTTTTCTCCACGTTAAAAAACACCCTGGTGTCTAAATCTGTCCCGGGGGGGGGGAACCATGTTAAATAAGTACACTTAAGTTAATTCGTCCTTAGTCATGGAGGGGTAATCCTATACTAAAGCAATTTTTTTTATTTTTGCCTACTTCCACAGTACCCCTTTTTTGGGCAGCTAGTTTTCCCCCACATTAAAAACGACCTTGCGTTACATTTTGCTTTCGTGGGGAAGCAAATAAATAGCATGTATATATATATATATATGCGTGTATGAGTGTGCGGGGTGCGTGTGTGTATGTGTATGTGTGTGTGTGTGTGTGTGTGTGTGTGTGTGTGTGTGTGTGTGTGTATGTGTGTGTGCATATGTGCACCTCCCTAGCGATTACATTCGTATCATATGTGTGGGTGTGATTTGCACGTATAAGAAAATGAGGAGGAGGAGAAGGAGGAGGACGGCGGCTTGCGATTGTATCTAGTTGAACGACTTTCTGTTTCGGCGCTGTTGACTCGTGCACTTTTAAAAGTGCAAGTTTTCAACGTGGCTCGAGGCGGGCACTTTGCTAAAGTGCAGTTGTACGGGGTAAATGACATAAAAGTCGAACAGAAGAAGCAGCAGCGAAAGCAACAGCTGCAGCGGTGGCAGCACCAGCAACAGCAGCAACGGGTGTTGCGACGGCGGGAAGCGTGGGTGGAAGGAGGGCAGGGAGACGAGGGGGGATCGCGAATGGTGGCCGGGGTAAAAAAGTATGAGGAAAGAGAGGCTTAGTTTCTTCTTTTTTCTGTTCAATATGATTGATTTATGTAAACATGACACAAGCGCGAATATTAGAGAGAAAGAGAAAGAGATAGAGATAGATAGAAAGAGAGAGAGAGAGTGAAAGAGAAAGAGAAAGAGATAGAGATAGATAGAAAGAGAGATAGAGATAGAGAAAGATAGAGAGATAGAGATAGATAGAAAGAGAGAGAGATAGAGAAAGAAAAAGAGAAAGAGATAGAGATAGATAGAAAGAGAGAGATAGAGAAAGAGAGAGAGAAAGAGATAGAGATAGATAGAAACAGAGAGAGAGAGATAGAGAAAGAGAAAGAGAAAGATATAGAGATAGATAGAAAGAGAGAGAGAGATAGAGAAAGAGAGAGAGAAAGATAGATAGAAAGAGTATATATATATATATATATATATATATATATATATATATATATATATATATATATATATATATATACTGTTTTAACAAAAACCAAGACTTCAATGTATATATATATATATATATATATATATTGCTTATATATATATATCATATATATATGGGTTATATATATACATATATATACATATATACACCTGATTAATTAAGGAGAGAGAGAAAAGAGAGAGGGAGAGAGAAAGGTGAAGAGAGAGAGAGATAGAGAGGGAGAGAGAATAAGAGAGAATAAGTGACAGAAAAGAGAAAATAGATAGATAGAAATGAGGGTATATATATAGTATAATTAGTATGTTTTTTTTTAATATATATTGAAAAAATATATATAATTTAAAAAAAAAAATATAAAGTTAAAAAAAACATATAACATAATTTGAAAAAAAAAAATTATGAAAATATAATATAAAATAATTAAAAATAATATATAGTCCGCTACCAGTTTTGGGGGTTACCAAATTGGCCAAAGGGAAAATTATTCCCAACTCGCATTTATGTAAAAATGCACTTTCGTATAAATAATTGAATTCATTCAAAACGTATGGTCAAGAAAAACAAATAAAAACTCTATATAATAAAATAACGAAGTATCTTAGTTATATTTTGGGAAAAAAGGATTCCAGCAGAGTGCTCAATAATAAAGAAAAAATTCCAAAGATAAGAGCGCACTATTTATATTTTTATTTTCAAAAGGTTTAGATAAAATAAGTGATCGGTATCGTCGGTGTCAAACCTGATATTTGGTCACCGTTTTAGACCCTCTATCGGCTGAAGAGAGTTTGATATAGGGACCTTAAACGCTTAATATCATGTTTAAAACCGACTGTAATAATGACTTATCTCATGTAAATTTTCTGAAATATATATATATATATATATATATATATATATATATATATATATATATATATATATATATATATATATATATATATATATACATATTGCTTGTCTAGCCACACTGATGAGCTGTGAAACAGCTAAATAACAGTACTATAAGTGGCTGATTATCTATCTATATATCTATAAAAGTGAACGTGTCTGTCTGTCTGTCTGTCTGTCTGTGTCTGTGTGTCTGTCTGTCTGTGTACATTTCCCTACGCAATAACTCTGTCAATTTTTAGTCTATAGACTCGAAATTTGAAATACCGAGTACTGAGATTTGGGAAAATCGATGTGACGGGTGTTAGCCAGAAATTTGGCTGTTAAGGGGTCAAATTTCAACGATTTGACCTTTAAGAACTCTACCAAACTCCTCCGACAATTTTGGGTCTAGACACTTGAAATTTTAGATATAGGTTCCTTGAACATGGATCTAACTTAATAAAGTGATTTGAGCCCGAAACAATAAATTTTAAGGGGTCATAATAGGGGTCAAAGTTTTAAAAAATTAACCATTTTTTTTGTTTTTTTGTTTTTTTGCTTTTTTTGCACAGCATACACCTCCAAACACCCGAGCAACGCCGGGCACCCCTGCTAGTATATATATATATATATATATATATATATATATATATATTCTTAGAATTTTTTTCTATTCCTCTCTCTCTATATATAAGTACGAACGTGTCCGCGCACACACAAACACACATATCCCTTATTTCTATTTCTTTCTCCTATTCCCACTCTGTATATATATATATATATATATATATATATATATATATATATATATATATATATATATATATATATATATATATATATATATATATCAGAAATATATATATAAAGAGATCAGAAAAAAAATATATATGTATGTATGTGTGTTTGTATGTATGTATTTATATGAGAGAGAGAGAGCGAGAGAGAGAGACAGAGAGACAGAGAGAAAAGGAGAGAGACAGATAGACAAAGAGTGGGAGAGAGAAAGAATGGCGGACAAATAGACACATTTGCATAATAGATAGATTGATATTTAGATCGATATATTTATAGATAGAAGTAGAGATATCCTTAAACAGCTAACTACCTACCTATATATATAAATATATATATATATATATATATATATATATATATATATATATATATATATATATACTAGCAGGCATACCCGGCGTTGTTCCGAGTATGTATAGGTTGTGTAGTAAGAAACCCCAAGGGTAGAGAGAGGTGTTTAAAAAGTGGTAGTAGCGTGGCTGTGGAGAGGGGGGGAATAAAGACAACAGTAGGCAGCCCGGTTGGAGAGAGATTGCTTTGGTTGTTTGGTTGTTTTTGTTTTACGGCATATCAACCTTTTTCAGGTTATTTAAGGCCGAATCTCGTTATTTTGAGGAACGATTTTTAATGGAGTATATTTGTTTTTTAAGTCGGATTCTATTTAACCCATAGTTGGGACCCTAACAGGTACTACCACTTCAGGTCAGAGTGGACCTGGGAGCAATGGCAATTAAAGGGTGGCTCCACACTCTCCAAGGCCCGTCGGAGAGAGATGTTAAAAACAAAAAAAGTGGTAGGAAGGCCCGAATCCTTAACGTGAAAGAGGAAAAGAAAAAAAACAAAACAAAAAAAAAAAAAACTAACGATTTAGCTGATTCGTCCATTCGTGAAACACGAATCGGCGAGCGTTGGAATTAAGGATAGTCAACCGAAAGAAGACGAAAAGGCGACCCCTTATTGAGGGTGAAGAAAATTATGTTTTTGGCTAATGTTTCGATATTTGTCGCCTGAAAGACCGATCTTCAAAACAATACCGATTTTGTCACGTAATGAAAATTTTTGCGAGACACACACAGATACACACATTTTGACTTCAAAATGATATATAACATGGTTATATATATATATATCAATGAATTAATTTAGAAATCATATATAAAAGTAACATATGTGAGAAAACGATATTGTTTTTGCACAAACCTAATATTAATATTTCCTACAAAATGTGGCCTTGATGAAAAGGGAAACAAAAACTTGCTGCTATGGTTTCAAATGATCTGAAATAACAGAAAGGGAGACTTGATTTTCAAATATTTCTGATATGTTATATCTCCCCGCTTTTGGAAATAATATACAATTATGAATGTCTTTACTATCAAATAATCTAATACACTGTGTTCCAAAATTCATTATGATCGGTTAATTAGTTTTAGAAATAACCCCTGTCCATACAAACACATAAACACATACACATACCTAACTTATTAAAGAAAGAAAAGATGACATTTTGCATTGTTTTTCACTCATAATCTTATGTAATCTAAATTTTTCATAGTTTTGCATATCAATTGTTAAGGTCTTTCAGCCTTTGAGTTAATGGTATTTATAACTATAGTCAGGCAACTATCTTTATATATCCCCATATCCGTAACATCAATAACATCAATACTAAATCAGACACCTAGCAGAATCCGTTGAGCCCATTGTCACATCACATGAACCCGAAAATCTTTTTTCCTCATTGCACTTCTTATAGCCCTTATAGATAAATTACTAAATCAAAGAGATGTACTATGTATCAGCTGTAGACACGTAAAACAAGTCACCTCGAATAAATCTAGTAAATTTATGTTTGACGAGGAAACTTGATAATATATTCTGGTATGACACAACAACCAAAACATTTCTGATTAAATATACAACTAATATTACTTTAAATCTTTTGATAATTAAATAAAGGTAATTTAGATTTCTTAATGGTAGAGAACGTTTGCGTGAACTGTGGGATCAAGTAATTTCATATAAATAGACTATAGTAAAACTAATAATTTAATTGCTAGTAATGAATGACATATGTAATAATACCTGATTCACTTCCACTGTTAAATACATTAGTAGGAATCAATTAATAAATTTCAAATTACACTAATGCATGGAATTGGTGTTACAGCATTTATATATATATGTATATATATATATATATATATATATATATATATATATATATATATATATATATAGTAAGTTATAAAATATATATGGCGATTAAGCTACACTGAATATTCCGCGTTTCATCCACTCTAGGATTCTTCACGCTTATGCGCATAAGCCTGAAGAATCCTAGAGTGGATGAAACGCGGAATATTCAGTGTAGCTTAATCGCCATATACATTTTATAACTTACTAACTAGCTCTACCTACGTATTGAGCACTTTGGAAGTAAATACTTAAAGTTTACGCATAAATCTATACTTTCGTATATAAATTTATGTGAGTAAATTAAGTAGTTATATATATATATATTTATATATATATATATATATATATATATATATATATATATATATATATTAATTAATTATTTGAGGGTAAACAGTTACACATGGTCGCTAATAATAACCATCTGTTTGAAAACCCCTTGTGGCGTCAAAGGGGTTCCGGGTCGCCTGAGGAAGTCTCATTGACTGAAACGGATGGTTATTTGTAGCGACCATATGCAACTGTATACCCTCAAATAATTAATATATATATATATATATATATATATATATATATATGTATATTAAAACTTATTATTCATCGCCACTAACGTATTAAATGCATATATATACATATAAATATAAATATATATTTACATATTGAATAAATTGTTCTATTGAATATTTAAATAAGGAATTAAAATAAATAATAAAATTTTGCACGTATTTATTCATCAGCCAGGCATGGATAGACATCCCACCAACCACATACGCATCTTAACCCAATCCTAATCCTAACCCTAAACCCTAACAGATACTTAGCACCATATGTTTGATATTTGCCTGCACAGATTATAGAAAAACAATTTATACACATACATACTAAATTACATATTCAAATATATCTTTACATTAATAAAATTATATGCAGCTTTAAAGAAAAAAAAATCCACTTCAAATTGCATACACGTTTAAAGCAATTTGAATTTTTATTATATGATTATTAAAATCGTAATATTGTGCTTCTAATTTCGATCATGACTATTACATCAGTTGGAGTCTAGAAACATTTAAGCTTAAGCGGAAATGCCCTTATCTTTCCTTGACAGGGTTCAAAATAGACTTTGTAATCTAGTGGGGGGATGCTCTTTTCTCTTCCCTGCAACCTCTTTCCCACAGAGAAGGCGTTGCGAGCCTGTCTCTGCTTTATCTTTATTTTCATGGCAAGTGCTCGACTGAGCTCCAATCTATGGTCACCTCTCGCAAAGCTTTTACAAGAAACACTCGTCTATCTGACACCAGTGTCAATAATTTTCCCCACTCTTTATCTGTGCCTTAACCTAAACGTAGATTCCATGAACAAAGTTTCTTTCTTAGAACTTACCACCTGTGTAACTCTCTTCCGTTTACCTGTTTTCCAGCTGACTACAATTTGGTAGTCTTCAAGTCCAACATAAACAAATTCTTAATGAACCGTCCCCTTAAGTAATCCAGTTTACCAAATTTCCGCTTCTACCGCTCACTACGATATTATCCCATCGACTACTACACACTCAATAACCCTTATCCTTAAGTGGCCCCCGGGCCTGGATAAGTAGTGACTCCTATGTTAAATAAAAGATGGAAGATGGCTTAATTGGTGTCTAATGACTAATGCAAATCTGAAATATTTTGAATTTTCAATTAGAAGGTTACGTCCATATTTTAAACCCTAAAAGCCATTCAAAATAACCCGAAAGAAACCGAAATTTTATATTCTCATTAAAATATCACAAAAAAATCACGAAGAACTTCGACATTTTTCACGATACTTTAGTAAACTAAATAAAGCCAACATTACCATCTCTTACGGCGTAGAAATAAATGCAGATATGTACATACGTAACTTTATATCTCAGGCGGGAATTATCTCGGTTCAGAGCAACAGAGCACACGCCATTTTAGAAATGGCCTTTCGTTGTTAACTAAAGTTCTGTGATGTTCACCCTATCCAGCTCGTAGCCTCATCTTTCGAGTTGAGTAAGTTTATTGCTTACTGTCTGAGGCGCCCCTACAATGGAATGCTGACGGGGCTTCTCCCCTCAAAGCCATTTATAATAGGTGCTCCCCTTTGTGGGATGATTACTTGAGTCTCTCCTACTTTTCAAACTTCTGTCCCATCTTCCTGCGTCGGGAAGTATGTAAATCACACTATTAGTGCTTCTACCACGAGTTACTCACTCTTAGACAAGGTCCAAAAGGAGTCTCAAATCTAATAGGTCCCGCACTTTCGGCCAAGCTTCAACCTCTGTCCCATCGCCACAATATCGCATCCTTCTGCCTGTTTATATATATATATATATATATATATATATATATATATATATATATATATATATATATATATATATAGCCACTCTGATGAGCCGTGGACGAGGAAACACCACGTTTCAGTGGATAATTATATTTTAAAAAATAATATATATATATATATATATATATATATATATATATATATATATATATATATATATATATAATTATTTTCCACAGCCGAACCAACATAAGCTAAGAAAGCCAACAAACCGGAAGTCCAAGACTGGAGTTTCGCCCTCATTTGGGCTCATCAGTTAGACACATCCGCGCTCAGGATTTGAAACCCGCATGCTAGGTGGGCACTCTACCAACTGAGCAAACACGCCACACAGACAAGAATGTCTATTAACTTACACAGATCAAGAAACCCGCGGCGCAGATCCGACAGTGAAAAAAAAACCTATCTCATATCGAACAAGCGACGTGGTATCAAACCAGCTTTAACCTAAGCCGACGTCTCACCAGTAGGAATTTTATATACACGAAAGGACGATGTCACTCCAACTAGCTAACCTAACGTGTAATCAATAGCATGTTCAGAATATATATATATATATATATATATATATATATATATATATATATATATATATATATATATATATATATGCATATATCTTAGTTTGTCTATTTCACATTTTCTCAGAAACTACTGAGTCAGTTTGATTGAAATTTTGTGTGGACCTTTACTATGATAAGGTGTTGCGAACTAAGAATTACTTTAATGAAATATGCTGAGAGGAACTCATAGCACCATCAGCAAAGTAATACTCCTTTACGGTTGAGGTCCCTTGACGCCAGACGGCTTTCAACGCTAATGGTTTTATTATCTGGAACTGCTAGATTTTGGAATTCCCTCCCTGTTTCCTGATTTCTTGACTTTATTAACATGACAAAGTTTAAATGTTGTGGACAGACAGCTCGCTGCTCAACTCCCCACAGTCCCCTGTTAGACACAATCCAAAATAGTAGCCCATTACGTCCAAGTGAGAATATGCATTGTTTGGTTTGAATAATAAAAAAAAAAAAGATGAAAAATAGAATTGTAACCGAAATCCTACCCAAGTGAATCTAGTTGTTGTGTATAAGTGTAAGGTTAGATGTTCGTATATCGATCTTTTTTCCTCTGTTTACTATTTTTGTTTTTGTTATCCTGGCGAGGATTGAAAGCGGTAAGCCGATTAACTGCCGTTCGCGGTTCGCCATAACTGGCCACGCTGGTCGACAAGCCGTCGTTGAATGTCGGCCTGTCCACCTACTCGGTTCACTTTATGCACAGTCGAGGCAGTGGCTTTTGCCAAATCTGTTTGAGAAAGCCCCTCACCCTATTGCCCTCGCCACCTTATAAAAACAAAACATATTTTGGGAGTTAGCAGTGGCCTTTCTTAAAAGCTGAACCCGTCTGACATGAAAGGGGTCAAGGATGGGCAGATGTGGTTTCTGTCAGGGATTAGCATCATGAGCAGCTGAAAACAACCCTGTTTTCGCTGCGAAGACTAACAAACAAAATTGTTTAGAATTATTGCAATGGAGGTATGGTGTCTGTCCTTTTTTTTTTTTTTAGATTCAATTTTCACCCCAAACAAGGCACAGTGCCACTTTGAAGTAGGGGGATACTATTTACTATTGGGGACATAAGTTGCAGGGATATTATTAAAGGAGATGAGTAGCAAGATGTTTGTTCACATTACACTTAAACTTCTGCATGTTAGTACAGTTGGGAAAGCAGAACTCCAGAAGGGAGTTCAAAGTCTAGCAGTTCTGGGGAAGAAACTATTGGAGTCGAAGGATTTCTTACGCCTAGGGATCTCTACTGTGTAGGGGTGGGATTTAGTTGCTTGTCGGGGTTTTCGGGGGTACTTACATCGAGGGGGTACAAAGGTTTTTAGTTCGTCAGAGCATTCACTATTAAAATACTTGTAGAACAAGCAGAGGGATGCAACATTTTGTCGATGGGACAGAGGCTGAAGCCTAGTTTACAGCTAAGGACCTACCAGGTTGACGACTCTCTTTTGAACCTTGTCAAGGGTGTGAGACAAGCAGCAGATGCACCAGCAGATGCAGCAGTACTCCATACATGGGTGAATGGTGGCTTTATAGAGGTACAGGATGCTTACAGGCGTAAGTAGCTTTCTAGCACGGTAGAGAGATCCCACCTTCTTCACAGCAGTCTTGGCAATGCTCTCAATGTATCTATTGCAGTTCATGGTTGCTGTGAACATTAGATCGAGGAGTTCAAAGGAAGTACTTTCGGGTAATGTGTTCTTGGCCATTGCTATTGGTGGTAGAGAAAGTTTCTTGTAATTATTGAAGGAAACAAGCTTAATCTTAGCAGCATTAAATGTGACCATCCATTTTTGTCTCCATTCCACTATGGAGGTCTTCATCTAGTATTTCTGCCATTTCCTTAGATATGTGTTCATTTTTTTCTCCCCTCCTGCCTGTTATAGAACGTGCTGTCATCAGCAAATATACCCATCTCAGAAACAATTTTATCAGGGAGATCATTTACGAATATTAGAATTAATAAAGGTCCCAGGATAGACCCGTGAGATACTCCTGCATTTATATCATATTGTTTAGATGTACGACCGTCGAGGACAACCTGGATTCTTCTCTTGAAACCTTATATATTTTTATGTGGATTATGTGCACTACTGTATCATCTTGCAGCAACGTTGCAGCCGATGTAACCTCCGACCTTCTTCAGATGCATTTGTTAGAACTCGGGGATCTTTATGTGGAAATTGAGAATTTGTGCATGATTTAGAATGGAACCTTTATTTAATCTAGGGGAGTGTTTTGTTCACTTTCTGTCAGCCATGAGTTTTAAATAATGTATCACTATATTCTTAGACTCGCCTGTACTGAAGATTGGACCTTCAAGTTCTATAAGAATTTCACTTACGAGTTGCTTTCAATAAGTTTCAAGATATTTTGTATATGCACTTTTATCAACCTCACACAAATAAAACTCTAGTCCCTTTCGAAGTAATCTCCTCCGGCTGCAATGCACTTGTTGTACCATTCCAACAACTTCTGTAAGGCCCCATGGAAGTCCTCTTGTGTGAGCGTATCAGTGACCCTCATCACAGTCTCGTTCATCTCCTTTATTTTCTCATAACGACAGAATCTAATGTTTTCGTTGGGTTTAGGGTATAACCAAAAGTCACAGGGCGCAAGGTCTAGAGTATAGGGAGGGTGAGGAACTGTCTTGATTCTCATCTTAGTCAAATAGCCTGGGATTGATACAAACTTCGCACAAATCTTCTGCATCTTCAGTTCCTCGCAAATAATTTTGTGCACAGTTCCCACACTGACATCAAACTGCGCACTTATTGTCTCTATCGACACACGGCGGTTCTTATTCATAAAATTCTTAATTTGGTCAATTAACTCTGGTGTTCTGACATCCTTACTCCTTTCACACCTCTCATCATCACTCAGCGACTCCTTACCTTCCCTGAATCTCTTATGCCACTCAAAAACTGATGCTCGAATCATGAAGCATTCCACGTGTTTCTGTGGCAGTTTTTCCATGTTTAAAACATATTTTTATTGCATATCGTTCTTCTAAAGTGGCCTCATATCCATATTTGTATTTTGGAAATTCACCAGTTATGACAATCATGCTTTAGTAGGGTGTATTCCAAATCCTTTTGTAGCTGTTCATTTGAATCTTAAATCATAAAAAAATACTCAGTCATTTTATAAGATTTATAGCAATAACGTTCTGAATTTTCAAAAGGCTACGACAAACTGATGATACTTAGTATTTTTATCCATTGCGTTACAATATTTTGCGGACGAGTTCACTGTTGTTTTATTGGACAAATATTTATTCAACATTTTTGTATTACAGCCTCGAGAGACATTCGGTTTGAAGAGCGCACATCAGGGGGAGACAATGCAATTTCAGAGCATAGAATAAAAAATCTCATCATATATCAACAATAATACAATAATACGAAATCAAACATTAATTATCTGAAACTTCATTGAATTAAAATAACATGAAGAAAATAGACGTTTTATAAAAAAAAAATATTTACATATAAATATATAATTTCTGAGAAAATGTGAAATAGACAAACTAAGATATATATATATATATATATATATATATATATAAATATATATATATATATATATATATATATATATATAGTAATTTATAAAATATATATCGCCATATATATTTTATAAATTACTAACTAGCTCTACCTACGTATTGAGCACTTTTGAAGTAAATACTTAAAGTTTACGCATAAATCTATACTTTCGTATATTAAATTTATGTGGGTAAATGAAGTGGTTATATATGCATATATATATATATATATATATATATATGCATATATATATATATATATATATATGCATATATATATATATATATATATATATATATATATATATATATATATATATATTCTGAACATTCTATTGATCACTCGTTCGGTTAGCTAGTTGGAGTGAAATAGACAAACTAAGAGAAATATATATATATATATATATATATATATATATATATATATATCGCTCTGTCTCTCTTTCTCTCTCTCTCTCTATACATATGCGCATATATATATATATTTTTATATACATGTATAAATATATATATATATGTATATATATATAGATATAATATATATGTACATATATAAATATAATATATATGTATATAAATATATATATACATATATATATATTTATATAAATATATATATGTGTGTTTATATATGTATAAAAC
Organism: Euprymna scolopes; assembly: GCF_053919585.1. Taxonomy (NCBI): domain Eukaryota; kingdom Metazoa; phylum Mollusca; class Cephalopoda; order Sepiida; family Sepiolidae; genus Euprymna; species Euprymna scolopes. Next base: position 17,381,307 of record NC_136516.1, read on the forward strand.
AATGATATTGCTTTAATGCTGATGCATTTTGTCTTACACATGTTTCATTGGGTGGTAGAAATTAAGTAAAGAAATCTTCAGAGACAATTAAGTTCCTCGAAAAAGGCACACACTCACACACACGAACTCCTCCTATATATAGTCAGAGAGAGAGAGAGAGAGAGAGAGAGAGAGAGAGAGAGAGAGAGAGAGAGAGAGAGTGGAAATAGCGAGATCTCAGCTCTACAAATCATTATATAAACACTTCAAATAGAAAACGTGTGTTAAAACAGTTTTACGTTGGATTATTCTTGGTATTGTTTATATTAATAGAATTTTGCTCCACGAATCGAATTGCCTGAAAAAACAAACAAAAAAAAACAAAAAAATGTCAATGGAATAATTGGTTAAGTGACAACCTGAGTGAATCGATGCACCGTGAAAAAAAAAGCACTTGCAGATATTGTTGAACTCAGGAATGCGAGTTATTTTTATGTAAGGCAAGGGTCGTAGCTTTAACTGCATTAAATTAGGATGCACTTTAAACGCAAGGGAAAATGGCAATTATTGCCAAAGAAGAATCCGATTGTTTCTGCTTTATTTCATTTTAGTGGGAAGGTTACTTAAAATAAAAACAAATATCGTATATATATATATATATATATATATATATATATATATATATATATATATATATATATATATATATATATATATATATATTACACACACATGTAAGTATATATATATATATATATATATATATATATATATACTCGGGTTTTTTTTATATTCAAAAGTAATGGACTAATGAATTCAACGAGGTTGTTAGATAGTGCTCAATAAAAAGAGCTGATAATACTTGTTTATTGTTATATAAACATGCTCACATCCCGCTGCTACAAATAGCCACTTGTTTCAATCAAACAACAGATATCATCAGGCAGCGACTTGACTATTCAAAAGTTCAATGAATAATCTTATTTAATTAATAATCTTAGATTATTCATTGAACTTTTGAATAGTCAAGTCGCTGCCTGATGATATCTGTTGTTTGATTGAAACAAGTGGCTATTTGTAGCAGCGGGATGTGAGCATGTTTATATAACAATAAACAAGTATATATATATATATATTGTACACACGCACAAATATATATATATATATATATATATATATATATATATATATATATATATATATATATATATTTACTATAATTAAGTACCTACAGACACTAGTGTTTCAATCTTTGCAGGGTGTCACGATTAACACCAGTCGACGGATTCGAACTCGGCAACACGAGCCATCTCTGGCTCGATTACCAAAGACCGTATCCATTCGGCTACCATTAACCACGTGAAATAACGTTGAATTTAAACATTTTAATTCTTTAAATGTTCTTTACGTCAGTCACAGTGATCTAATCGTTATACAATGATCTATGCATAAGAGCTAAATTGACCGACTTAATTCAACTGAAAGTGCTCAGCGATAAAAAACGAGTTCTTTAAAGGGGCTGTCAAAGGGGCTGTCATATTATATATATATACATATATATAACTACTTAATTTACTCACATAAAATTAATATACGAAAGTATAAATTTATGCGTAAACTTTAAGTCTTTACTTCAAAAGTGCTCAATGCGTAGGTAGAGCTAGTTAGTAAGTTATAATATACATATGGCGATTAAGCTACACTGAATATTCCGCGTTTCATCCATGCCTGAAGAGTCCTAGAGTTCACATTTTCAAAAAGACATTAAAATCCTGTTAGGAAACTTTGCAGAATTTTTAATTATCCGACAAGGAGTACAAATAAACTAGAAATACCTTATTCCACGGAGTTTCGAAAAATTGCAATTCTATTTCTGAAAGGAATAAGGTTTGCAAAATATACAGAAAGAAAGAAAATTAAAACTATAAGTTGAACTTTACAATCAAAATTTATTGTTCGACTGAATACTCCAAAAACAATTCACAAAGTTCTTATTCCGCGGAGTTTCAAAGAATGCTGTTCTTGTTATTCTTCTCATCAGAGGACATAAAGAAATTAGCAAATTATATTTGTAGCAATGCTAGAATTTGCTAGTTTAGACATTAAGTGAAACCACAACTTATTGTAGCTATAAATTGCTAAGAAAAGAAGTGAAAAAATGTTGGATATGTAAAAACAAATATAAAAACGAACTTCGCATAACATTTCAGCTTGCATGAAAATCCTCTCAAGTTGATCTGAAATTAAAAAACAGTTCTTTAAAGAGAATGGAGTCCAAAATTAAGTCCAACGTGACAGTGCATATAATCCGATTGGAAAGCTTTCAAAACAGCTGAAATAACTAAAATTATTTTTTTTCCAGACAGTCCAGTAACCCAAAGAGAAGTTGATCTCTGGTCAAATGGAACCGAGCAATAAAAATAAAGGAAAAGCAGCATGTTAACCATCATCCCGGCTCAATTAGCAAAAGCGATTTCAGACTAAATTTTATAGAATAAAGATTTGGCTAAGCGGGGGGGGGGGTCAGTATTATTTGACCGGAAATTATCTAGACAGAACGAAACAGATGTTTCCATAAAGTGTTATATTCGATATAATTATTTAAAAGGTGGGGGAGTGAGGATTATAAAGTTTTAAGTGGCAGAAACTTAGCTTATTAGTAATTATAAGGCTGTCGAAGAGTAATGATGTTAATGATGATGATGATAAAGATGACAAAATAATAATAATAATAATAATAATAATAATAATAATAATAATAAATGCAAAGCAATGCTAATAATAAAGCATTATTATTATATTTTTTATTATTATTTGAAGTTTACTGTTCCATTTAAAAGTTGAATATTTCTCATTTTGAGGTGTTTTCCAATTTCCATTTTGAAGTTGATTGGTCCATTTTGAAGTTGAATATTTCTCATTTTGAGGTGTTTTCCAATTTCCATTTTGAAGTTGATTGGTCCATTTTGAAGTTGAATATTTCTCATTTTGAGGTGTTTTCCAATTTCCATTTTGAAGTTGATTGGTCCATTTTGAAGTTGAATGTTTCTCATTTTGAGGATGTTTTCCAATTTGAGATTAATTAATCCATTTTGAAGTTGAATGTTTCTCATTTTGAGGTTGTTTTCCAATTTGAAATTAATTAACCTATTTTGAAGTCGATTGGTCTATTTTGTAAGTGGAATATTTCTAATTTTGAGGTTGTTTTCCAACTTGAAATTAATTAATCCATTTTGAAGTTGATTGGCCCATTTTGAAGTTTAATATTTATCATTGTGAGGTTGTTTTCAACTTAAAAATAATTAATACATTTTGAAGTTGATTGATCCATTTTGTAGTTGAATATTTATCATTTTGAGGATGTGTTCCAATTTGAAATTAATTAATCCATTTTGAAGTTAATCCATTTTGAAGTTGATTATTATCATTTTGAACTTGAATTGGTTTAATATACACTCGGGTTCAGAGAGAAAGATATCAAAACTTCAGTATTAGTAGAAGAGAAGAAGATGAAGAAGAAGATGGAGAAGGGAAAGAAATCTAATTATTGATCCTTACACGAAATCTGACAACAAACAACCCTTAAAGTGAGACTAAAACAAAAGGCCGACATTCGACAGCCCTAACCCTAACCCTAACCCTAAGCCTAAACCTGAATTCATTTCATTAAGTACAAAATATTAAAACCCCTTTGTCTCTCGTCCGGAAAGGTTATCGAACAACAATGGACAATATAACACTCTTGTTATTGTATAAAGGTTGGCCGACCCTTTTATTTGCTCTTTACTTCATGTTTACGACCATCGGTCAGTTTTGGAGATTGGTTCTGAGAGACCGAACCCATAACTCGTTTGGATCTTGCGGTTATATCGTTCCTCTCTAATTTTAAATTGACAGTCACATGATCTGGATTTTTACTTCCTCTCAGTTAGCTATCAAAGATCCAGGGACCCTTTACCAAAGACTTTTTATATGAGATATATAGATATTCGACTGTCCAGTTATGATTCTACTGTTGCATTTTTGTATGTATGTATATATATATATATATATATATATATATATATATATATATATATATATATTCTAACTTGCACTTTCTGAATGTTTGCTAAAATTATATATGCACCTGACAATTCTTTTATCGTTATTCTCAAAATCAAATCAGAGATGAATTTATCAACATAAGTTTTATTTACAACTAAGCTTTTTGACCACCGGCAAAGAGAGAGACGTTCAATTGGTTTTTGTGTGACAGAGACGGCTGATCAGATGTCAGTCACACTCAACGATTGTTTCCCCTATTTTTTTTCTGTTGTTTACGTTATCGTCTTTTATGTCACCCCATATTCTTGGAATGTAAACATTAACATATGTACAGTGTTATTTTTTTATTATTTTGCGTGGAGCCATTCATAACCTCCCGGTCTTGAATCTAAACTTTTCTTTGCTTTCGGTGATAATTACAATTCCGGTCATTCTATGGAACACAAGAATGCAGATTAAAAATCCCCTGGAATGTGTGTGTGCATATTTCTGCTTTGATCGCCGTCACCCGGCTCTATATTCAGCACTACTACTCAAATATTGAGTTAATGAGATAGTGCAAAATATTTATCTTCCAACAGACCACTTAATTACATATGAGTGTATCTTTCTTGCTATCATTTCTCGATCCTGCTGGATTCCAAGACTATATAATTCGCTTGGTCTGGTGGACTATTCAACCAAGTATTGCTACTTGAGGTAACTAAATGTTGGTGACTATGTAGAAAAATAAATTCTGGAGTACAAACGGTTGCTTGTTTTAATGGTACCACTCCCGTCGTCGCAGCTCTTTAATGTTTTGAGTTAAAAAATAGGAGGCTTAACTTTTGAAACGACCTTGCTATGACAAAACCCGCACGGAACGCCCATGCATAACTATCGTTTATTGCAGGCAAAAGTGCATTGAGAATGGTGGTGACTATGTAGAAAATGAAATTCTGGAGCACGATCTTAAACTATATCCGATGGCGAGGCCCTAGCTTGCGGACTTTGAGGAGTGTGGAGCAACCCTTTAATTGCCATTGCTCCCAGGTCCACTCTGACCTGGAGTGGTAGTACCTGTTAGGGTCCCAACCATGGGTTAAATAGAAACCGACTTGAAAAAAAAAAAAAAAAAACACACACACATTCTATTTAAACATTTTCCTTAAATCACTGTATTCTACATGAAATAACCTGAAAAGGGATGATATGCCGTAAATCAAAAACAACCAAAAATCAGGTATATCTGGTCGGAAATGTTTGTGTCAAACTCGGGAATTTGGACGGGATTTTGAACGGCATCTTTTATTTACTTCACCAGTTAAAGCATGTTCTTGTTCCGTCAGCCATGACTGGATAGAGGTCCCAAGTAATTCGCAATTGTATTTTTTGATCGCCCACAATGAGGATTGAACCTTTAACTCTCAGGAAAATATCACTTTTACAATTGATTTTTCCAACCACTGTGCCACGGTTCCTTGTGGACAATTCCAGAGTTCGGCAGCCATTCCTGAGTTCGACAAGATGCACCTAAAGAAAGTCGGGGGTTACATCGACCAAAACGTTTTGTAAATGACACTCAAGATGATAACAGTAGTCCGATGAATCCAAATTTATCAGAAATAAAAATCTTCAAAAATGTTCAATCTAAAAGCGAAAATATGTGTAAATGTATGTGTGTGTGTGTGTGTGTGTGTGCATTTCCACCAAAGGCTTTTCTCGCCGGGCTTCTCAGTCGGCTGCCTCCTCCATAAAACTTTTTTTATAAAATGTCTAAATCATAATATCTACGAGTTTTAATTTGCCCGAGTTTTACGCGCTATTTTCGAGATTTTTTTTTGATCGCCGATTTTTAGATTATAAAAAAAGCGAAAACT
>NC_136516.1:17392191-17422191 GCF_053919585.1 Euprymna scolopes
ATAATCAAATCCAAACGAATTTTTTTTTTTTTAGTCCATTTTGCTTTCGCAATTTTTTATTATTTCATTTATTCTACGAGATGAATATATATTTTTTATTATTGGAAACATGTTATAAAAAAAAAAATCTGTTTAAACTTCATATCGCGTAATATTTGAAATTAATATCATTTAAAGCTTTTTAAAAATAATTATTTTTTAGAATTCTGTTTTTGTTGCTGTTGTTGTTGTTGTTGTTGTTGTTGTTGTAATTCAAATAACTATATTACCGAGAAAAAAAATCAAGAAAAAATGTTTATTTATTCATTTATTTTAACATAATAATATTGATTTTATGTCTAATTTTATTTACAACTTTAAGGTAAATGAAAAAAATAACATTATATATATATATATATATATATATATATATATATATATATATATATATATATATATATATATTTATTTATTTTTGTATCTTTTCAGCTTTAAAAAATGTTGAAATTTTTATCGACCTACATTTATTTATTTTTTATTTTTCATAACACGAAATAGAGGTGGATAGGTAGAACACCTAAAACTATATTTCCTCTAATATATTTAACAAAACCTATTTTTATTTTGTAAGTTTATTTTATAATGAATAAATATCGAAAATTTCCAGAAAAATATGACTATTATTTGATTTTTGCCAAATTTTTAAATCATGGGTGTGTCCTCGTCTTAAAAACCGTCACTCCATATGAACATTGTTTTAAAGCGTCGATAATGTAAGCACGAGTTTTGTCTCGCATTTTCATTAATTTTGTATGCTGTAAATTTTTGTTTTAAAATATGAATAGTTTATTTAAAGCTTATTTTAAAGTGTAAAAAAGTTAGGATGATAATATTAAACTTAATTACAATTACATCGTGTTACATACGGAGAGGGGGGTAAAACTGTGGCGCGCGTTGAAGGTACCTAATGTACTAACATGCGTAATTTCAAGTGAACAGACATTTCGCTGCTCAACTCCCTAGATGATGTTACTGTAGATTTGGTCCAATCAATAAGAACGTGTTTATATTAGACTTGAAGACGACCGTGTTGTAGTCAGTTGGAAATCAGCCCAGCGATATTATGTTCCATAGAACGATCAGGTCTGTAAAAGAAACTTTGTTCATGGAATTTAAGTTTAGATTTAGGTACATATACGAGTACGGAAAATTGTTGATAGTGGTTGTAGCTAGACGATCATTTTTTCAGAATGCTTTACAGAAGGCAGAGGAGCAAAGATTGAAGCACAGTCGAGCACCTGCCATGAAAGTAACGATAGAGTAGAGATAGATTCGCAACGTCTGTAAAAAGAGGAAAAAGGGAAGCGAAAGGGTCCTTGCCCACTAGATTTCGAATGCAATTTTGTACTCGATCATGAGAGGAGAGAGTGCTTTGGATAGTTACTCCAAGATGTGGCAAAAGTACCCCATCTTAAGACGTATTTGGTTCTCATACATGTGGAGGATTGCGTCGGGAGTAAGATACCTTCTGGAGCGGTAGAATGATCCAATTATTTTTCCGACGACCTTGACAACGGATTTGATACGTGTTTTGCATATGTACGAGCATTATCTAAATGAACTAAAAAGAGAGAGTCACTCTTTCTCTAAAATATTATAGAGACATGAAAAAAGTAGAGAGAGATTACACTAATGTAGAGTGAGACAAAGTGAGAGGTTACAGATAGCAGAGAGAGAGAGAGAGGGAGAGAGAGAGAGAGTGAGTGAGAGAGAGAGAGAGAGAGAGAGTGTGTGTGTGTGTGTGTTAGAGAGGGATGGGTGACATATTTAATTTAAAATATTATTAATAAAAAATTTAAACGATAAAAACAAACAATGCCGGCAACTAACGATAAAAGAAAAATGCCGGAAATTATTCTCTAGAGTAGATAAACTTAGGACTTTATAAAAAAAAAAGTTAGAACTTTTTAACAATAAAAAAATGTAAATTAGATATTTGACACTTACGAACGTAACGACTTTTATTCTATAAATAGATAGGCACTCGACCAAGTTATCCGGAAATAGAAATCTTCTGTCGCTCTAGAAAGACATATGCCAGCTAACAGTTGACAAAAGACGGCGGGCGGAATCTCTAGTGCAAAAACGTTAAGTATTTTTTTTTAAAAACTAATCCTAAATGTTTTATGTTACCTTGTTTTTTCGTGTTTTATTTATGTATTTTGTCTGTATTTCTCCTGTGTTTTTGTCTGGATTCTGTCTTATCCGTCCCCCCCTCATGATACAAAGTTAAACGATAAAAACAAACAATGCCGGCAACTAACGATAAAAGAAAAATGCCGGAAATTATTCTCTAGAGTAGATAAACTTAGGACTTTATTTAAGTAGTATACTTAATATATACTATTACTGCAAGCTTGCCTGTATTGAAAATACTTGCTTCTTGCTGGCAAATCAAACCATCTAATATAGTTAGCCTTATGTTCAAGTACATTCGAAATATAATACAGTGCAAAGAAACAGTTACTCATGAAAACGAACCTCCTAAAGTAAAACCTTGAATAATTATTTAAACTCGAATGTAAATTAATATTAAGCCGACTTTACAAATTGATAATAGTTAATTATTGGATTTTAATTAATTATAAGAGGAAACTCTAATGATTCAAACTCGATAGATAACGACAAACTTCCACCCATTAATATGGGAGGGGAGATTATCATCAAAAGTGTCCTGAATTGTTAACTTAGCACCGGACTTACTACTTAGATATAAATAAGTCACTTGTCCCCATTCCCCTCCCACCTTTTTTTTTTAAATGGAGAGTAGATAATACAGTGGATGTGTTATCGGCAGCTCCAGTAACTCTCGTTCTCCTATTTTGTCATTCAGTCCTCATTCAATGAGTGATTTTTCTGACAAAGGGTGAAGAAAAAGCTGCTTAAAGGTCGGTAGTACTTGGTGACCAGCAGTCTGAGATGCCGGAAATTTTTCTATCTCTGTCTGTCCTTGTGGCCATGTCACTAGTAAGGGTGCTGGAGGTAAACGTTTTGTCTGGGTTGACGTTATCCGCCTGATAGTCAGGGACCCGAACCTTGGATTAACCACTAAGGAGGCTGTCCTATCAGCAGGTGCAAAGTACTGTGACTGCTGTATTGCCATTTGGTGAGTGGATCTGGACCATGCAGTAGTCTCTGGTTGGGCCTCTCAATGCCATACTAGTGGGTAATTGTTACGGCTTTACCTTTTCGTGTGCTACAAAAAAAATTTTCCTGTCGTTTTCTCTCTTACTTTCCCTCTCTGTACTGCTCTAACCAAGTATGCCGACCTATTCCACAAATCCCAAAACCTCAACATGAAATATCTCCAGAATAAAAACTCGATTAAACCTAGAACCCCATCTTCCAACGTAGACCCCTACTACCAGGTCTCCTTCTCCAACATCAGGGGTCTACGTTCCAACCTTCCAGAGGTTAAAACCCAATTACAGGAGACGAAACCGGACATATTATTTCTAAGTGAAACTGGAATAGGGCCGACCACTTCCCTAGATGAGTTCATAATTAACGGATACTCTAATTTAACAGCTAAATCTGACCCCCAAGATCGCCATGGGCATGTAATATGTGCCTACATTAAGGATGGCTTCCCGTGTGGCATGGATATCTCTAGAGAAGATCCTAATTTACCCTATATGTGCTTCAGGGTTGCACTTGCTAACACCACTGCCTTTATATTTGCCCTCTATAGGCTCCACAACAGCGGAGTTACTATCTTTAAGAGCATATCTGAGAAAATAGACCACATACTGTCTTCACATCCCTCAGCTAACATCCACATCTGTGGTGACTTCAACGTCCATAACGTGGAATGGCTGACCCACTCAAATAAGACGGACGATGAGGGGAGGTTTTGTCATGATTTTGCCATTGCTTATGACCTCACTCAGATTGTTCGCGAACCCACCCGTGTGCCCGATACAACCGGTCAATATGCAAGCCTCTTAGACCTTTTTCTCTCAACTTCCCCTGAGCTATGTTCATGTTCCGTTCATTCTCCTCTAGGATCCTCCGACCACTCCGTCATATCAGTTAAGATAAAAACGAAATGTAAGAAGCCCCCAGACGTACCCCTCCACCGTACTGCATACCGATACTCTATGGCTGACTGGGATAGCTTCCGTACATTCATATCTGATTTACCTCTGCACTCCATGTTTTAAAAGGAAGTGTCCTCTATAGTATCAGATCTGACTGAATGGTTAATTGTAGGCATAGACCAATTCATACCATCTAAAAAATTCCAACAAAAACCTAACAGCCAGCCATGGTTCTCCCCAGAATGTGCTGCTGCTATCGCGCACAGAAATCACTTTTTCTATAGCTACCAACGTAATAGATGCACTGAGACTAAAGCTGCTTTCAGGTCTGCCAGCAACCACTGTAAAAGAGTAATAAAAAATGCAAGAGAGCTATATGCCCAGTCTGTTAAATCCAAGGTAGCTGATCAGCGGCTTGGTTCCCACCAGTTTTGGCAAATAACAAATAGGATCCTGAACAGAAGTGTGCGTTCTATCCTAACCATTATCAATGGACCAGAGGTCATCTCGTCAGCATCAGACAAGGCCAAACTATTTGCAAAGAACTTTGCAGATCGGTCACGCCATTTAAGTGGTAGTCACGGATTAGTGCGTATCCTAACTGAATAAATATCCTCCTCCCCACACTGACCAAGCCGCCCCCATCCATAACTGATCAGATCGTCCCCTTCCCTAATTGAAGGCGTTGGCCATTTTTTATCTAGTAAAGAAAAACAGCCGGTAAATTAATTAATAGGAAGACATTTTTGTCAATCTATTAAATACTCCTTTCTCACTGTACTCTAGAATCTCTTTCGGCTCCTTGCGTTCCTTACTTTATTACTGATATGCAGATGTTCTAAGAGTAATGCGAACAGACATCTCGCTGTTCAACTCCCCATATAGTATCCCTCCGAGAAGTTTCAAATCATGCCTGCACAGCCCTGTCGCCATTCCCGGCAGGGGCGCCTCAGGCGATTAGCAATGAACTAACAGTTTCTCAGATAAAAAAGGCAAAGCCTAGGAGGGTGGGCTTCATAGAACTGTACAACATTAGCTGTACACACCAACCAACAGGGATCCGTTCATAACAGGAAGAATTGATTTGAGAGGCAGATAGCAATTAAGCCGTGACGAAGAGATTAGTCAACGCAACTTTTCTGAGTGGTCACAGATCAGTGCCTGTCACAACTGAATCCAGATCGCCACTTTCGTTAATTGAACACACTGAATACCTTTTTTCCTCGAAAAGAAAAGAAGTTTAAATGACTTCCTATTTGTACGTTTAAATGCATAATTAACAAGATTCAAGTAATTTGTTTTTAAACACAATATTTTAATAACTAATTATAATAAACGCTTTTATTTTAATTAGTTTTCTAGCATAATAATTATTTTTAATTTGTTTTGTTATATAATAGTCTTATTATTATTATTATTATTTTTGTTGTTATTATTCGTTGTTATTGTTCTTTGTTAAAAGTGAGTCTTAGAGTCTTAGAGTCTTAGTGAGAGAGATGTTGTTGAGAGTCTTATTAAGAGTTTATGGTGAGAGATGATGTTGCGTTCCGTGTTCGTGCTATGATGCGATCCATATATATATATATAAATGTTCATACTTAGAAGTCTAATAGAAGCTCTTTGAGTGATGAAACAGTGTTCAGACAGCCTTAGTGTTCACATTGTCGATATGTAAGATGAGTATGTACAGACATTTTAAACCACATGATATACAAGACATATAATAACAGTATTCACTTTACCTTTTGGTAGAATTACAACACAAAGACGACGTTTATAAAAACACATGATGGGTTTATTTCTTTTTCGACCGGTCGTGGTTTTCATCATCAAGAATTCAAAGCTTCACATATTAAGTTTCAAAAGTGACCGTCTCGCTTCTAAACGTTCGAATCCCAACTGCCGACTATCGTCTGTCGTCCTCAAACTCCCTCTCTGTCTCTCCTAATTTGCTAACTATATCGAGAACTTCGCGTTTTCCATGACGTCATACACATGTTAAAACATGTATCTTCTTTCACGTGTTCTGGAAATGCGTTTCCAAAACTTTTTCCTTTGTTTACAAAAGGCATTTTAACCTATATTCCCAGTAACCTATATTTCCAATATATTAAAAACATATTTATTAAATTATCGTGTAGTTGCATTCTTTCAATTAAATTTTCATAACAATGCACACTCTTTTCTTGAAACTATTTTATCTCTAAGCTCAACAATGGTTTGTTTTCACATTCCATTGCTAATTCTCTCTCGTAATCTATTTCTAAACCTAAATTACGAGGTTCGAATTTCGTCTATTCTATTTCATTTTCATTTTAACTAAATCTCTCTATTTTTATACTTACATGAAAAGTGGACAGCCCTTATCATGTAACAGTTTTATGGCATTGTGTTATTATTTTAACTAGTTCCCGATCATAATAATTATTTTTAATTCTTTTTATGACATCGAGTCATAATTTCAATTAGTTTTCTGGCATAATAATCATTTATAATTTGTATTATGGCATTTTGTCATTATTTTAATAAATTTCCTGTCATATTATTAATTTTTAATTTGTGTTATTACATTGTGTCACTATTTTAATTAGTTTCCTGACATAATAATTATTTATAATTCGTGGTGTGACAATGTGTCATTATTTTAATTAGTTTTCTGGTATAATAAATATTTTTAATTCGTGTTATGACAATGTGTATTTATTTCAATTAGTTTCCTGGTATAATAATTATTTATAATTCGTGTTATGACATTGTATCACTATTTTAATTAATTTCCTTGCACGATAATTACTTATAATTCGTGTTTGTATTTCGTGTCATGATTTTAATTAGTTGTATTAAAAGGCAGAGCGGGGGGGGGCGAACTGATCGGTCACGCCATTTAAGTGGTAGTCACGGATCAGTGCGTATGCCACCTGAATAAATCCCCTCCTTACCGCACTGATCGCACCGCCCCCTTCCAGAAGTGACCAGACACTTTCTTTTCATCTGACCAGATCGTCGCCATAATTGAACATATTGGCCATTTTTTATCAAGCAAAGAAAAGCAGCCGGTAAAGTACTTATTAGGAAGACATTTCTGTCAATCTACAACTGGAATTCCCTTGCTGCTCCCTGCTTCCCTGACTGTACTTATATGCAGATATTCTAGAGTAATGCGCACAGATATCTTGCTGTCCTACTCCCTATATAGTATCCCTCGAGTAGGAGCACCATGGCGTTTCAAAACATGTCTGCTCAGCTTCGTCAGCATTCCCGGCAAAGGTGCTCCAGGCAATTAGCAAAAAACTAACACTTTCTCAAAGATGAAAAAATGGCAAAGCCTGGGAGGGTGGGTTTCATAGAACTGCAAAAAACAGCCATACACCGCAATCAACGAGGATCAGGTGATAACAGGAAGAGACTTGATTTAAGAACCAGGTGGTTATGGGACGAACTGGTCAGTCAACAAATCTTTCCTGAATAGTCACAGATCAGTACGGGTGTCAACTGAATTCGTTTTGTGATTTCGTGTCGTTATTTTAATTGGTTGTATTAAAAAGCTGGGGGTGAACTGATCGGTCACGCCATTTAAGTGGTAGTCACGGATCAGTGCGTATCCTAATTGAATAAATACCCTCCTTACCGCACTGATCAAACCGCCCCCTTCCATAAGTGACCAGACACTTTCTTTCCATCTGACCAGATCGTCACCATAATTGAACACATTGGCAATTTTTTATCAAGCAAAGAAAAGCAGCCGGTAAAGTAATTAGCAGGAAGACATTTCTGTCAATCTACCAACTACTCCTTTCTCTGCTTACAACTTGTTAAGTGTTAAGGAGTACAACCTCACACTACACACTGGAATTCCCTTCCGTCTCACTGCTTCCCTGATTGTACTGATATGCAGATATTCAAGTATAATGTGAACAGTCATCTGACTGCCCAACTCCCTACACAGTCTTCGTGCAAATGTGGTCCCAAGTAGTAACTCCTCACAATGAACTTGCCCTGTGCTGTTTGGAGGTTAAATAACATTAAAATAAAAAGATTTTTTTAAAATTCAATTTTCACCCCAAACAAGGCAAGTGCCACTTTGAAGTAGGGGGCTAGGACAATTTGCCGGGGCATTATGAAGGGAGATGAGTAGAAAAATGTTTGTTCACATTACAATTGAACTTCTGCATATCAGTACAGTTGGGAAAGCAGTATCCCGGATGGGAGTTCCAAAGACTTGCAGTTCTGGGGAAGAAACTATTGGAGTAAAAGGCTTTCTTACACCTAGGGATCTCTACTGTAAAGGGGTGGGATTTAGTTACTTGTCGGGTTTGTCGGGGGTAGTCATGACGAGGAGGTACAAGTGCTTGCAGTTCGTCAGAGCATTCACCATTAAAGTATTTGTAGAACAGGCAGAAGGATGCAACATTTCGTCGATGGGACAGAGGCTGAAGCCTAGATGACAGTTCAGGACCTATCAGGTTGGCGACTCACAAATAATAAAAAAGTTAAAACGAAAATCCCTTCTTTCTTCAACTGAATAAATATACTCATTCGCCCCCTGGCCAGAGCGCTCACCCTATAAATGAGAAAACCATTCCTCTTCTCTTACTGAACCCAACGCCCACTTTTTCTTTCTTACAAAGAAAAGCAGTCGGCCGTAAATTAATGGGATGGAATTTTCCTCAATCTACCAAATGACACCTTTTTCCGTTTCCCCTCAATAAAATACGTAAATAGAACCAATAAAGGTTGAGCGTAAATCGAAAATTCCAAAATCGGATCTTTCTTTCAATTAAATGAGATTAAGTGTCCATCTGAAAGACCACTGTGTCTGAAATATGGATGATGGATGAGGTAAATTCAATTACCCTTTTTGTCAAAAAGAAAAAAAGAAATCCCCTTCATGTCTCCCTAGCTGAAACCAGGTCTGCGCATGTACATACTAAATAATTATTTTTCACCTCAAGCAATTCATATTACCACTTGGAGCGTAAAACGATAATATTTGGGGTCATATTTAATAGACAGTTGCGGGGACTTGAGCAGAGAGATGTCTGTTCATATCATTGAAACTTCTGCATATTAGTACAGCCAGTGAAGCAGGAATCAGGGAGGAAATTCCAAAGTGAATATTTGATTTGACACTTTCGACTGAGACTAGATTTAGGGAGAAGGCATGGCGATGTACATAGTATGCCTCTTGGTTCTGTACCTGGCGTCTGGACTACAATCCATTGTGTATTCCACTAATATTTGGTTCTCCATTATATCCTTGTCGACATATATGTTAAGGGTTATTGTGTTTAGTATAGAAATCATTTTATCCTCCAGTGCATAACCAGTCATTCATTGTCCATTGAATACGTGCATTCTTTTTTTTTTTTAAAGGAATACCCACTTATCAAGACCAAAAGACAACTCGAGAATAAACTCGCAACATCTCTTCTTGTCATGGCAATCGCTGCTTGTCAAGAATTCTCTCCATATTAAAGAAACAACAAAAATATGTATAATGTACATAACCATAACGAAACGGAAATATCATATTCTAACAATCACATAAACTGACAAAGTAAGCTTATTTTTTTTTAAAGAAAATATAAAATTTGTGGCTAAATGAACAGCAACGGTATCGCGATACAATCTTGAATGCAGCATGCCGTTTTGAAGAGTTAGCAAGAAATGCATGCAGTTTTTCCATCAAACTGTAAAAAGTTACGAAGTGAATATTTGATTTGACACTTTCGACTGAGACTAGATTTAGGGAGTAGGTATGGATATATACATAGTATGCCTCTGGGTTCTGTACCTGGCGTCTGGACTACAATCCATTGTGTATTCCACTAATATTTGCTTCTCCATTATATCCTTGTCGACATATATGTTCAGGTTAATTGCGTTAAGTAATGAAATCATTTTATCCTCCAGTGCCTCACCAGTCGTTCATTGTCTATTGAATACGTGCATTTTTTTTTACATAGGAATCACCACTTATCAAGGCCCATAGACAACTCGAGGATAAAGGTTAAGAGTATACATTAGTCAATTCGACAATAGAGTAATCGATGGAAATTCGGTAAATTTGTTAACTTAAGCGGAACGGCTCATCAAGAACTTGTTTACGTTGGACTTGAAGACAATCCGATTATAGTCAGCTGGAAAGCAGGAAAACGGAAAACAATTCCACAGGCTTTGTTCATGGAATCTACGTTTAGGTTTAGGCACGGATAAAGAGTGGGGGAAATTATTGATAGTGTTTTCAGCTAGACAAGTGTTTCTTGTGAAGGGTTAGTTAGGGGGGACCATAGACTGAAGCTCAGTCGAGTACTTGCCATGAAAATAACGATAAAGCAGAGACAAACTCGCAACATCTCTTCTGTGAGATAGAGTATAAAACGTTCTTTTATTTAGAAGTCATGTACAGACGTCACAACAAAAGAAAC
This sequence comes from Euprymna scolopes, assembly GCF_053919585.1. Lineage (NCBI taxonomy): Eukaryota > Metazoa > Mollusca > Cephalopoda > Sepiida > Sepiolidae > Euprymna > Euprymna scolopes. The sequence continues at coordinate 17,402,699 of NC_136516.1, forward strand.
ATGTTCTTTATGTGATACATCAGTTGCTTTATACATGGAGATAGAGAAGATCTTGCTTTTGTGAATTTCTTCTAACATTATTCTTCTAATATTGTTCTTCTAATATTATTATTCTATTTATTTATTATTCTAACTGAAATGGCAAAAACATAGATAAAATTATTCTGAATCCTGTTTGAAAGTAATGACACTTGAGATCTTGTTAATGGGATTTTATTTTCCTTATATCAAGGTGCAGTCTAACCACACGAAGTACACCAAGGTGCATTTTAACCACACGATCTTACTTGCTAATGAACAAAGCTTCTTACTTAGAACTGCACGCCTGTGGAATTGTCTTCCGTTTTCCTGCTTTCCGGCTGAGTACAATATGGTTGTCTTCAAGTATAACGTAAATAAGTTCTTGATGAGCCGTTCCATATAAGTTAACACATTTACCGAATTTTCATTACTAATGATTACTATATTGTCCAATTTCTACTGTACACTCTTTAACCCTTATCCTCGATAATGTGGTGATGCCTGCATATATATATATATATATATATATATATATATATATATATATATATATATATATATCGATTGAGCTACGCTGAGTGTTCCGCGTTTCATCTACTCTAGGATTCTTCAGGCTAGAATGGATGAAGCGCGGATAATATTCAGTGTGGCTTAATATATATTTCATAAATTACTAACTAGCTCTACCTACGTATTGAGCACTTCTGAAGCAAATACTTAAAGTTTACGCATAATTTTATCTGAGTAAATGAAGTAGTTATATATATATATATATATATATATATATATATATATATATATATATATATATATATATATAAACAATTTCATATAAGTTAACAAATTTACCGAATCTCCATTACGAACGGTTACTATATAGTCCAATTTCTACTGTACACACTTTAACCCTTATCCTCGAGTGGCCTCTTGGCCTTTATAAATGGTGATGCCTATGTAAAAAAAAAAGCATTTCCACAAGTTCAAGAAAATGTCCTCGATTTTCACGTGTCGAGCTTTCGCTGTTGACCCCAAATGGCATACCTTGTCTTACAGGGTATAGAGAGATGGAAATCTACCTACATAAAATTTCCCGATTTCTTTGCTTCTCTTTGTCTCTAGCAACTTGTAATTTGCGATCAGCTGCTTCTTAAGCAATACCCAAATGCTTGGCTTTGGAAATCTTTCCATCGAGCCATACTAGTCCTGTAAGATTCTGAACTGGTGCGCTACTTTATTTTCTCTAAAGCTGTCCTCTGACTTCCAGGCTGTTCGGCCACTGTACTTTCGTTCATTCAAAAAGAGACAATAGCTGAAACAAAACTTTGCATCTTTCTCAGCTGAATAATGTAAACACGAGTTTTCTGTCATTCCATTTCTTCTGAAAAAACATCCCTCTCTATTCTTGGGATATGAATTCCTGGTCAAAATGAATCATTATTATTACAGAGATCAATGAAAGCTTCACTAATATCTATCTTTTAAGTAAAAAAGCCAAGGTCTTCCAAGGATGGAGGACTGCTGCCACATCCTGACTTGAGCTGCTAAAAACAGCCTATCCTGCCTTGACAAAGTACAAAATAGACCGTGGTGTAGTGTATTTTTATTCCGTGTTATGACATTTAGTCCTTATTTTCATTAGTCTCCTGGCATAATAATTATTTATAATTCATGATATTTTTTATTTTTTATGATTTACATAGGCGTCACCACTTATCAAGGCCGATAGGCCACTCAAGAATAAAGGTTAAAGAGTGTACAGTAGTCAAAAGGACAATATAGTAATCGATAGTAATGGAAGTTCGGCAAATTTCTTAACTTAAGTGGAACGGCTCATCAGAAACTTGTTCATGTTGGACTTAAAGACAACCATATTATAGACAGCTGGAAAGCAGGAAAACGGAAGACAGTTCCACAGGCGTGCAGTTCTAAGAAAGAAGCTTTGATCATGGAATCTATGTTTAGGTTTAGGCACAGATAAAGAGTGGAGAGAATTATTGATAGTGTTTTCAGCTAGTCGAGTGTTTCTTGTGAAAGTTTGGCGAGGGGGGGACCATAGATTGAAGGTCAGTCGAACACTTGCCATGAAAATAACGATAAAGCAGAGACAAACTCGCAACATCTCTTCTGTGAGATAGAGGTTGCAGCGAAGAGAAAAGGACATCTCCCACCAGACCACGAAGTCTATCAAGGCAGGACAAATCTTTTCTTGTAGCTCCTGCCCAGATGTGGCAACAGTATTCCATCCTTGAACGTATCTGGCTCTTATATAGATAGAGAATTGCATCAGCAGTGAGATATCTACTGGATCGATAGAAGGATCCGACCATTTTTCCAGGGGCCTTGGCAACAGATTTGATGTACGTATTCCATTTAAGATCAGGAGTAAAGGTCAAGCCCAGAAGCCTGTCAAAACTTGAGGCCTCCCCAAGAGGAGAGCCATTCATTTTAATTCATGCCAGATGAGGATCATAACGTTGATGATGTAAAGATAGAAGCTTGGTTTTAGATGCATAACCAGCCACTCCTTTCCCCATTGTACAACATGCTCAAGATCAGAGGAGAGAGAATCGGAGAGAACTTGGTCGTTTACTGTCTTAGATGTGCTAGCATAGATGGTAGTGTCGTCAGCAAAAATGTCTACGAATGATGTAAGGATGTGATTTGGAAGATCATTAATGTAGATCAGGAAAAGAGTTGGGCCCAGGATGAACCCCTGAGGGACTCCAGCATTTATACTGAGAGCTTCTGATTTTTGCCCATCAACTACTACTCTTATGAACCCATCAGAGAGAAATGATTTAATAATTGAGAAGACATTTCCAGCTATACCATAGCTGGAGATCTTGTGAAGTAAACCTTTATGCCATACCCTATCAAAGGTCTTTGATATGTCAAGAGCAATTGCCCTAGAAAGGTTGCCTCTGTCGAGAAATTCGCTAATCCTATGAGATATAACTGTAAGCACATCTGCTGTAGATCTAGCAGAACGGAAACCATATTGTGTGTCACTAAGAAGGTTATTTTTGCTGAGATGGTTGATTACTTCTCTATTTTAAACAGATTTCAGCAACTTACTCATGACACATAGGAGACTTATTGGCCTGTACTGAGAGGGGGATGAACGATTACCTGAATTCTTAAATACAGGGCATACTGATGAGATTTTCCAGGGTGATGGGAAGCAATTCTCCTTAAGACAACGTTTAAACAGTTTTGAAAGTATGGGCGCTAGTTCTGGTTGAAGTTTTTTGAGTACTATAATTAGAATACCGTCAGGGCCGTTGCTTTACTGGAATCAAGGTTTCGATTAGCTTGGCAACATCACGTACAGATATTTGTATATCACGTAGTGTGCTTTCTGATACAGGAGGAAATATTGAGGGTTAGCGGCCTTGGTCGCAAAGGGTAGAATTGGCTGCAAAGTTCTTGGCAAATAGTTTGGCTTTGTCTGATGCTGACGAGAGTAACTCAGCTCCATTGATGATAGTTGGGATAGAGCACACGCTTCTGTTTAGGATTCTGTTTGCAATTTGCCAAAACTGGTGGGAACCAAGCCGCTACTGAGCTACTTTGGACTTGACGGACTGAGCATGCAACTCTCTTGCATTCTTTATTGCTTTCTTACAATGGTTGCTAGCAATCCTTAAAGCGGCTTTAGTTTCCATACATCTATTACGTTGGAAGCAGTGGAAAAAGTGATTTCTGTGCGCAATAGTAGCAGCACATTCTGGAGAAAACCATGGCTGGCTGTTAGGTTTTTGCTGGAACTTTGCCGAGGGTATGAAATTGTCTTTACCTACAATTAACCATTCCGTCAGGTCTGATACTATAGACGACACATCCTTTTTAAACATGGAACGCAGAGGAAGATCCGATATAAATGTACGGAAACTATCCCAGTCAGCCATAGTGTATCGATATACTGTACGATGGAGAGGTAAGTCTGAGGACTTATTACATTTGATTTCTATCTTAATTGATACAACTGAGTGGTCGGAAGATCCAAGAGGAGACAGAACGGAAACTGAACATAGTTCAGGGCAAGTTGTGAGAAAATGTCTAGGAGACTTGCATACTTGTCGTCATTGTCGGGCACACGGGTGGGTTCGTGAACAATCTGAGTGAGGTCATAAGCAATGGAGAAATCATGACAGAATCTCCCCTCATCATCGGTCTTGTTTGAGTGGGTCAACCATTCCACATTGTGAACATTGAAGTCTCCACATACGTGAATGTTAGCTGAAGGATATGCTGATAGAACTTGATCAATTTTCTCAGATATGCTTTTAAAGATAGTAACTCCGCTTTTATGGGGGCGATAGAGAGTAAATATAAATGCAGTAGTGTGAGCTAGTGCTACTCGGAAACACATATATGGTTAGTTAGGATCTTCTCTGGAGATGTCACTACCACATGGAAAGCCATCTTTTATATAGGTACATATTCCATGCCCATGGTGATCTTGGGGGTCAGATTTGGAAGTTAGGTTGGAGTATCCTTTAATTACGAACTCATTTAGGGAAATAGTCTGTCCAATTCCGGTTTGCTTAAAAAGAAAAGGTCTGGTTTAGTCTCCTGTAATTGGTTTTCAACCTCTGGAAGGTTAGAACGTAGACCCCTGATGTTGGAGAAGGAGACATGGAAGTGGGTGTCTACGTTGGAAGTTTCAGATCCGGGTTTAATCGTGTATTTTTTATTGAAACTTGCCATGATGGAATTTTGGCGTGTGTGGACTAGGTTGTCAGACTTGCTTAGAGCAGGACAGAGAGGGGAAACTAAGAGAGAAAAGTAACGAAGATTTTTTTCTAGCACATGATAAGGTAAAGCCGTAACAATTACCCACTAGTATGGCATCGAGAGACCCCACCAGAGACTACTGCATGGTCCAGAATCCATTCACCAAATGGTAATACAGCAGCCCCAGTACTTTGCACCTGCTGATAGGACAGCCTCCTTAGTGGTTCTTCCAAGGTTCGGGTCCCTGACTATCAGGCGGATAACGTCAGCCCAGATGAAGACGTTTACCTCCAACACCCTTACTAGTGACATGGCTACAAGGATAGACATAGAAACAGAAAATTTCCGCCATCTCTGTCGACTGTTCACGCAAAATACTGCCAACTTAGAACACATGTTATGACATTGTGTTATTATTTTAATTAATCTCCAGGCATAATAATTGTTTATAATTCATGTTATGACATTGAGTCCTTATTTTAATTAGTTGCCTGGCATAATAATTTTTTATAATTCGTGTTATGATATTGTGTCATTATTTTAATTAGTTTCCTGGCATAAGATTTATTTTTAGTTCTTGTAATGACATTTTGTCACTATTTTAATTAGTGTCCTTTCACGATAATTATTTCGTGTCGTGTCGTTATTTTAATTGGTTGTATTAAAAAGCGGGGTGTGAAGTGATCGGTCACGCCATTTAAATGGTAGTCACGGATAAGTGCGTATCCTAACTGAATAAATATACTCCTCCCCATCCATAACTGACCAGATCGTCCCCTTCCCTAATTGAAGGCGTTGGCCATTTTTTATCTAGTAAAGAAAAGCAGCCGGTAAATTAATTAATAGGAAGACATTTTTGTCAATCTATTAAATACTCCTTTCTCACTGTACTCTGGAATCTCATCCGGCTCCTGGCGTTCCTTACTGTACTGATGTGCAGATATTCTAAGAGTAATGCGAACAGTAATCTCGCTGTTCAACTCCCCATATAGTATCCCTCCGAGAAGTTTCAAATCATGCCTGCACAGCTCTGTCGCCATTCCCGACAGGGGCGCCTCAGGCGATTAGCAATAAACTAACAGTTTTTTCAGATAAAAAAGGCAAAGCCTAGGAGGGTGAGCTTCATAGAACTGCACAACATTTTAATTGGTTGTATTAAAAAGCCGGGGCGAACTGATCGGTCACGCCATTTAAGTGGTAGTCACGGATCAGTGCGTGTCCCAACTAAATAAATATGGCCATTACCACCCTGATCAAACCGCCCCCTTCCATAAGTGACCAGACACTTTCTTTCCATCTGACCAGATCGTCACCATAATTGAACACATTGGCAATTTTTTATCAAGCAAAGAAAAGCAGTCGGTAAAGTAATTAGCAGGAAGACATGTCTGTCAATCTACCAACTACTCCTTTCTCTGCTTACAACTTGTGAGTTAAGTGTTAAGGAGTAAAACATCACACTACACTCTGAAATTCCCTACCGTCTCACTGCTTCCCTGATTGTACTGATATGCAGATATTCAAGTATAATGTGAACAGTCATCTGACTGCCCAACTCCCTACATAGTCTTCGTGCAAATGTGGTCCCAAGTAGTAACTCCTCACAATGAACTTGCCCTGTGCTGTTTGGAGGTTAAATAACATTAAAATGAAAAGATTTTTTTTTAAATTCAATTTTCACCCCCAAAAAGGCAAGTGCCACTTTGAAGTAGGGGGCTACTATCAGGGGCATAATTTGCGGGGGAATTATGAAGAAAGATGAGTAGAAAGATGTTTGTTCACATTACACTTGAACTTCTGCATATCAGTACAGTTGGAAAAGCAGTATCCCGGATGGGAGTTCCAAAGACTTGCAGTTCTGGGGAAGAAACTATTGGATTGAAAGGCTTTCTTACACCTAGGGATCTCTACTGTAAAGGGGTGGGATTTAGTTGCTTGTCGGGTTTGTCGGGGGTAGTCACGTCGAGGAGGTACAAGTGCTTGCAGTTCGTCAGAGCATTCACCATTAAAGTATTTGCAGAACAGGCAGAGGGATGCAACATTTCGTCGATGGGACAGAGGCTGAAGCCTAGATGACAGTTCAGGACCTATCAGGTTGGCGACTCACAAATAATAAAAAAAAGTTAAAAACAAAATCCATTCTTTCTTCAACTGAATAAATATACTCATTCGCCTCCTGGCCAGAGCGCTCACTCTATAATTGAGCAAAAGATTCCTCTTCTCTTACTGAACCCAACGCCCACTTTTTTTTTCTCACAAAGAGAAGCAGTCGGTCGTAAATTAATAGGATGGCATTTTCCTCAATCTACCAAATGACACCTTTTTCCGTTTCCCCTCAATAAAATAAGTAAATAGAACCAATAAAGGTTGAGCATAAATCGAAAATTCCAAAATCTTCCCTTCAATTAAATGAGATTAAGTATCCATCTGAAAGACCACTGTGTCTCAAATATGGATGATGGATGAGGTCAATTTCAATGACCCTTTTTGTCAAAAAGAAAAAAAAGAAATCCCCTTCATGTCTCCCTAGCTGAAACCAGGTCTGCGCATGTACATACTAAATAATTATTTTTCACCGCAAGCAATACATATTACCACTTGGAGCGTAAGAGGATAATATTTGGGATCATATTTAATAGACAGTTGCGGGGAATTGAGCAGAGAGATGTCTGTTCAAATCATTGAAACTTCTGCATATAAGTACAGCCTGAGGGAAGAAACTATGAGAGTAGACGATATCAACAGTGAAGGGGTGGGATTTTGTTGCATGTCAACTCAGTCGACACTCTGAACGTCGAGGAGGTACAAGTGCAATGGATTTGTCGGAGAACATTTTATTAAAGTACTTGTGAAACAGACGCAGATTCGATAGGACAGAGGTTGGAGATAAGTCGAGAGTGCGGGACAAATTAGATTTGAGACTGTTTTCTTAACCTTGTCTAAGGGTAAGAAACTAGTGGCTGATGTATCAGCCCAGATGTGAGTCATTTTCTAGCACGAAAGAGAGAGTCCACCGTCTTTGCAGCAACTTTGGCAATGTCCTCAATGTATTTGTTTCAATTTATGTTGCCTGTGAATGATAAACCAAGGAATTTTAAGAATGAGCTCTCGTAAGCATCACTGATATCTATCTTTTAAGTAAAAAAGCCAAGTACTTCCAAGGATGGAGTACTGCTGCCACATCTGGGCTTGAGCTGCTAAAAACAGCCTATCCTGCTTTGACAGAGTACACAATAAACTTCGTGGTGTAGTGGGGGATGCCCTTTTCTCTTCCCTGCAGCCTCTCTCCCACAGAAGAGACGTTGCGTTCCTGTCGTTGTTTTATCGTTATTTCCATGGCAGGTGCTCGTCCAATCTCTGCCCCCCCTCGCCAATCTTTCACGAAAAATAACCGTCTAGCTGCAACCGCTGTCAGTAATTTTCCCACTCTTTATCTGTGCCTAAGCCAAATGTAAATTCCATGAACAAAGCTTCTTTCTTAGAAGTGCACGCCTGTGGAACTCTCTTCCGTTTTCCTGATTACCACCTGGCTACAACTTGGATGTCTTCAATTCCAACATAAACAAATTCCTGATGAACCGCAGCCTTAAGTAAGACACTTTATCAAATCTCCAATACTCATTGATTACTGTACACGCAATAAGCCTTATCCCCGAATGGCTTCTAAGCCTTTAAAAGTGGTGACCTACATGTAAAAAAAAAACATGGAAAATGGCTCCTCAACTTCCGGCACTTCTACAGTCTCATCAATCTGGTGTGCTTGTGCAACAAGTTGTTGCTCAAGGTCATCTACATTGTCGGCTTCATTTGGCTCGTTGTCTGCTTCCATATCTTTCAGCTTCTGAGAATCAACGTTTTTATGATTCTCCTTCCAGTCCTCAGAGTTCTTTACTTGCTCTGATGTTAAAGCTGCCACTTTAGGCTTCATCCAGGCACAAAATTTCTGCTATTAAAACTTGTTTTTTCCAAGGCCGGTCTAGACAATGGAGCTGTCTTCTTTAGTTTATTTTTAATTTGTAGAGATTTCTGCTGCCCGGACCACTGGGCAGGTTGCAAAACCACTCCAGGGACTGACATTAGACGACCACCCTTTGAGGCTTAAGGCGCTTCCCGAATCCAGCAGCCGCAATACCTTGCACACAGAGGTCGTTGTGTGTGCCAAGACCGGCCTCGGAATGAGGGCACCACCGGGTGCCCTGTCGGTGACATTCAACTACAACGGTAGGCGGATGGCAGCATCTTGTCTGTCCCGTTTCTTTTTCTTTTCTCTTGCAGTGGCATGCGGTAGATGATTAGATTCAATAGAACCTGGAAAGAAATAATTATTATGAAAATGTAGGTGACCGAAGTAGAAATTATTGATTCTTTTGCCAAATAAAGACGTGGATATAATTGCAAATTCTTGAGCAGTTAATGTAAAACGCCAAAAGGTGCCGCACGAAAGTTGGGTTAGTGTTAGGGTGATATATTTTATTGTAAATGTAGGCAAATATATTAAAAATAGGAAACAAACATTTAATTTTTGAATAACAGATAGCAATCAAAAATATATTTTCATTGTATTTTCAATGTAGTTTACTTACTCTACTTGTTTATTTAGATTTTTGTTTGGTGATTGTAAAATGATTTGTTTGTATTTTACATAAGATAATCAAATTTTAGAAACATCAATACCGGTCAAATGTTAGATAATGTCTTGAAAGCAGTATGAACTGACGAGGCAATGAGATTAGGGGCAGATAACTCCAAAATCTTATGCCGAAAACGTTACTTGTGCAGCTTTAAACTTATTTTAATAATAAAAAAATATATATCGTCTGCTCTATCATCATACGGAGTTTTTAATAAGAATTTCTTTCCATCACGGGTACGTACATCATATGGAATTTTCTTTGTGTTTTTTTTTTACTAATGTTCTAATTAGCCAATGCTAGCACTAGTTTGGGTAACTTTCTGTGATTTCTGTAAAGTGTCCGCAAAATTCCTACGATAACGCTTAAATACTAATTTTTAAATAGTTATTTTGACGACAACGAAGGAGAAATATATGTAAGTCACTCACACAAAAAGGGTAATTTGAAACACAAATGAATTTTGTAGAGAAAGAAAAACGGTGATAGAAAGGGCGAGAGGGGCGTTGGGTTAAAGAAGCCACATCTTTCTTTCTTTTTTTTTTTTAAGAAATACAAATATTTTCCAGAATTAATATTCAAATACATTAGCTGTACCAACTTCTTTATATATTCCTTATATTGTAAGACTCGTTTTGGGTAAATATATCTTAGTCTCACACGCAAAAACGGGTAATTCGAAACACAAATGAATTTTGTAAAGAAAGAAGAACGATGATAGTACTTGCCATTGTTGTTGTTGTTGTAGTTCTTCTTCTTCTTCTTCTTCTTCTTCTTCTTCTTCTTATTATTATTATTATTATTATTATTATTATTATCATTGCTGTCATTGCTATTATTATTATCATTATTATTTTTTATTATTATCATTATTATTATCATTATCATTATCATCATTATTATTATCATTATTATTATCATTATTATTATTATCATTATTATTATCATTATTATTATTGTTGCAGTATTATTATGACTATTATTACATTATTATTATCATTAATATTATTAATCTATTATTATATTATTATTGCTATTATTATTGTTATTATTATTATTATTATCAATATTATTATTATCATTATTATAATTGGATTTTTATCATAATTGTATTATCATTATCATTATTATTATTATCATTATTATATTATTATTATATTATTATTATAATCATTATTACTATTAATCTATTATTATTATCATTATTATTATCATTATTATTATTAATCTATTATTATTACAGCATTACATTATTATTATTATTATTATTATTATTATTATTATTATTATTATTATTATTATATATTGATACTGACGATGACTTACTTAGAGCGTCACTGCTACCATGTAGTCGCCTATAAAACAAAGGGTATTTTTTAAAACAGAAGTAAAATTGGCAGGTCTTCTTGAGCACCATAACACTCCCCCATTCCGCACGTCGTTGACTATAATACATATTAGTGTTATGACTTACTAGTTATTTAAAAAAAATTTTGTTTTGCTAACCGCGTAAAATTAATAGAACTCTTCCACGTTTTTATTTTTCTTTTTATACTCGTTTTCTACTTCGTCATCGTCTGCTTGCAAACAAGTCAATGATTAGTTGCTATTCACACATGAAATCGAAAACTAATCAGAACAGATCACGGATCATTTCGATCCTGGATCAATTTGATCCTTGATCGAAATGATTCGTGTCATATTTGTTTTTTGTTTCCGTTAGTTTTACAGTTTGCAGTCAAATACTCGGTTCCGGATTTGCACTATTTTTTCATTTGTATAGATAAGTGTGCACGAACACAAACATCGGTATATAAGGTTCCGTCCGTTGAGCAAAATTCCATTGGTCTGTCACATTTAAGTTGAAATAACTTCTTCCGTCCATCTTCATAGTGCTCTCTTCATCTGTTCGTCCGTCTGTTACGTTTCATCTTGAAACAATATTTTTAGTTACGTCCACGTACATTAATAAGATTATCGGCAGTTGGTTTGTCACGAATTAACTTGGAAATAACAATTCGTAACGTACATAACGGTTTCTTTAGTCTGTAGCGGTCGTTATGAACTAACATTTTCGTTGGTCTGTCACGTTCAGCTTTGAATAACAGTTTCGATGGTCTATTACGATTCGGTTTCAAATAGTATTTTCGTTGGTCCGCCATTATCAGTTGTAAATAGCATTTTCTTTAGTCTGTCATGATCAGTTTGAAATAGATTTTTTAGTCTGTCATGATCAAGTTGAAAGAACACTTCCTTTGATCGGTCGCGATCAATTCAAAATAGCATTTTCGTTAGTCTGTAGCGATTAAGTTTTATTATAGTTTTATAGCATTTTCGTTGATCTGTCATGATCAATTTTAAACAATATTTTCGTTAGTCTGTCATGTTTTAATGTTTTAAATGGAACTAGTCTGTCATGTTTTAATTGTTTTAAATGGAACTTTTTGTCTGTTATGATCAGTTTGAAATGACATTTTCTTCAGTCTGTTGCGATCCATTTGAAATAGCATTTTAATTGGTCTGCCACAATAAAGTTTTAAACAACATTTTCATTGGTCTGTCACGATTTATTATTCTCATCTGGAGTGTTATTTTCACAGCGTATCGGCCGATATAACCTCCGACATTCCTAGGGTTCCTCTTATAAAACTCGAGAATCTTTCTGTCGAACCCGGGCATCTCCACGGATTTTCGAACGGAACCCTTTATTTAATCCGTTGAGGTAGCATGTTTTCGTTCCGTCAGTCATGACTTAAGAACTTCTACGCAATTATGGCTGATTGAATCAGAGAATGCTACCCCCCCCTCCCCCGCGTGAACTAAATAAAAAGTTTCCGTTCAAAATTTCGTGCAGATTTCCAAGATCGCTGAAAATATTCCCGAGTTTGACAAGATACACCTGAAGAAAGTCGAGTACATCGGCTGAAACGTTGTGAAGATAAAGCTGAATATGAGAACAGTCGTCAAAATAATCAAAATAATCTATCTAAAAATTTGTTTGAATTAGCATACCAGTTTATTTGTTTCAAAATGTTTCTTCTCTTGTCTGCCACGCTTCAATTTTTAAATAGCACTTTCATCTTTAAAAAAAAAACGCGTAAGTTGAATGGACGGAGGTTGAGAATGCGTGTTTACTTTTGTTATTTATTTTCTTTTTCTCAGACGTTCTTGATTTTTTTTTTCTTTTTTGCATTCTCACCTGTTTGTTCCGCCATTTTTGTTGTTGTTGTTGTTGTGGATTCCAGTCGGCTCTTCTTTCTGTTTGTAAGAAGAACGCGAGAAAAGAAATCGGCAAATAAGTTCTCAACTTTCGGGCAATTACATGATGAGTCAATATTGATGACGCCTTTAATAAGACGCGCAAGTCACGCCCTGAGACTTCGCGATCTGATACGAGTCTATTTCGCAGCATGTCTTTCGTTTTCCGCCGATTTGTCTTAGTGAGAGCGGAGATAGAGACGGAGACGGAGGCGGAGGTGGAGGCGGAGGCGGATATAATGTCAAGTCTCGTTTTCCGTTCGATAATCCCAAGGCCAACATCTACTTGGCTGAACGAAAGCTCTGATAAATGAGAACACGATATCACAAGATATATTCTACGAATAACTTTGCAAGCGCATTATATTTAAGTAATATTCTATATATTATATTTAAGTTATCTCCCCTGAATAATACTAGCAAACAAAAGTTTGAACTCTTCGATTTAAAAGCAGTAAACCAAAACCTGACACATTCTCAGTGACAAATGTATAATGTCTTGTAATCGGTATCTTTTTCTGCGACTTTTAGTTTCGGGAGAGATAGAGTTTGAAAATATGGAGACAGACATAATGAGGTTTATAAATTAGATTGGTAAAGGGATATTAGATAGAATCCTACCGAAAATAAAATCTAAGGTAATTGTAATGTAGTAATATGGTTATCTTCAAAGGAAGTTCTTGGTTCGAAACATTACCCTAAGGAAAGAAACGGCAATTGATAATGTTTAATCGGGATTATTAAAGAAGAGCAAATAATAAAAGACGAAAGGAAAAGGGTTAGGGTTAGGGTTAGGTCTATAGATAAGAAAGTGGAGAAAGAAGGAAAGGAGATAGAAAAAGTAAATGGATATTATTGTGTCGTGGAACAACAGTGAAAATAAGAACAATTAAGTCGAGGTTCGGTTAAGGAACAAGTGTATTAACAATAATGTACAAAGATAGGAAAGTGTGTATATCTGCTGAGCACTCGGCTAGCAGTTGAAGTGCAGTCGCATCTCTCTCACCGGTGTTGGAATTACTAGCGCTATTTATAGTGCTAATCGGTGTAAATTCCCCTGTTCAAGGAAGGCCGGTATAACACTCCCCTTTGAAAATATCCCGTCTGGGATTAATAACGTTTTTGTTTTGGGTTCACCCTAATCAATTCTGTTGATTTCCGTTTTCTGTTTGATCTTCTGTTCTCCGGAGCTGTATCTGGTATGGGCACCTTAAAAGTATCAAACACTGTGTCCATGATGTCCTCCTCGGGCGATCTGGTCACCTCACTGTTCGAGTATCTTTTCCAAATTTGGTTAGTGTGAAGTTTGTGCACGAAGTCTGGTCCCGTAATAATGTAGACCATGTTGCCTGTTTGTTTCTCAACAATGCCAAACTCCCAGAAAGTCTTATTATTTTTGGTGACTCTTGTAGAAGACTATTTCGCCAACTTTAAACCATCTTTTTGTTATCTTTTTTTTGAGGTTTTGTCTATCCTGGTTTGCTAACAACTTGTGAAAAATCGATCTAACCTTGAATCCGAGCATTTCGATGTTTGAATTCGAAGTGACTATGTAGACTTGTAAAAACTGTTGGATTGACTTATCCGTCGGCGACCCTCTAGCTTTTTTCAGAGCTATCTTGAATGTGTCAACGAATTTCCCTGCTTTGCTATTACTTCTTGGGTGGTAGGGTGGAATGGTTATATGCTTGGTTAGATGATCCTCGCAAAAATGTTTAAATTCGGTAAACGTAAATTGCGTTCCATTGTCTGTAACAATGTAGTCTACTACTCCAAACCTAGCGAATAGTTCATACAGGAAGTTGATAGTTACCTCGGATGTGAGATTCTTACATTTTAATACTTCCGGCCATTTAGATAGGCTGTCTACAACAATGAGATAGTAGAACCCATCTAGCGGTCCTGCAAAATCTAAATGAATCCTAGACCAAGGTCGGTCCGGTTTTGCCCACTATCCGAATTGAGTCGGAGGAGTTTTCATAGCTAATGCGCATCCTCTATACTCCCTGATTTTTCCTTCTATATCCTTATCAATGTTTGGCCAATAAACGAAAGAGCGCACAAGGCTTTTTATTCTTGATATACCTGGATGTCCTACATGGAATTCCTTTAGCATTCTTTTCTGTAATATCGCAGGAATTACGACCCTGTCGCTATATAACAGGGAGTTATCACAAATTGAATAAATTTCTTCATCCAGTTCGTTATTTTTTATTCTTTCTTTCGTGCGTATAATAAATTCGTCCACCTCTGTCTTACTCCTAATCTCATCAAGCGTTACTGGAAGTTCTCTTATTGTGTCACATAACGTATTTTTTTACTTCAACTTCGGCTTGAATGGCTGCTATTACCATATCCTCCAATGATTCTGTCTGCTTAGATATTAACCTTGATAACCCGTCTGCATGACCAAATTTTTTAGATGGTACATACTCCATTTGAAAATTGTAATTCAGAAGTACGGTACCCCATCTTTGGAGTCTATTCGCCGTATGTTGTAGTAGTCCCCTTTTCGATCCGAAAATCGATAATAATGGTTTGTGGTCTGTTTGTAGCAGAAATTGCCTACCGTGCAAGAAATGATGACATTTCTTTACCGCGAATATAATGACTAGCGCCTCTTTTTCAATTTGTGAGTAGTTCTTTTTGGCTGGCAAAAGTGATTGGGATGAATGTGCTTTGGGTTTCACTTTTCCATCATCCATTTTGTGTAAAATTCATGCTCCTATGCCATAATGTGCCAGAAACAAGTCAGACGTTAAAGTCTCTTTAATTTCCCGAAATGCTTCTTCGCACTCTTGCGTCCAGACCCATTTTTGGTCTTTCCTTAGCAGTTTATTTAAAGGTGATCTTAGTTTATGCATATTTGGCACAAATACATTGTAGTAATTTGCCAAACCTAAGAAACTTTGTAAAGACGCAATATTTTCTGGAGCAGGCAACGTCTTTATTGCACTCGATCTATCTGGATCCTTCTTTCATGTTTATCGATGATTTATCGATGATCTATCTGGATCCGGCCTTCTTTCATGTTTATCGATGATTTGCCCCAAGTATTTTATTTTCTCCATGAAAAATGTACATTTTCCCTGTTTTACTTTAAATCCATAATCCTGGATCTTTTTGAATATTTTTCTTTTCGTAGGAAAAATGGCTTCTGATGAAAAAAAATGAACACTTTTTCCTTTCTAAAACACTTGGTAAGTGCTTTCAATAATTAAATAATTGATAACATTCGCGTTTTTCGCTCTAGATTTTCGTAGCAAGTTTTTTCCCGTCGCCAAATTATTATTGTAGTAATTAATTCGCTGGTAATCCTTTCGTATCCAAATATCCGTTGAAATGACGAAGGTGTTCTGCTGTAAAGATTTTACGAATCTTTATTTCAATCACTTCTGATAATTCTCTGCAATGATGGTCGTTTCGATTCATTGTCGTCAATCTGTTGTGCCGTGGAACAACAGTGAAAATAAGAACAATCAAGTCGAGGTTCGGTTAAGAAACAAGTGTATTAACAATAATGTACAAATATAGAAAAGCGTGCATATCTGCTTGGCACTCGACTAGCAGTTGAAGTGCAGTCGCACCTCTTTCACCGGTGTTGGAATTACTAGCGCTATTTATAGTGTTAATCGGTGTAAATTCCTCTGTTCAAAGAAGGCCGATATAACAACAACCTAATTAAACTCATTGTAGATACAACCCAAGTTAACAAGTTATAGAGAATAATTATTTTGAAATAAAAAAAATTAGGTGAAATAAAAAAAATAATAAAATTATTATATAACACTTAACCTTTAAATCAAGATGGCGACCTAAATAGAAATGCATTGTAAATTCTAAAATAAGATTTTGTCCGACATTATATGATACTGTCTATTTCTTTCTAAGTGAAGTTTGTTTCTGATAAGTATGCGTAAGAAAATATATTGATGTATTGTGACCGAACCACCTGCGATGGTCGAAAATGAAATCAATAATGGTTGAATTAGAGCAAAATTAAAGCTTTTTCTTATGTAAACGATCCCGGGCAACCCCCGTTCGTCTTGCTGATCCAATTTGTTTGGTTGCTGACGCAAACCAGAAGGAGGAAAAAACTTAGGCTGAATTTTTGGATAGATAATAATATTTTGATACTAATAATGTTTCGCTAAGGCATATATTTTGAGAGATGATATTATTTATAATGGTTTTATCTAAACTCAAGTTTTTCAAGGAGACGTGAACAGGAGTTCAATGTTTCAGGGTTTTGCCTGTGTGTGAAACTTATGATCGAAAATTAATGTTGGTAATTTACTTAATTAATATACACAAATGATTTTACCAATTTACCCAATCAGGGCGAATCCAATTTTGATGTTATGAAAAACCCAGACCTCATCAAGCTTACTGTTTCACCTCTCCATAAAGAAGGTGCGCAGAGCGTATTTTTTGTTTAAAATGTCGAATGTTTTTGAGCAGCTGAGAGTGAGTCTAGACGCCTTTTTCACCAACACTACAGTTTTCGCTCACTGACACCAAGACAGAAAGAGAGAGCGAGAGATAGATAGAGATAGATAGATAGAGAGAGAAAGAAAGAGAGAGAGAGAGAGAAAGAGAGAGAGAGAGAGAGAGAGAGAGAGGGAGAAAGAAGAGAAGACAATCAGTTGTCGCCAAAGTTTTTCGTTTTGAGCAGTTGTCCACGCATGCTGCGCTGTTGGAAAAAAGTGAAATCGCATAGTTCTTCTTTTTTTTCATATATGCAAAATAATATTATTGTATCCAGAATTTATTTAATAATTAATCTTTATAAAAAATCAACAAAAGACTTACGACTGGAATTATTTTTTGTTGTCTACGGAAATCCTGATTCAATAACAAATGAAAAACGAATGCTATGCAGTGGAGTTACTTTCTTTCTGGAGACAGCAAGCAGGAAAAGAAGGTCGGACAACCTAGCGTCGGGGACCGCAGCCCGCGGCATGTGTATTCCATTAGAGACTTTGGGTTTTTCGCTTTGTTTTTTTAAAGAAAATTTATTTCATGTCATTCATTTTTTAGTTCTGTATTTTGTAAATTACTATATATATATATATATATATATATATATATATATATATATATATATATATATATATAGTGTGTGTGTGTGTGTGTGTGTGTGTATATATATATAGTGTTATAGTTCAATGTTCCAACAATAGAATCAGTCAACAATCATCTTTTATTCTTTATCATTTATTTCACCGTCTACTTAGAGTCAAATGACTTATATATATATATATATATATATATATATATATATATATATATATATATATATATATATATATATATATATATATATATATGTTAATAATTATCAAAAGAACTGCTGAAAAAATGAACAATGGTTAATGCTTTTTAATGAATCGATTCATCATTTCCTGTCTTCGAGAATTGACCGTTTGTTGCATTTCATTTTTATTTTTTAATCCCGAAATTATCAAATTATTTTATCCATTTAATTGCGTTTGCCCGTTTGGGTTGCAACGATTTAATTTATGATACCAAAAAAAAAAAAAAAAAAAAAAAAAAAACAACAACAAAAAAACAAAAACAAAAACAAAAAAACAGAACAAGCAAACAAATAAACAACAAACAAACAAACAAACAAAAAAGCGAGGCATTGCTTTTGGTGTTTCAATTTCTTTTCATTTGTAAAAAAAACGCATGTTTATCGCAACATTTGGCTTCCATTCAACGTGAAGGTAAATCGATTTGCGTTAATTCTATTTGCGTTGATTGGTGATTGTCAAAGGTCCAATCGCCAACGGGCGGGGGGTCACGTGTTCTACAACGTTCAATTCGATAAACCAACTGACATTATGTTGTCTTCTTTTGATTACGATTTTATTTCTTTTTTAATTTTTTTCTGTCTTTTTCATCATTATTCTTTTCTTGTATTTTTCGTCTTTTTTTACTTCTTTTTCTTGAATTTCCTCTTCTTTTATTTGTTCGCTTTCTCTTCTTAATCTCTGCTTCCATTTTCTTCTGACTTTTCTTTTTCTTTTATTTCATTATTTTTATTTCATATTTTTATTTTAATTTTAGTTTTTTCTTTTATTTCTTGTTTTTTCTTTTATTTTTTATTTTTCTTTCATTTTTTTATTTTAATTTTAGTTTTTTTCTTTCATTTCTTGTTTTTTCTTTTATTTTTTATTTTTATGTTATTTCTTTATTTTTCTTTTATTTCATTATGTTTCTTTTATTTTTTCTTTTTCTTTTATTTCTTTATTTTTATTTCATTCTTTTATTTTTATTTTAGTTTTTTGTTTTTCTTTTATTCCTTGTTTCTTTCTTTTATTTCTTTATTTTTATTTCATTTTGTTCTTTTTCTTTTATTTCTTTATTTTTCTTTTGTTTTTTCTTTTTCTTTTATTTTTCATTTTTTTCTTTATTTCTTTATTTTTCTTGCCTCTTTTTCTTCTTACGTTTCTTCTTTTATTTCTTCTTTTTCCTTCTGTTTTTTCTCATCTTCTTGTATTTCTTCTTTCTTATTGTATTCAAGTGTAAAGAAAATGAATGTAACAACGTTATTCAATAGAAAGAGCAAGATATATTTTCATTTAATCTTTGGCAAACAAATTACATGGTAACGACAACAACAAAGCTACTTGTGGTTTCTTTCATTTGTGACCCCTATCACGGGTCTACAACAGATATATATATATATATATATATATATATATATATATATATATATATATATATCTTTAGAGAGAGAGAGAGAGAGAGAGAGAGAGATAGATAGAGAGAGAGAGAGAGTGTGTGTGTGAGGGAAAGAGAGAGATAGGAAGGTAGAGATGTGTGTGTGTTCAGTGAGAC